>NC_092702.1:13397252-13997252 GCF_964275005.1 Diadema setosum
TTCCATAAACAAGCATTGCAAATTACGCTTAGTGTGAGTCAGATATTATCAAAGCTAACAATTTGATTAATAAGACAGACCAATCAGTGCAGTGATATTATTGAAATCCGAATTATCCAAAGGATACATCAAGACTAACATGGATTGTGTGCATGTTGTAAATATTTGTATGAAGATGACACGCGTTATTTACAAATCGGCTTCTGTCCAAGAATATCCCTGAAAGAATACGGAGAGAACAGGGATAATGTGGTAATGATATACTGCTACCATCACCCTAAGAGTAACTGGTCAATATCTGACCACAATGCTATTTATGAAGATCATTTTGTGCCTGTGTGTTAAATGACCAGCATCAGGTGGTATTTCACACCGTAATGGTCACCTTTATGGCACTTGTAAGAAGGCGTCGGCATAATTTGTCCGCACAAGGAAGATGGGATGTGATCATACAGCGGTAGGGCGGTGCCATTACCTCATTACCTCCAAGGTGTCCACGTGGTAGGAAAGAGTTCAGAAAGTAAACGATGTTTGTTCACGTCTGAAACTTCACCAGCAATCACCAGCTCAATTATCATACGAGCGGACATTTCTTCTTTTTTTTTGTATGATATATTATACTTGGTATCAAAGCATCACCGAGAATAAACGAAATTCGAGACGGTACATTCACGATTCATTTACTTCAATCATAATGTATCTTTTTCCCTTCTTCTTCTTCCTCTATTTCTGATTGATTAGTGCAGCATGGTAGGGCGTGCTGCCGTCAATACCTTGTGATAATTGGTGCCGTCAACATACGGCCAGGACTGCGTCTACATGGATACTGCAGGAAATTTGTCAAGCGTGCTCGGAATATGTCGACAAGTTCCATTTGGGAACACATGTTGAGCTCGATGAAAGCAGAGTGAACGAGAAATATCGTGGGCACTGAGAGAAAGTAAACAGTGTGGATAAACACGGTCCTTGCTGGGGTCCCGTTGTCAAACAAACAAAAAAGAGAAAAGAAGTATAAAAATAAAATGCAACATGTGGTTGCGATCACACAGTGTGTCCACATAAATCAAATTTAACGACTAATCAAACAACCGGACGACTATCTGTGAGGAAGAAGCGGGAAGCAGCTTAATGGGAATTAAATTTGACTGTCATGAATCTACGCCCTTGTTCTTACAGGTGAAGCAGAAGTAGGTTAATAATGCACGGTGTTCCATTAATACAAGACAGTTTTAACATGAAATAATACACCCATCTTGAACACCTCTTTTCTCTCTATTTTTACAGGTTTGATTTCTCAATGACATGCACACATCATTATGACATGTACAGACATGAGTGCGGAGGCAATTTTGATGGGCGTGCACTGATTGCTATATCAAGACAGTATCACCCTACACACTGAGGCTAACACGCTTTTTTCATATTAATGGTACTCAAATTTTCAAATTCCTGCTGGCGTATTACTGATTAAAACTAAAGAAGACCATAAAGACTACAGTAAAAACAACAACAGAAACTCCTTTCACAAAACCGAGGTAGAAGCCACACTTCTGATAAGTTTGAGCGCATCATATTTAATCGATTTTTCCCTGAACTTAAATCATGAGTTTTGTCTTTCTTCAACTCACTCGCAGTTTAATAGATTGACAGAATTAGATTGCATGCGAAAAAAGAAAAAGATCAGTGCTGACATTTTCTCAATGCCCACGTTAAGAGTTCGTATATATGACTTAGGAATGATCAATCCAGTCATTTTCAAGAGTCATCAAATCATTGCGCGAGTAAGAAGGAAAAAAAAAAAACAGATGTTGATTTTCGGCCAAGCTTTCGATCGGAACATCAGATAGGGAAATCAGGTCACAGCAGAACGGGAAACGTTCGGGCGCTATCTTCAGCCACGAGACGATGACATCCGTGATAAATCGTCTTGTCTCTCTCTGTCTGCCTACAAAATTTGATTGGATGATGGCGATATTTGCTGTGAACTTCATGATTTCTACCACGTCTAATGAATATCATCTGCCGAATCAAGATTGCTGTGCAAACATCGCTGAGGAATCCGATACTTTCACCCACGCTCATTTGTAATTGACAGACACAGCACAGATAAACCAGGCCAATATGATTTAATGAATAATCATTCGCCTGCTTTTGTCCACAAAGTTCGAATATTCCTTCTTCAGAGGCAAATATTAGATCAAATATCTTTATGGTATCTTAGATAGTATTGATTGGTATATAGATTGATTCCAGTTGCCGATGATGCACGAACGCGATCCATCTGAAGCGAAAATTATCTTAATTCCGGACACTCTTCTTATTTCTACCTATAGTCTCTCCCTCTCTGTAACCTTGCTTCTGTGGTTCTCTCTCTCCCTCTCCCCCCCCCCCCCTCTCTCTCTCTCCCTTTCTCTCTCTTTCCCTCTCTTGGTCTCTGTGTCTTTCTGTCTGTCTGCTCTCTCTTCCTGTCTCTCTCTCTCTTGCCTTTTCTCTGTCCGTCTCTCTAGAATATATATATCTCTCTCTCATATCAGCCGACATATTTTTTTTTTCTCTGTCTTTTTTTCTCCTACTCACTCATTATATTCATCTCCCTTAGACTCTCTTGAATGGAGTAATGTTACGTCGAATTACTGACTAGACGACAGTATGTCACTCGTGCAAAGCATTATGTATCTCCATAATGCTACCCATAAACCTGCCGAACTAAAAATAATTGATGAGCAGGCAAACAATACTCTGGGCATGCTGGGTGCCAGAGGCTGAACATTGTTTTGCTGTCCGCTCAGTGTTTTTAAATGGTTTTACCCTATTTTGGAGGTGCTGAATCCGAATCTGCATGATTCAACTCTTGCATCCTTAACCTTTTTGAGATATTAATGATGGCTGCCACAATGGCAGCCGAAATCTTAAATTCCCATTCCGTTATATATTTCGTTACAAATGGTGAAAAATTGAAAAATTTTACTCTATTTTGAGGGTACTGAATCAGAATTGAAGTGATGCAACCCTTGCGTCTAAGAAGATTTTGAGATATCCAAGATTGGTGTCAAAATGGCCACCAAAAATTTAAGTTACAATACAAATATTTCCTTCTAAATGGTGACAATTTGAAAATATATTGACCGTTACCTAAATCGAGGGTACTAAATCCTTATCTGGTTGATGCAACTCTTGCATTCTTTAGGGTTTTTAGATATTCAAGATAGCAGCAAAAATGGCCACCAAGAATTGAAATTCCAATAATATGAGTATTTCCTTCTAAATGTTTTATAACAAATTGAAGATAAAGTAATGATTTTTCCCTATGTCGAGGGTGCTCGTCCGAATCTAGTTGATTTAACATTTACAGTCTGTATGCTTCTGAGACATTTAACATACAATGACAGCCAAAATAACTGTTAAAAACTGAAATTCCAAAATGAATCTTTCCTTCGTGGTAAAATAATGGACTACAGATTGAAGGTCTTGCCCTATATCAAGGTTGCTGAATCCGAATCTGGATGATTTGATTTGATTTGTTTTGATTTATTCATTCTCCGTATGACATCATTTACAATTTTTTTCAACATAATCAAACATAATGATATACAAATATGAAACTCATTGTAGCTAGTTTCAACAATTTCAACAATTTTGATTACAAATACATTTAAGACAAAATTACAATACATATGTTATGAATTACCATACAGAACGGTCGCCAATAATAAGCTATAAGCTTGACCCTTTGGCAACCGATGATACAATACGTTAATGCAATAAAAGAAGGGGGTCCAACATGATGCTCGTGGGTTAGGGGATAATAGGAGAGACAGAAAGAGCAGGAAAAAGAGGGTGATAGAAACCTTCCGATACCAGGCTTGCCAGATCAAACTCACAGTAAATACATACAGGTGTACATGATTATAGATTACGGTGATGTATTCACATTTCACGCACAAATAGACATGATACAGTGTTGCTATTGTCGAATAGAGGTTACATTGAATTAAGAATAGAAGAGAAGTAAAAACAACTACGAAGTATACACAGTTCAGCGCCCTACCAGGGCGTATAGAAGAGGATAACTTGCCCGACATAACAAGAACAATATAGATATCAGAGACAAAGACGTATGGGAGGAGTTCGGAATGGGCACAGGCAGGTGCGTCCCGTATGTGCTGAGTCTCAAGAACAAACTATAAAAGCCAGGGATAAAGAATGAATAGGGTAGGGTTTCTGCAAAGAACATCACTGATCGTGCTGGTACTGTGTGATCAACATGTTCTTAACTGCTTTTTTGAATGAATATATGGACTTGATGTTACGTAATTCAGGGGGTAATTTATTCCAAATATCTGGGCCAGAGTGTCTTACGGATTTATGGGCTAAGAGTGTTTTGGGGTTACATAAGTGCACGTCTGTTGCTTGCCTTGTTGGATACGAATGAACTTCTGCATTTAAATGGAACATATTTTCAAATGAACAAGGTAATGAATTAGTATTGAAACGGAACATGAGAAGTGCGTTTTGCAAAATATGAATATCTTTTACCTTTAAAGTCTTAACAGAGAAAAAAAAAAGGATCTGTGTGACCATAATAACCAGCATTTGCACATATACGAATAGCTTTCTTTTGCAATTTTAATATGGTATCGTTGGCATACTCGAATTTGCCAATATGATGTTACAATAAGAAATATACGGTAAAACCAGTGTGTTATAAAGCATGATTAAGATATCCAGAGGCAAATAATGTTTCAGTTTGCATAATATTCCAACATTTCGAGCAATGGGAGATGTAATATATTTCACATGGTCTTTCCAACTCAGATTTTCATTAATTATAATCCCAAGGAACTTAGTAGATGATTTCTTCTCAAGAGAAATACCATCTATTTTCAAATGACATTCAAAATCACTATCAACATTTTTCCTCGGATGTTTAAAATGAATATAATTCATTTCATGTAGATTCAAAGATAAAGCATTACTTTTATACCACTGAGACAATTTGGATAATTCAACATTTAATGATCTAATAAGACACCGAAAATCTGAGTTAGAGAGAAATATATTTGTATCATCAGCAAAAATTATATATTGCAATATATTCGAAGCATTGGGTAAGTCATTAATATACAATAAAAATAACAATGGCTGTAATATTGACCCTTGCGGTACGCCACGTTCAATCAACACTGTTTCAGAATTACAGGAATCAAAACACGTATATTGCTTTCTATCGCATGAATAACTTGCGAACAGCTTGAGAGCAGTTCCTCTTATACCATAGTAATGTAACTTTGATGCACCTATTGAATTGAATATTTGAATTGAATAACTGAAACTGCTCTGGTCTTTTCATATTTCACTTGACATCTATACATACACTGAGAAAAAAAAGAAGATACAAACAAGCAAGATACAAAATATGATATAAAGCGGGTCATGAAGAGAAAGTGTGTCAGCACATGATGTTTTTGACCTCCGAAAGTTGCCGCGTTGGCCCCCCGGATGTCTAAGGATGCCCAAGGCGTCATCACGGATCTCCCCCCGGATCACCCCGGATCACCCCGGACCGTGTAGATCCGGGGACATCCGGGAGGCCAACACGGCAACTTTTGGATGTCAAAAACATCCGGCGTCATCCGGGGATTGCCGTGTTGGCAGAGCAATCCGGGATGGTCCTTGTGGATGCCGTGTAGCTGCCGTGCAGATGCCGCGTGTGTCCGTGTTGACGCCGCGCTCTTCCGGCCTTATCCGTGTAGCTGCCGTGTTGATACCGTGGGTACAGTCATATCAACTCTCGTCGACACTCCATCGAGGTCGAAACTATCCCGGATCTTTCCGGATCACCGTGTAGATCATTGAGCATCCGTGTTTATAAATGTGACTGGGGCATTAACGACCACAAGGTATACGACTGATATTTTTATTATGCCAAATACATACGAAATGGCTTTTCATATGGCTACCAATACGGCTCAAAAGATGTGAAGTTATTCCACTTCGTCTGGCAGTCTGGAGCAAATAGTGGGACTGCCGGTTTGTGTTTGGGACCTGTTTGGTATTCGTAATTCTTTTTTCGTATATTTCTATGAAACTTGTCGAGTATTGTGATTACGTCATTAGAATTTGCTGCATCCATGCCCACCGTAAAGTAGGTATCAATGTTCTTGTGATTTCAAAAGGGACAAGAACTAATCGTATTAGAGCTGGAGGAGATTGATCAAAACAACAAAAATCAAGGAAGACTGAGGAAGGCCAATTCAGTGAAATCCAGTTGTGTATGATTTTCAGATTTTGACAGCCATTTTGTCTGCTGTCTTGAATATCCGAAAACCCACAAGGATTCAGGGATTTAATCATGCAGATTCAGATTCTGCACCTTCAAAATAAGGTCAAATCATTAAAAAAAAAATCAGGCAGACGGAAAAATAAGGTCAGGAACGAAATCTGACTTTGGCACCCAGATCATACCCCCTTTTCCTGATGAAGAAACAGCTAAAGAGGTAGAGGGGAGGGATTCAGAGAGCAAGGGGGGTTGGGGAGAGAGAGGGTGAGGAAGAGAGAAAAAGAGAAAGTGAGATACCCAAACGAAGAGCTACAGATGGATAAATAGACTGTTAGAGAGACAGAGTGGGTGAGCGTCCAAATGGATCTATACCTAAACCGTTCTCTCTGATATAAAAGATGTCAGTGTGTAAACACTGATATCGACTGATATCGACTGATATCGACTCTTGTAACGCGGGCAACTTCCTTGACTGGGAGTCAATCTGAACAGGGCAAGCCCAAGCATGCAAATGGAGCCCCACTTCATGTTCTGGTAGAAATTGTAATGTCATACAGTAGAAATTCAAGCTCAAACTCGAATAGATGAGAAAGTTACAAAAGTTGGAGAAGTTCCCAGTGTTTAACAAAACATTGCCAAATATAAAAATCAGATCACAATCTAGTACTTTGCACATTCAGTTTGGAAAAGCTATTATCTATTCGTTACTACACCCTTTTTTTTTTAACCCAAACTCATAATATTACCAAAAATTTAAATAGGAAGAAGATTATATCCCCTCCTCTTGTCATCGTCATTGTTGCTTAGGTTAACTGTAGACTGAGTTGATCCAAATAATGTGATATCATACGCATACACACAAACACACACTAATATATATTATATATATATTATATTAAAAAAAGAATATATATATATATATATATATATATATATATATATATATATATATATATATATATATATTATGTTGTGATGCGACCCGTATCACTCTTTAGTAAAAATAAAAAAACACACACTATAAGAAAGATTCCATAAAATGTGCATTTTTCATATATTGACAACATTTGTCATATCTGTCTATATATCACATATTATTGATGCACAATCTCTTTTTTTTTCGGAGGGGGGGGGGGTGGAGGATATATGATTTCTAATGCGCTTTCGCCTCTCTGCATGTTTGATCATACTCCATGAAAGTCAATCGCGCTTTAAGTGTCGTTTCCCTGTCATGGCCAGATGGTCAGTTCCCACGTGGATCTGACCATTATTGCTTGATTGCTTGTTGGACAAGAGGCACTCGCCGAGTGCAAGGTAGATGATGAAAAGAGAGAGTGAGAGAGGGGAGAGATTTATTGTAACAACACAGACATTCTCCACTTTTTTAGTGCACACAAGTAATGATAGTGCAGACAGTTTGTAAGACGGAGTTACCAAAAACAAACAAACAAACAAACACCCCCGAAAACCGGATTTCGATTGATTGATTGATTTGATTTGATTTCTACATTTGTTACATGAGTTCGACTTGGAGGACCTTACATGTTGTATTCAGCATAGCTCTGCCCGAATTTTGAGAATTATTATTGAGTGAATAGTGGAAGAATACACCAAACGTTACAATTTACGGGCACCGTTAGACAAGAAAATACTTCTATATGAATAAAACATTATATATATATATATATATATATATATATATATATATATATATATATATATATACATTCTATACATTTTGTATTTGTGTGTGTGTGTGTGTGCGTGTGTCTTTTTATGTCAAATGCATCCGTAAACCAATATATTGCTTTCTTTTAACATCACAACTTCTATCATGGCGTGGCAATAATGGAAATGTGCTCTCAAGGTCATATTGGCAAATATGACAAATTGTCATGATTGAAGAAACGGCCTCCCATGCAATTTGTTCTTGATAAGCTCATGCGAGATTTATTCCCCCGCTGTTCTGCTGTTCGAGCAAGTGCATTCCGTAAGTCCTTACCTTCCTCCCCCTCCACCCGCTCCCCCTATAATAAATCGTGTTTCTTCGTTTACGTGCCGCTCTCACAATAAATGCAATAAGTCAAAAGGGCAATTACATAGTATCTGTAGGCCGATGGTTTTGTTAGTATTGTTGTTGTTGATGTTATCGCTTTCTCATTCTCCTCGGTTGAACTTAACACGCCCATGCCTTACGCTAAATCCCCTGCAAAGATTTGTCCATCCTACCCTCTGAGCTTTCCGAGCCTGCGACGCAGTCTTCTCTGTTTATCAACTAGGCGCCATCATCCCCACTTATTGATAAATTTGTTGGATGCCCGCATGATATGACAGAAAACCCCACTTTTATTGACCTAGACTCTGATTTGCTTCCAGCATTACCTGGCCGGTTCTTTGAAAGAGGAGTCAAATCTCCAACCGACCGCCTTGCCCAATAATCGGGCCACATCGAAATGGAGTTGTAAATTCTGTGCTTGGGATAGTATAACTCTGCAGCGATTTTGCTAAAGCCTTCGGAAAAATGAGAACTTGAAAGAAGCAATATATATACATTCATTTATAGGTCACTTCACAAATAAAAGGATAGACCTTTTATATGTTATTTGTACATAGATGTGTGCGCATTTCTAAATAAGTTGCTTTTTGTTAGATGTCGTAGTATTGTATCTTTCTATTATATTCTATTTATTTTGTCCTTATTGCACTTAAGAGTTACACGTACTTACTGGTTTCATGCAAGCTTGGAACACAGTGGCTTCAAAGTAATTGAAGGAAAATATTTTTTCCAAAAGATAGACTGTTTCGGAAGCTTACGGTTTTTAGCAGACGTTAAGTAAACATGTGCATGTCATGTTGGAAAATGGGCATTACTGAATTAACGTAAATGAGACAGAACGTATTGGAAGGTACAGTAGACAATAATTCAAGAATTAAGAGAAATGATAAAAAGACAAATTTGGAATTTAAATGTCAATGTACATAACCTCACCCATACATAGACCCCTGTGCCTACATCCTGCCTACAATCTTATCTGCACAAGGTGCCTAGATCTCATTTTATTGATACAAATTCAAATATTGGTGATGCAGTAACCGAATGTTCGATTCCGAAAATTTATTATGATATCCTCACAAATCAAAGTCTGTCCGAACAGGAAAATAGTTTCAAACATTTGTATTTTAAAGCACACAATATAAATCAGGCATAACGGCGAATGGGCTGATACCTGTCACCATTACAAATCCACAATTTTTCGCTGCTTCCACCAAGCTCTGATGCATAACACAAGCAGTGCATCCATCCTATTTGAAGAAATGCATGACGTTTTTTCATAAATGTCGACAAAATTCAAAGTCAGTCAAAATTGATTATGAAAATGTATGTCTCTTTTAGGAAATGTACCCATCACCAGCCAGAAGGGAAATGTATGAAGTAATAAAACAGCGCATGTAATATGCTTTATCGGAGACGACAAATGAG
This sequence comes from Diadema setosum, assembly GCF_964275005.1. Lineage (NCBI taxonomy): Eukaryota > Metazoa > Echinodermata > Echinoidea > Diadematoida > Diadematidae > Diadema > Diadema setosum. The sequence goes on from NC_092702.1 coordinate 13,407,014, forward strand.
CTAGAGATGGAGAGAAAGAAAGAAAGAAAGAAAGTGGGCTCATGGAAAGGTGGTCCCACTAATGCAAATTTATGCTGGAGGCTGTCAAATGCGCAAAGGTGACGGGTTCCGCTTGGAAACACGGGGCGCCACGGAAGCATGATGGCAAACGAGATTTTTCAAGAGAGTGTGGGAGAGAATATTACAGTGAGGAGTAGAAAGGGGAGGGGCTCAACAGGATGGAAAAAACGGGGTTAAGAAAGGAGAAGGAAATGATATGATATGTTAAGTGAAATGATAAAGAGATGTGTGATTATTCGTTGACAAGCTAAAAAAAACTTACTTTAGTAACAAGAGATAAGATGCAAACAACATGAGTAGCACATGTAGTTTACAGAGAAATCTGTGACTTATCGGCTTTCGTGATCAATGTTCGAATGGAATGATATAATAATTTTACAGAAGCGTGGATGGATGCGTGTGTTTAATCATGTGTGATGGTATTACCTATGTGGATACCATCGGAGCGTTATTGATTTGTGATGATGCGTTTTAAGTGCTCTTCTAAAGCACGGTATGTATTCATTTGGGAACGTGAAATTTTTGTCGAAAATGCAGATGTTGAGAATAAAATTTACAATCAAAGTAAGAATTTACACACACACACACATATTCCATTCTCACCGACATTGCAAATAATCGCAAACAAAACATTTACTTGTACTCTACTTGGATGTCGGCTAACGCGATCAAATTATCATTAATGTCTGGTATTGCCATGAATTTCATGGAATGAACATGAAACCTTTCAACGCTTTTTAGTTCGTTTTTGTTTGCTTATTTGTTTGTTTTTTGGTGCAAACGCTATGCAACTGCAAATTAAGAGTCACTTTAAAAATGAAGATACATGTGATCCATGTTGCCCTTGTACCTTTCCCATGATGAATGTTTCCGATTTCATGATTACAGTTAATTTTGTGTGTGAGACAAAAGAAAAAAAATCTCAGAATCACACAGACAAAGGGTATAAGTACGTAGGAGAAATGCGAGAACTTCTACTGGCAAGTCGTAGCTGAATATCTTCTATGTATTCAAGCGTGTCATGTAATATGTCGCCTGTCTTTCGTTCAATTCCGACCGCTGCCAGGAACGAATATCCATTATACCGTCTTCTCTTGTCGCCTGCCATAAGTGCGCATTTAGAGACCCGCTTTGTAATTGGGCCCATGGGCGGCAATAGTGTTAATTGCTTCGCCACCCATAGGGTCTAACAAGTACGACACGCCCGCTGGTTGCCCGAGACTGTGCCGTCAAAATTTTGTGCGCTCCGACGCTCGGACGGAACTCTCGAAACGTGTCCAAAATATGTAACCCCTTCCTGTCTCTTCCAAAGCATGGTTATGATAAAATACATTATGGTATCTCTTTGCAATTTATTTCTAATATCAGTCTATAATAGTCTATGATAAAAACGAGAGATTGCGGCGAAAATAATTCAGAAAATTGGAATTCTCTAAAAACAATCTATTCCGTTTGACTGTCACTATCATCTGCCAAAAAAAAAAAATCCTAAACTTAATCTTCGAGAACATCACATTGTATGTGTATTAAGGAGTCAATTTCAATCTTCGTGTGTCTTGAAAAACCCCCATTGAACTCTATAGCATTTTTAATTATTAATATACGTGATAACGAAGCAGTGCAGAAAATACGTGACTGCCCATCTTCTTTGCAGGTCTGATAAAATGTGCAACAGAAATGAAGAGTGTCTGCAAGAAGCCAAGAGCTGCACATCCCCCCCCCCCCCAAAAAAAAAAAAAAAAAAATGGTTTCGATGAAATGCTGACGGCTGGGTAGCTCATTTGACGTTGTAATGTCGCACTACCAATGTAGGCAGGAAAGTCCCATTCGTTCAATCGTGTTCAGCCTCCGGGTTGGCACTGAAACAAAACGGGAATTTTCGGTCTGCGCTTGCGCGTGCGTCTGATTAATCACCGACGGAACAATATTCCGTAAGTCTCCCGCTGTTGCAGTGAATGAAATGATCATGTTATGATGTTTGACGAATTAGGTCGACCTGTCTTCTGTCGCCTACGTCCTTCTCAGTCGTAGCTGACGTGACATGCAGAACTCTCTACTCATGGGGGCCAGACCTACGACCGCCCTTACAACGAGAAGCACGAGCCTGCAGCAGAGCAGTTTGATGGGGAATTGTCATAACTTGGCAATAGTAACTTTTGAAGGAAGGAGATTGTGGTTGCTGGATTATCTGCTGAAAACCTGATGTCTCTGTTATACTAGCTTATTTTGTACAAACCAGTGAGATCGTTGATTAGACAGTTTCTAATTTGAACATGTCAAGTCGTAGAATTCCGTATTTCGTTTTGCTTAATTGTATGTCCAATATCAACGAACTACTATTCTGTTTGTCTAATTTTACTTAATAAACAGTCAACTTGAACATGAATTTGTCTCTCAGTCTAAATTTGATAAGAACATAGGGTTACATTTTACTGAAATGGAGCTCATCTTTTATTCCTCATCTATATGAAAAGTACACATTCCTTTGACTTGTTGGTGAGATAGGTCAAAACAAATGTTAATTATCAATACCCTGGCCAAGTGCTTATTAGATATCCTAAAGTAATTATAAATGAATATGTATGTATAGATTCATTTATAAGTGTGTGTTTGTGACGTCATTAATTGTTGTAGAGTTCCATTAGAGAGACAAGTGGCACATGGAACCAACCCAAACTTTAACATCCAATTAATGAGTCTTGAACGGATTGTCCTAGTTAAAAAATCACTTCCTCCTTAAATGGTCTTTATGCGTTCAAAGAATAAACATTCTTTTAGAATTCAGGGAAGGTCGCCATTAAAGCAAATCACAAACAACCGGAGACTGTCTTCTTGCATGCTTTCCGGCCCACGTTAGCAGTTTAGAGGTCCCGAACAGCCCGAGAAGCAGTGGCGTCGAAATGAGGATAATCAGAGTGCGTCAGCGATTGATTGTTCCTTTCATCGGGACGGATCAGCACCGCGCGCCTATCCAACTGCCGCAAGCCGTACCTGGCATAAAGGTGTATGGCGAGGCCACCCACGCAAAGTGTGACAAGAGTGTGGCAAGAAAGACACCAGGTTGGAGATAACAAACAACAAACAAACAGCAAATGCAGACACTTACACACACACACACACACCCCTACAGACACAGATTTCTATGTAAGTATATGTCATACAATGTTTAAATCCGCATCATCTTGGTTGACATGTCACTTTTCACCAAATCTGCAAATATCTGCAGATATCTACAATTTTGAAAAGGAAGAAACGGTTTGTAACGAGGAATGTAAATCTAGAATAGAAATAACATTAACGTGTTACACCTTTTAGCCGAAGAATTGCATTTTCGTCATTTTCTCTTCTTTCTTTTTTCCGGACACGATCGATGGAAATTGGGAGGTGATATCATCAGGTATCATCACTATTAACTGTTCGAGAACTGTTTAATAGAAAAAATAGCGAATCTTTAAACTATAATAGCTTTCTACTTTTAATCTACTTTTAATCAATTTTTCCATATTGTGTTTGTAAAGGTTAGCTCCTTCTTTATAGACTACTTTTATTTCAGACTAACTTTCCACTGGTTTGGAATACCCCTTTCGTGGACGTTTTGTGATTGTTTTCACGATTCTTTTCTCATTCTGAACGATATACTGAGGAAATGTGATCTCCTGGAAATTGAATGATAAATGAATAAATACATAAATAAATAAATAAATAAATGAATAAGTAATCATGTATGTATAATATATATATATATATATATATATATATATATATATATATATAGAGAGAGAGAGAGAGAGAGAGAGAGAGAGAGAGAGGCGTACCTGCGACAAACTACATATTCCCGACGGATATATACCAAATGGATATAATATATATCTATATCTATATATATATATATATATACATGCATACATACATACATACATACATACATATGTGACCGTGCATCACAAAACGAACAAAAAGTCGCACCCCTTGATTTCACGTGAGGACTCAAAAAATGTGAAATGGGTCAACCAAGTCAATATTCAGTTTTTCATATCTTCTTAAAGAGGTACTCTTCCTCTACAATATTCCTAAGTTTGGGATCGTAAAATGAATGGGAAAGTGCATTTTCAGTAGTTTTTCTACAACCCTTTTTTGTAGAGTCGTGCGATCAGGTATGTCTTCGAGGCCCCTTTTCATTTCTTGATGACCCTTTGCACACTCTTCACTTTCAAGTCTGATAACTTTTGAAGGGATAATGCCACTGCTTTGAAAATTGGCATTACGCATGGACAGAATGTGTAAACAGAGCATGCTTAATTTCAATCTAATATGATAATCCCTTCATTATTGTAGCGCCGGTGGTTTACATGCTGTTTTTTGTTCCATTCATCGCACAGCTACCACGGTTTGGTAAAGATTAAGCGCTTGAATAGACAGATAGACCATGTACTTCGGACCCTCTTTTCTCGGTTCACACTTTTCCAGAGTGTGCGCTTTCTTTCCAATATTTAAGTAGGTTAGAAGAGTCCATTTGAGTTGAGTTATACATCATTTTAAAGCTTAGAATCTGCTCTTTCAGAATCTGTCCTTAACTAAAAATTCATTTCTGGCGACTTTTTGTGTGTTTTGTGGTGCAGGGTCACATATGTGCATGTATGAGAGTGTATCGTGTAGGCATGTGTGCACATGTTGTGTGTATATGTTTTCACTTGCAATGTTAATAACGCAATAAGGCTGTGGTCGGTGGTCTTTTTTAAGTTCTTGGAAAAAGGGACACTGCCTATGAATATGATGTTCGACTGTTCTAATTTTCTCTAGAACTGAAAAAAAGGTGTTGCAAACAGACCATTTTCATGTTGTCTGGAAACGCTACAGTGGATGGAAATGACACAAAGCCGATCTCGTGTCGGTAAATTGTTTGTAAGCCGTGGTGTGTTTTTCAGACTTTATTACATTAATCCCACTCCGATGGTACAGTACATTTTATACGGCTGTGAACATAATATCGGATTGGTCCACTGTAACCAAGGAGGTACTAGTAGTTCCTTCTTGTTGTAACTGATCCCGCGGTACACCGAGGGGAAAATGTTCGCCTTCTTTTTGTTCTGTTTCATTTGTTTTCCTTTGTTTGTTCTATCTATACTTCTTCCTCTTTATAACAATCACTCTTTTCCTCTTCATCTTATTCTCTGCTTCACTCTTCTTGTCCATCCTTCTTTCTCTCTCTTCTTCTTTTCTTTCTCTCGGTCTGCCTGTCTCTCTCTCTCTCTCTCTCTCTCTCTCCCTCTCTCTCTCCCTCTCTCTCTCCCTCTCTCTCTCCCTCTCATGCAATGAAGCCAGACGGCAAATCCTACATGTCGTTTCGAGTTTTCTATTTATTTGCTATCGCTCCATAATCAAATCTAGCCGGATCGTTGCTTAATGGAAAGGCTACAAGAGGTGAGTTCTGTCAATTGCAGGCGTGAATAAAGAGAGCGGGTGGCGTTAAGGTTCGCCCTCCCCCTCCCTCCTTTCATTCTCATAACAAACAATTTGCCAATCTGTTTGTCTATTTGATTGTTTTTCTTGAAATATCTGGGGAATCCTCTAGCAGGGAAGGTTCAGTCTTAGGCTAGAGTTCATCTACACAGCTGGCAAGCAAACAAGAAGTAATATGTTCTTTTTAATTGATATAGCGCTAAAAAGCATGATGATACCGAACAAAATAAAAATAAAAGTGGATCGACTTCTAACTTCCAAATAGAATTTCGTGATTGCAGTCAAGGCAATCTTCGTCAAATCGTGCGTAAATCGGTTTTCAGGTCAGTTGTCACTTTGTGTTTGTTTTGAAATATCGTTTTCTTTTATTTGTGCATTTTTTTCTTTATTTGGCTGTTTGAGTAACTTCTCCGTTTGTCATCATAAGTGTTCGTGCTGTGCTCCGGGAACCTTTTGGAGAAAGACATTAAGGTGCGAATGTTGGATTAGGACGTTCCCCATAAATCGGGCGTAATGGCAATGTGTGAGGCACAGGTCATAACTTTCTGCTGTAATGAGCCATTGCCAAGCGATGCCAGTAGCGATGCGTTGGAAATGAGAGTTAGTGACTCGCACGCCACACGCTTCCCAATCTATATTATGACGACGCTTACGAATAAAAAAGAAAAGAAAAAAATGCATGCAAAAGCTTGCATGATGCAGTATCATACCATCCTCGACAGCATCCTGTTAGTGAAACATCAATTATCGCGCGACTTAATTGTCAGAGATCACCCGCGACAAACCGAAAAGGTCATCACCGTCTTGCAGAAATCCGGCTCATTTCCAAATTCTGTTTCGTCTCGTTTTGTCTTGCTGTGTTTTGCTTTGCCTTTCTTTTCATAGTACAAATCAACAGGTGTATATAAACACCTGTTGACAAGTGGCTTCAGATAGGGCGAAGAGTCAATATGCTGGCCTTCAATTTCAAAGACATCCCTTGCAGTATGAAAAACGTGTTCTTGCACAGAATCATTTCATTTTCATTTCATTTATTTATTTCCATCTCCAAATCATACAAAATTATCGCAGAGTGTCGAATAAACGATTTGTACAAGAAGGTGAAATGTCATGAAGCAAATACAAATACAAACAATGGTATTACAATGGTATGATACATGCACGTACATTACAAATATATGATACAAAAGTCTGATACATATACATTTGTATTTGCTTCATGACATTTCTGCTTTTTATACAAATCGTTTATGCTATACTTTGTAATGATGTTGTCTTATTTGGATATGGAAACAAATTAATGAAATGAACCCATCTAACCGTGAAGGTACAACATGGAGCAAGAGATCTACGTTTACCCGGGTCACTACATGGGGGAGGATTATTGAAAGTGTAGCCAAATTCTATTTAAAAAAATAAACATCAAAGCCTTAATCTTACCAGAAGTATAATGTACAGTGAATGGTGAAAAAGAATCACACTTTATGGCACACTCACACAATTTTCAAATTTCGCATTGTCAAACCGTTCCCGATGTTATACTGCGATCCCATTTACATAACAGATTTTGACTTTTGTTGTCGAATATATATATATATATATATATATATATATATTAAATGTGCCATGATGGCCTTTGCAATCTAGTTGGATGGCAAAATATTCCGCATGTTCTACAACCTTCAGTCACTAGTCATATAATGGTTGTAGTCATTTTTCTCCTCAGAAAAAAAAAATGGTCAACAGAGTTTTTGTGGTTTTTGTTTTCACCTGTTAATCCACTCAGCAAGACGTGAAAACCATCCGATCACTTGTCGATCTTTGCTGATCATAGTAACTTGTGTGCGTGTGTGTTGAGAAAATCATACGGTCTCTGACGAGGGAAGCGCACAGAAATCTGAGGGGGAAAAATTGATGTGAAATCATTTTGTTTTCCTTTCCATTCTTCAATTTGACCCATTTTTCTTCAGTGAAAACAAAATCAAAAGAGAAGAACTTAATTATCACGTTTTGGGAAAAAAAATGGAGCAATATACAATGATGCAACAGACTCTCGAGACTGGCGGGAAAATGGCGACTGCTATTGACGCAGCGCAAACTGACATGAAATGCTCCAGATTAAATACTCACTGAAATGTTGTTCGGGCAAGATGAAATTGGAATCAGTGTCAGACTGAAAGAACTAGGAAATCCTAAGGGAGTCTGCTACAAAATAAAAAAAGCACCGACAAAAAAAAAAAAAAAAAAAAAATCGAGGTTAGAGACGAGCAGACAGCTACCTCGACAGGGAGAATGCGATGGGTCTCAATTCACGCCAATCAGTTAAATGGAGGCCCAGTTTCAAAATGTTTATCCACGGTGGAAGACAGACTATTCTGGCGGGCTACCATATCTCCCTCCCTCTTCCTCTCCTCTTCCTTATAATGCACATTACCCGATTATCTATATGGTGGCCCCATGTGAAATCAATGAGAGAAGTGTAAGCAAGTGAATAGGCACTCTGATTAAAAGGCAATACCCTTGTAACCAGCCGTGCCCGCCGTGATACGACGCCCCCCTTCGTTGACAATCAGTCTGGGATGATTAAGCATCTCCTCTGATCACACACGGTCGCGGCCAGCAGACCTTAGGCTCAAGACATACGAGGGAACCTTCGAGGATTGAGGACTTAGATTAAAAAGAAATAATTAAATGTTGATAAAAAAGACATTTTCGCACACTTTTAATACTTCACAGCAGTAAAATTGAACACAGCTTAAGAAGAAACAAACAAGCGCGACTCTTATTCGTGATCTGCTGAGATTTAGAAGTAGTAAAAGTATATATTCATTTACACAAAATCCACACTCGCAGTCAGGTCTAAGACTGAATTGCTGTGGCATTAAAAAAATATATATATATTTACGTATAAAACGTTAAATATATGGGCCATTCTCAGATTAAGTGTTCAATTCCATGTGAGTAAAACCGAAAAATCAACCACAAAGTAATACATTCAAAGATGTGTTTTCGGAAACTTCAAAGCCGGTCAAATACGAAACAAAAAGTGGAACATTCTAAATGATGGCCATTCATTGAGTAAAAATGAATTGAAATAGAGCATCATATATGATTTTTGATCATCAATCAGATACGTTACCGTAAATTTACATGTTGTAATGGACTCCTAACTCTGAATTAAATTTATTGTTTTGATCCAATTTCTGTTTAGGAAAAGACATCTGTCCCCCTAAAGATATTGGGGTTTTTCAAAAGGTAAAGATGTTGTCATCCCTTGCTAATTGGTAGAAATCATTTCTGTGTGGTAGGTTGAAATATGCTTTTTGCTGAAATGAAATACAACCTTAAGATTCACTTTGTATTTCTAGCAAATTTCGCTTACAAATAAAGTTTCGAATCCCACAAATCATGCAAAGGGAACGATCCAATTTGGAATTTCACAGGAAACAAATATGAATTGCTTTCCTAGGGAAATAACTATTGAAAAACATCGAATCACCTTTGGTAACGTATCTGGTAAAATATAAGTGATAATTTTAGTTGTGTATGAATTAATAAATATCACCTGTTTAATTATTTACCTCATGAATTGATGTAAAAATGAATGATGTAAGCCCAAATTAAGCATTTTAAACATTGTACGTAATATTTAAACTATCAAATGTAGTGGAAAAGAGCCCTAAATGTGAAAGCTGAGTTCTTCATTCACAGAATATTCTCATCTTACGTCTGAATGTACTTATCCATCTGACTATAAATATTCATTAAGTTTTGATGGATAATGCAAACAAGGTTTAATAAATATATTTTTGCAGGCATTTAGAAGGAAGTAGGTACAGTCTCTATGAACTCGATATGCGAAAACAGTTGTTTGACCTATGGTAACGTATTTGGCTCATCCCTTTTAATGAAAATGAATAAATAATTGTTCAACTTATCAATGAATCTTGAGTAGTTCTTCATATGTTGAAAAACACTAGAATAAATATGCAACAGAACCCTGAAACTTTCCTCGGAAGCGTTTCATAAACTACTTTTTACTCTTTCAAAGTTTGGTAACGTATCTGGCGTACCGTAAATGAATCTGTCGGTGAAGTTACAAAGCAATTTCTACTGAATATTCTTCATTTGAACATAACTTTGATTTTTTTATGGAAGCGTCATTCTATGCAGAATTGTTTTATTAACACTTTGTTTTACATAACATTATTTGTCACCGTGGGTGCCCTGAATTATACGTAACGTATCTGCTAAATCTGAAAAGCAAAAAACTGATATGCTGAATCTTAGCTTCGTCTTGTAAAATAAACGTTCAAAGTTGTTGCATAGAATATGAAAGTGACTGGGTTTTATAGAATAGAACTTTGGAGTTTATGAGCACACAACGATTTGTTTGTAAAAACATTTACAATTTCTTTTCAGCATTTTGATTATGTGGTAACGTATCTGTCGGAAAACTTGGCATTAAGTTGTGAGACACTGACGCAGAAACGAAAAATCATATGGAAGTGTTGATCTTTTTCACCTCTCTGTCCTTTTGGTGTAAGAATATAATCCTGAGGTCCAACAAAACGAAGCATGTAATGTGTAGGGATGAATTTTGACCAGATTTGATCCCCAGAAAGCACAAGACCAATGAGCAAAATTCGGTCACGTATCTGGGGTAACGTATCTGTGGTAACGTATATGGTCGATCACATTATTATGAGAGCGATATCTACCAAATATTTCTCACTTGTACTAAACTTTAATGTTGAATCGATGCGTCATTCCGAGGAGTAATGTATATACAATTTGTCTGACATTGCAATATCTGTCGCAGTGGGTGGCGTGAAAAGTGTGTCACGTATCTGTCCAAATAAAAGTGTAGAAAACCGATATTTCAAACATTGTACCGTATTCTCAAAAATGAGCTGTTGCACAAAAAAAAATTAAGTAATTGCAATGTATGAAGTATATCCTCAGGTTTCATATACACAGGGTCATTGCATAGTCTTGTTATTTTCGCAATGCTGTAACACTAAAGAAACTGGTAACGTATCTGGCGGTGAACTTGGCGACAGGTTTCAAAAGGCTATAAAAAAGAAGTCAATAAAAATTTTGGAACTTTTTGAGTATTGTGATTAGCACATATGATATGCTCATCGCCCATGAAAATAATATTTGGAAAGTGTGTTTGTGGACGGAGAGGAGCAATAAAACATAATTCTGAAATAGCCGGCGACACTGCGTTTTGGGGGTCTTAACGAAGTTTAACAGCAAAATTTTATACAAAAAGGCAGACAACCGCATTTGATCGTGTTTATTTTTAACAAATAAAGTCCTCGTGATATATTATAAACATTTAAATAGTATCTAATAGGTTTCAGGGAACCGCAAACTGTCATGGAATGTCGGCGACACCAAAATTCCGTATTTGAACGCTTTTACTGAGAATGGGCCACATACGTTCGCTGAAATCAAAATATAAATCATGAAAAATATTCAGAACTTTTAGACATAGGTAGAGCAAAATCATAACAATGAAATCTAATATCACATTAAGTGGTGATGTCATGATATACTCAAAATGATTTCATTGAGACATGAACTATACAGGGGGGATTTTTTCGTTGCTAAGGGGGCCTTTATAAACAGATTCGGGAATTCAAAGTTTCAATAATAAACCAAACAAAAAGATCACGTGGTTGAAAAATATAGTATCAAAGTGAATATGTATAATGAAAACCGTAAAAACTACAGGAAATGATTATTCCGTGCAGCAGCACATGATGAGAATTCTTTTAGAACATGTTGTTGTCGCTGTGCTAATTCTTAATTCCGTATATTTGCCCTTTATGATGTTCATGAGCAGTTATATAAAAAGTTCTTGGATCATAGGGCAGTGTGTGTCCTCCCTTTTCTAATTCATTTTTACAAGAAAATAAAATCTCTTTTGAACTTACAGATAGTGAGTGTTTGTACCATAGTTGCCACATGATCTGTGTCAGTTTATTAAGGGAATTGGGTTGTCTCGTTGAATTTTTTTTCTTCTAATTTCTTTCTTGTGAAAAAGATGGCAAGAGAGAAAGAGAGAACTGGAGAGAGATGAGAGAGTTACGTTATGTGAATAAACAGAAAAGCTCAGTATCATGTAGGACGGGAGAACATTCTCTCACCTGCGCACATCACACGATCCTCCTGACTCTTGGCTCAAAAGGTTATTGGAGAATATCACGCTCCTCTGTCGACCATTTTCCAGGTGATGTGCCACAGCTCGGAGCAAGGCTTCGCGACGCTGCTAGCAGGTAGGAGCGGGAAGGCGGTGTGAAGACTCGTCGCTCTCCTCGCGCACAGGAATCGTGCCGTCTTGGAAGGAAAACGGATAGCTTTGTTTGCTTTCATGACGACCATCGAGGGCTGCCTCGTTTCCGACCTTTTTCTCTTTTCACAGTCTCCTTCTCTCTCCCCACCCCACCCCTTCCCCTCACTCCATTTCTCGCTTTCCTTCTTTGTTGTCAAATGACGAACATTTCTCTAGATGTCCCCTTCGCACTCTTTCCCGGATTTCCATTAAGCGTGGCCTAATGTCAATTTGCCGGTCGGACAGAACACGTCGGTGCTCGTTAATCAGCCCTTATCTAAAGTGATCAGTAGCCCCATCCCACTGTCAATGAGGTCGTGTGTTAGCCTCTCGTCTCTCGTTTTCCGCCCCGTTTGTTTGGTTCTCGAAAAGAAAGAAAGAAAAAAAGGAGGACTCACGTCACTTGCATTGGATGCGTTAGGTCATCGGAACGGACTGATTAAATGCGGACAACCTTGTGGTGCACACAGTAGACAGTAGACATACTGACTTATTACCAAGTAGGAGTAGAACACATGGTACATGACAATCAAACCCTTACACTGAGGCTGAAGGATGAGAGAGAGAGTGGGTAGGGAGGGTGGGGGAGAGGGCAATGGTTTGAGGAGGGCACAATTTCGAGCGCTTAAAGATTCGATGCCAGGTCCATGATGTTTTGTTTCTCTTTTGAACTTTGTTGTCTTGAGACACCAACTCAACTTGGCGTGGTATTGATAACTTTGATCACTGTTGACTGTTTTAATATTTCAATATCACAAACCCAAAAACAAATGTCGCTATTACATACCAAGCCCTCTTTGCTTGTTCCTTTACTAAAATGTGGCCGAATATGCAAGATGATACGTGCACGAACACAATTTCCTTAAAAACAAAAACAAAAGTATGTTAGCTTCATGAATTCATCCTGCAAGCACTTTTTGGAGATGCACGTGCTCCTCTATTTTTACTTACAGCTGTACAGGTATGAGTTGGAAGCACTGTTAAGGGAAAATATAAAGAAAAGGATTAAAAAGGGGAATCACGTGCGCTGTCTAAAATGCTAAATCCATCATCCTCGTTTTAGTCTCCTAATATGAGCCAAGCGATGTGTTTGGGCCCGGGCACCACTACAGGGTTGAGGAGACATCGATTATCACTTTAGGGGAGGGAGGGGTTGGATAAAGGGGTAAAGGAGGAGGGGAGGGCCGGGGAATGGTGGGGTAGGGTGGGCGTTGCAAGACAACAGATCGAAAGACAACCCTGCTTTTTGTCCGACATAAACTAGATTTTCGCTCATTCGTGTCTTTTTTTGGTTTTGTTGCATTGCTAAAAGCCGTACCATGGGCAATCATGCAACCGTCCCGTAACAGCATTGCATTTGCAAGGGTCATGCCTTATTTCCGTTCGTCTTGCAGAAAGGTTTGAAGACACGCACATACACGCATTATATACATTGGACCTGTTGGTGCTAGAGTTCTAGAGCACTGAGAAGTCAACGAGCATTGGCTGTTTTGATTAAGTCGCTCTTTCTGGTAGTTTCTAGTATTTGATCTCCAAAGTGATGATAATATATACTTTGCCCACTTGTCGCAATACAACGTACCAATAGGACCCTGAATAGACAAATACTAATTTGAATATCATAGTGTAAAGTGCAAATTCAAGATAATCGGTGTTACGGTTTAGATCATGTCATACATAATATAAGCACACCATCATCCAACATGTTTTTAAAAAGTTGACGAGTTTTGTGTTACCTGTACGCTCTTACATCTTGAAATTCGGATAGAACTATTATAGGTGAACTTACAATGTGTCCAGTTTTGATTCTTTCTCTTGCCAATATACATTACGTTGCAGGTTTCTCTGAAACGTGACAGAGGTAGCATGCTATTGGGTCTCAACTGAAAAGATGTCTCCGCAACTAGTAGTTTTTCAGTTTGTGTGGATCGGTAGCAATAAGAGTGATTTTTGCTGTACGTCATTTTGTTGTGAGTATACACATACGGCCAGTAATTTATACGTTATGCACTAGTGGCGGGATCTTTTTTAATTAATGATGACATGTGTTTGTGTTTGTTTGTTTTTTTTTTCGATTTAATCTTTTTTTTTCATAGCTTGCTTTCTTGCTTTGTCAATACCAACAATATTGTGACGAATTGGGTTTTTGTTTGTTTGTTTATTCTTAGTAGAAAGGATGGTTCCTCAATTCATTATTTAAGCTTCGTTTTTCCTAATAAGATATGTGACTTTGCTCCTTGATAGGACACAAACGTCTAACTTGTTCCAAACAAACAATCATCCCCCTTTGGTTACTTGTTATTAAGGTTAGCCTGTGTATTGTAGACTTACTTAGTACCTATTAAGAGCTTCAAACTCGTCTGACACTTCGTGTGGGGCAATTGTCCGGGTTAACGCCTCCATCTAAGCCCAATTTCACTTATGCTTTTATTTACTATTTCTCTTTGCTTTACTCCTTTGGACAACTTAGCTTCACTGACCTGTGTCAGTTTCCAGTTCATCCAAAAGTGACAGAAAGTGCACAACCTGTTACAGTATTACGTTCAAACGATTCGCTTCTGAGGGTTTATTGACCGATGCTATTGACGACTTCAATTCAGAGCTGCTACTAGTTAAGCTCTGAGAAAAAAAAGAAAAACAGTAGTGTGTACAAACGAATGAAATTTCCGTTTCCGCAAAGTATAAGAGACAGGCTTGCTAACATCAAATTTGTTTTTCGCACAGTTACTCCAATATACCTAAAGTGTTCGTAGTCACGTGTAGCTCTTCACGAGTACCAAAGCCGAGCTTTTCTTCCGGAAACCCATAATCCCTCCAACTGGCTTTCGGTCGGTGCCGGTGGAACGCCTTATTGACTGGCCGCATCTGAGATCGGTGTCAATTTTCAGGAACCTCCTTCAAACCTCCTTGCCCACAATGCCAATCGATAGCAGCGTCTTTGTGATCGATAGAAAGCTTAAGATCGACCGGCATGGCGTCCACCACAAGAGTTGAAAACTGACCCTTCACGATGTGACAACCCTATTTAGGTGCTGCCAGTTAGTCGTCTTTTTTTAATCTTTGTAGTTTATACCGTCCTCTTGATATCAGAAATTCTGTTCCCATCCACTCCTCCTCCATTACCCCCCTCCCTCCCACACACACACACACACACACACACCTCCATAGAAGCCTCATCTGAGCTTAAAGTTTGAAAGCCATCCACTATGCATTACAATAAGCAAAAACATTGAAGCTGTGAGTTGATATAAATTCTGACGCTTTGAATGCTAATGTCATTCTAAAGTTCATTCTTTTAAGTATTCTGTATTTTCAGCACGACTCGTTTATCATCATGATACGCGGGAGATGCAAGTGATTAGAAAATCGAATAGCGAAGATAGAGGAAGAAAATGAAATAAGGGGGTGGGGGAACTGCCAAAAAAAGTGATAGAGAGAAAATGTTGAAGATCCCCGAAATATTAACACAGTAAAGAGAAAATGGCAAATGACAGAACGAAAGGAAGTGTAAAAGAAAATGCACGAGGATAGGGATGTCTTACGTCAAAATTGACAGAAGGAGACCAATTTACGACGAAACCAGCTATTGAACAAAGGAAAAGAGAACAAAGAAGGGGAAGGATAACGTGTATCACAAGAATCTGGACAAGAAACCAGAGGTTTGAAGGAGAGATAATTTTTTTTTTTTTTTGCATATTAAAGCATAAAAGAGAGTGACAACTGAGGAAGTCATAACAAAGCACCCTATCTCCCTTTGTCTCTCTCGCTATCTCCCTCCCTCCTCAGTCTCTTCTTCTCTCTATCTTTCTGCAATTGTTGCTTTATAGAGTGCTCTCCTGACCTGTCTGACTACGGGGAGGACAAGACAACATGTTTTGATCCGAAATTGTCATGAAATCTCTTTGCACTCAAGGGGGGAAAGGAAGCCACGTGTAATCAGATCACCTGCCAAAGATACAGACGGAAGAAATAATAAATGTCCCCATCCATTTCACTCCTTACCTCGGGAGAGACCACAAAGCGCACGTTCGAATCGGAATTGACAGAACGTCACGTAAATTTTTGACTACTCGGGGATTATCGCCGGGCGAAATTTGACATTTCCCGTAATCTACCAGTGATGTGCGGTCCCGAGTCCAAGAACAACATGGGAACCCAATCAGCATTGCACAAAACCGAGTCTTAATAGCTAGCATTTCTCCTTTTTCTACTTCTCTGAGGGTCATTTAGAAAGCAGGTTGTTGTTCGATCTGTTTCTTATTTTCACAGGGGTTTTTTTTTCTCCTGCGGTTCAAGATTTTTCATGATCCCCATAAAGGCAAAGCGTTAAGGAGTATCGGGCAGCGTGAAGAAGATATCGAGTATCCCCCAGTTCTGTGATGTATTATGTATTGTGATAGTACAACCTAGTCTGAAATAGTATGCCAAACATTTGCTTATCCGGAAAGCTCGTTTACAAGACACACTGAGTCTCACCTATCACATAGCAGGCATTTGGAAATGCTATTTTCAATGACATGCGGGATGATAAAAGAAGAAACGGTTTCCTTATTTTTGTTTTTCCTGGAGTATGCGTTGGAAAAAAATAAAACAGTTTAAGAAGTAGGCCTACTGTACTCGCCAATTCAAATTTGTTTTGATGGCAGGCGATGTAATGTCTGTATATTCCTAATGTGCATAAATACTTCTAGTAACTTACCATCTTCCTTAGATTTCACATGTATTATAGGAGCGTTAGTAAAGAAAAAAATGTACGTCAAACACAACTTTATACTGTTGAGCAGACGCATTGATAACCAAGTCTCAATAGAATTAATCATAACTATTACACACACACACACACACACACACGCTTGCACACACTCAAACACACATATATGTATGTATGTATGTATACACTGTATATATATGTATATATATGTATGTATATATGTATATATTGTATTCACCAACAGTTTATTTCGGCACACAATTATTGCAATATTGTTATGACTTAATTGGTATTGTTCTCTCAGTATCAACACTTGAGAAAGAGCGAATCGCTCAAAACTTTGTGTGCCAAAATAAACTGTTGGTGAATACAGCATGAAATTGGTTTCAGTTTTGTTTTTTTAAGATGATGATGATGATTATATATATAAATATATATATATATATATATATATATATATATATATATATATATATATATTAAGATATATATACCGTAGACCCTGAGTCACTAATGTCGAGACCTGAATTATATAATCCGTGGTGGAATACTATACTGTCTTACGCCTGTGGAATATCTCAACCATCTGGAAGTTTAAAAGTTGGCACAACATTAACTACTTGCATCTGCACACACACACACACACACACACACACACGCACGCATATATATATATATATATATATATATATATATATATACATATATACATTTATATTATATGTACGCAAAATATGGTTTAGATTGATGGGTAAAGCTACAGGGAGAAGGGGAAGGAGAAAGAAGTTTACAGGCACAGCCAACTTGTGAGTAAAGGGGGCTTTTCAGAGCTCCCGGTTAGAAACATGACGTGAAATTATCAATCTTGAAAATGGGGAAAAGGCGGGTCAACGGCCGTCTTATCGATGGACTGTCAATAGTAATCTTGAGGGAGGAGGTGTTCTGTTCTAATTTGATAATCCACTTAGAGTGGATGGGCTCCAGTAAATCCAATGGACTCGCCTTACCTCACGACGCTGACGTTTGGTCCGTCAATGTGACATGACATGCATCAACATGGAAGGAGATGGCTGCAGGGACATCTTGGAGCATTACGAAATGGCTAATAACGTTTCAGACTTTGAAATAGAAGATTTGTCGTTCGAATCCTGCCCGACACTCCCTACATATCCTTGGGCAATATGCGCTTCTCATTGTGGTTCCTCTTGACGAAGAGTTATTAAATGCATACCTTGGAGTGTTGGAATACCACTGCAAGCAGCAGGACCCTTTAATAGTGAAGAGGCATTTACCGTAATTAACGGGTCATTTAATGAATTGTGTGTACAGTTTCTTATACTTCATGATAATTTTATTATGTACTTTCTACAAAATTACAATATCAAAATTGAGTTATGTATACGTTGTATTGTGTTACGTTTTTTTTTTTTTGTGGACGATTAAAAATAATTGTCACTTAACTGAACTGAAGCGGCCTGTGGTAAATGACTATGAGACAAATGATCATTAGAGAGTGCCCTAAGAAAGATAAAATGAAGCCCTGTCAACTCTACTGATAAAAGTTGTGAACGGATTTGCACAAAGCAATGAAAGAAAGTATGAGATGGTCCTGATTGATTAGTTTCTTGATCGTGGTCCACATTTCCGTTTGAATCAGATTTGTTTGCTTTTTTTGTGTGTGTGTGTTTGCTCTAACTGCAAAAGAAGGGCAGGTCGCAGATAGCCAATTCATTACCTCCGCCAAGGGAGGAGGTTATTTTTTCGTTACCGTTGGTTTGTGTGTTCGTTCGTTTGTCCGTGTGCAAAATAACTCAAAAAGTAGTTAACGGATTGGGATGAAACTTGCAGGAAAGGTTGAGAATGACACAAGCAACAAACATTGGTGGTGATCCGAGAATTTTGGGGGAAGTTATGAAGGATTTTTGATATTTTGCCAGGTAGGGTCAATGAACTTGGGAGTTCAGGCTGCGCGTATTTGAGGCTTGCATGCGCGCACTAGAGTGCGTGCCAAAGATAGCAGAGATCGTAGGCACCTCAGCAGCTGTTCGAAATGCACCAAGAGGCATTTTACTCGTAGCAAAGTATCGGAATTACATTTTATGCATTTTACCGTGTATGTATAAAGAATTGCAATTTCATGTTTATATCTGCAGTACAAACAGCTTTGTTATATTTATATGTATGCATCACGTCTTTTATGTACAATTGTGAGCAATTTAGCATTCCAAATTGCTGCGAGTCAATATTAATAAACCATGAATAATGATAACAGTAATAACAAGATAGGAAAGCGCGCGATAAAAATGGACACAAAATGGCTACCCTACATGACGATACAAAAGAGAGCTAAGTACAAACTCAGTACACCTAGAAACATCATTCATTTCCAAAGGTAGTGGTATTTTTATTATCTTAAAAAGATTTAAAAATTATAGTCGTAGCTTTTTTTCGATTAGGGGGATTATTTTGATGAACGAGATTTGAAAGTAATAAGGATTATTTCGTGGAGGTAAAAATTTGGCAACAACATGATCTCACAATCAAAGACGCTTGATAAACAACAACATCTTCATAGTCAGCGCGTCTCAGGCAAAGACGCAAATCACCTGAGACGCGCTGTCTTTGAAGTTAAAGGCACTCAGTCGTCGCAGGCGATTTTGCAGCTCAGTAGAAAAGCACGACACGCTGCTCCTCCCGTTACCGTACCCCCCGTACGTACCGAATGCCGAACACGACGCTACGCAACGCACCAGCGAACACCCAGCTAGACTACAAGAGCCGTGCGAGCCGTCCAACCTAATTTCAACATGGACGCCCGAATACCTACCGAATGGGACCGAATGGGTGCACACACAAAACCGTGCACGCGCATAACAGCCATGCGCATGAAAATCTCTCGTACGGGCTCCGGCCATGACATACTACACAACTGAGAAAGCTGTGTGTGTACGTACGTACCTGGCTCCAGCCTCTGTTTATTTGCACTGTGATGCCAATTTCAGCAATCTAAGCAATAACATTTTATAATTTCTGGAAATATCATATAACAATATTATAGAGTATTTATATATTACGTTATTGAATATTTAGTTTTATAAATATGGTTTAATGAAGAAATATTAAAACTGTAAGCTATATATATATAGCAAGTTGCAATGAATATGGCAGGTTGTTTTGCTGTTTTGATCATTGCGCATTGTCTGCTGCATATCCAATGTCAGCTGTGATACATTCGGCCGGATCGTAACATACAAAGTCGATATAAAGTCATCGGTATGTCAATATCAATGTGTGTGGTGTGCGTGTACTGCTTGCAATAAAAAGTACTGCTTCAGTTCAGTTCAGTTCAGTTCGGCTTAGTCTTGGTTTGGTAATGAAACTTCACAATGGAGATCATTGCAAACAGCCGTCCCAGACTGCAAATGTATTTACTTGTATGACGCTATCGACGAGTGGAGAACGCAGAGAGCCGTGTTCTTAGCATGCTTACGAGGACAAGTAAGAGACCAGAAGCAAGAAGGGGGAGCTTCACCGTCAGCATGCCGATGAAAAATTTGCTTTCCACTTGCTGGAGTTGCATGAACAGTTTTGTAGGAATTTAGAATGTGCATATTCGTGTTACAGCATGCACGGTCGGTGGAATTGTAACTCAGCCTGAGACGTCGACCCAGCTGCCTGCATGTCCAATGCCACGCCCGGGCGGCCCACGGCTTACGCCAATCAAGCAACCCCAGGCCACGTCAACAACTTCAAGGAATCCAGATCCAGATGAAGTGCAAGTACACGAATGATTGAAGTGTACGTAGGGCCTATAACGTTACAGCGCCTCTCTAACTCCCATAAAATTATAAATTTCTACTTGCACTGCCTATTCTCAAAGACTAATAGTCTAACACGGTTAGACTCGACTCTGTCTGAGGTAGAGCTTAGTAATCTACAAGTACAAACTGTAATACCGTCTTTGTTTAACGTTAGATCTTTAATTTAAAAAGAAATCATAAATTTACTCGTAACGGTTAGATCTAACGTTTATCTAGACACTGACTTTTTAATTTTACTTGAGTAGTTTGAACTACAGCTGTAGGTAGTAGATTTCTATACACAGCCCAGTCGCTGTTATAAATTAGGTTAGATGTTGTGCTTCGCGTCTGGTCGGGCTAGGGTAGTTTCAAGTCATACGTGTGTTATACGCAAATTCCCCAAGAATATAATTTAGGATTTGCGAATAAATTTTAAATAATTGAATAGATCTACAATCTCAAGCTACATCATATTGTAGTCAAGACAAATTACTAATTAACAGATAGAGCTATTGCCAATGTTATTGTGATTTGATTCTGGTGTTGATTAGATATAGACAGGTCTACATCTATTTACAGAAGATGATGAAACGGTGTGTCGGTTGGTGCACGGCCCCCTTTTACCACGGCCACAGGTACACTGTGCAGTGCAACTGTGGCCGTTGGCCCTGCACGGCCACAGCCGCTTCCCCGATTTGTAATGTATAAACGTAAACGCCCGAGCAAGTACATGATACAGGGTCTCCGACCCAATCGTCCATGTTCAAAATAGACAGCTCAGCGGTCATGTCCGCAACCCATGACGATGTGTCATCGTCCATGATGGCCGTCCTCACATTTACCTGCACACATGTATCTATTATCAACTGATTGTGGTCTGTAGTTGTACTCTAGTCTTCTTCTTCTAGTCTGATCTGATCTGACGTTATAGTTGACGAGTGACGACGATCGACGATGCGATGATGTATAGGAGGCTACTATACTATAGAAGGTGCATATACGTATGTACATATTATGTAAAGGCAGCTCAGGCGCTGTAACTACGGCCGGCGATATTGCGATCACACATGCATGCAATTCACATGTACAGTACGTACCTTGTACCGTTAGTGCACCAGTTTTCAACAGGACCCAGATTTCGACACCCAGCAGATAATTCTTATAAAATTTTATACTCAATACAAACGTCTGACTTCAGCAATCAACCAAGTTATCAATCACATTTCTCGTCTTATACAAACACCGTTTGTCACTTGTCATCATAATTCGACGGTAGAATATTTAGGAGAAAAGCAACACAGTGTCAGCAGAAATGTTAATGTCAGCCATTTTTAGGGGTTCAAAACAATATGACGCATTTTGTATACATCGCCGGTTATCTTGCTTTAGTATCAGTTTGTTTGCCAAATCTTGATGTTTGATTTCATAATCGTCTTTAGTAATTTTATGGCTGAATTCGTGATAAATGAGCAAACTTGTAGAAAGAGCTGGCTTTGAGAATGTGGCACCAGATTTCGACATTCCCATATCAAGACACGTTATAGAGGAAACAACAAGTTCTTGCGCCAGTATGATTGCTAGTTTGCGTCCACAATGCAGTGTACGCATACTGTACGCGCCATGTGATTTCTGTGTGATGCGCGCTGTGATTGTGTCGATAAATGATGCTGGGTGTCGAAATCTGATGCCAGCGACGGCGTGACGGAAATCGCTTAAAAATTGAACGCGAGTGCATTCAAATGGGAATTCGTTTCAGGCATGTTATTATTGGCTTTGTAGCTCAACTTCATATCGAAATTCCGAGGTAAAACGGTGCAGTATTGATGGTAAACAAGGAAATGTGCTAAAGTGTCGAAAACCGGTACCCTTACTGTACACATCTCAGCTGAGCTCAGCGCTCAAGCGAGGAATCGAGATACTATAGCGCGATACATTGCAGCAGGGATGTCTTGCGCACACACACATTTCGCTTCGTAGTAACTTCAGAGCGAGTTTACGTGCGGCTGAATTTATGTCCATGTTTGAAGTTTGAAGTTTGAAGTTTGAAGTTTGATTTATTACTCAACGACCCTCATGGGGTATGGGAGTACAATGTCAATGGAAAATACACAAAATAGAAAATTTCAAACAAGAATGAACATATATACAAATATAATACAAATATATACAAGATATCAACATACTTTTCAAATAAAATTTGCATAAAAGTATGTTATAAATAATATACTATACAAAATAAAATGTAAAACTATCACATGAATTACGCACAATGCAGGCACTGCCTGATGCAAATAATCACGCAAAGGGTATATAAAATAAACTAAATCCATCGAAATAATAAAGTGCAGTAACTAACTAAAAAAGGACATTATTACCTTACAAAACCTCGAAATGTTTGTCAGAGTCTTTTTCTTAGTGGAATATTAAACAATTGATCATATTTAAATATGTTAGGATACTTCCTATAATACTTTTCGAGAAATCTTTTACGTTCTGTCATAAAGAAGGGGCATACAAACAAATAATGAAATTCATCACCAATATCATTTTTAGAACAATAGGTACACAAACGTTCAATTCTTGGAATGTCTTTGTAACGCCAAGACACTATTGGAAGCTTATGATTAAGGCAACGAAAACGTGTTAAAGATTTCCTATCATTTTCATTAAGACGAATCAGATACTTTTCAAAGCATAATTGCTGCTTAAAAATTCTATAAACAGTGCATTGATTGTTTAACTCAACATCACTGTGCCACTCCTGTTGACTCATATCTTTAATTTTTGTATCTATTATTCTTTTGAATGAAGATAAAGACAGATTACTTGCTTGACTCTTCCACACGTCAGAAAGGCCTAAGCTATCAAGAGTATTCTTTACTTTAAAAATCCAACCCTCTTGTGGGTAATACGCATGAGGACCGCGCGCTGTCCATTTGTTTTGGTGCGTGCTCTAGTTTCTGCTAGGACGAGGCGCGCCGTGCAGCTGAGGGTTTATGACGTAACAAAGGCTTCTATATTGGGAAATCGGGCGACTTTCAGCACACGATGCTAAAGTATGGGTGGAAATCACTGATATCTCTATGGAAGAACAAGATCAGTGGTGGAAATGAGCTGCATGCTTAGCGGAGGTCTGCGCTCTCAAGAGTGCTTTTCTAGTTTACCTTTGTTTGTTTTGTTTTTTTCCGCACCATGCTTGGTCCAAAATTACAAGTCAATTTCATAACAAATTGAAAACACCACATTATTCGATCTGGATAAAAGCAATATTCTTGATTTGGCGACATAGAATGACACAGTGATAAGCCCAGGCATCGCTATTGTTCAAATCAAACACAGAAAAATTGCATTAGCTGAATGACCTTTTGCTGGTAACGAGCTGCCTCGTTGAAGGTCTTTGCTCTCCGTGCAGAGAAATGGGTCCAAATCTAGATGGCATTAAAGCCATTCTTAAACACTGCTAGCTTGCTTGACAACCTCACGGAAGATAATTTGATTGTGTGTGCGTGTGTGTGTGTGTGGGTGTGTGGGCTCGCGCGCGTTTGTGTGGACATGTAGATGAGTATGTTCGTGTATGTTCAATATATTATGGTCTCTACTCCCGTCCTTATGCTCTCTCTCTATATATATATATATCTATATACAGTATATAATATATATAATAATCGTTGTATCTCCATCTATCTCTCTATCTGTCTATCTATATCTCTATCTCTCTCTCACACACGGACACACATACAAATAAACACACAAATACACACACGCGCGCGCACACACACACACACACACACACACGCTCTCTTTTTTCATATAATTATGATTTCTACCGGATAGTGATGAAATAAAACTCAAACCACAAATCTTGTGACATTTCTTTGGATTTAATCGACGAACAACCGCTATTTCTTGCAGACATCAATGTGCACGGTATTTCTACTTTGGGCAAACGGCATTGAGTGCAATCCTCTTCGACACAATATGGTTTCGTGGAAGTCGTTGGTGTTCTACCCGTCTGACATAATTGTTACACATTGATCTAACTTGACATTCATTCTATCTAACTTTCCCTAATTACACATTTTATGTTGAATTCAATAATCTTGCTCTTACTGTAAGCACGAGCGCACATGCACATAAAAACACTGCACATGCACATAAAAACACCAATATAGCATTGATACATCATTAAATGATGTATCAATGCTATATTGGTGTTTTTATGTGCATGTGCGCTCGTGCTTACAGTAAGAGCAAGATAAATTTTATCAATGGCGTGCATGCCACAGTAAGATGTGACTTAAGGTAGTGAGGAATGATACGAAGCAGCAAACAGAATGACTGCCGTAACACGCAATGATGACAAATCCTTCTGATGACTAATTGCCCTCCTTTAAAGTCCTGTCCTCACGAAATGTTTCCCGAGGAGCTTAACATTATTCATGTTTGTTATCGTGGCGATGGCTTGTTGGAGGCTCTTTCTGCAGCCCGAATGAAGAGTTCTCTGAGCGCCTGCTTGAGGGGAAGGGGGAGAGTATGGGGGCTAGGCATGTACCTGTTTAATGTTACATCTCCTCCCCTCCCGCAATTTTTTTTGTCTTTTTTTTTTCCCCGCGGGGGTCAGAATTCGAGTGGTGTGTAAACTTGACTTTCATTACCGCTGCATCTCGACTTACCCTCGAACGAAACGTGCGTTCTTAAGACATTGCCGATAAGATGGGGATGCTTGTTCCTTTCCTCACCCCTTCTATCCCTCTCTCTCTCTCTCTCTCTCTCTCTCTGTATCTGTCTATGTATCACTCTCTATTCTGCTGTAGATGACAACGTTCGGAAACAGGCATGATGCCACTGGACGTTCGCCCGAGGTTGCCGCCAAACTCCGCCCTAGGTTGTTGGCAAAGGTCATCGCAAGTAGAGCGAGATGGGGCAATCCGTGTCAATAGGGCGTCACAGTTTTCGAGAAGGCGTGTAATGTTCTTTTGTTAACTGTATGATATCAGCTGAACAACACAAAATGATATACGCCTGAGGTGGTCTAGTCAAACACTGGCATATTTGCCACCAGTGGCAAGCGATATTGCATTATAATAATGATGGTGTTATAGCGCATTACACATAATACTAAACACAGGTTGATCACGAAAGATATGTGAAAAATGTGAACCTTAGTTGTGCCGAACACTTCCTGCATGACTATGAAATTGAAGTTTAATATGGATTGATGACCAACGACTTTACGAAGGATTTGTTGGTCAAAATGACTGCACGATTTGACCTCTTTAAAGTCAGTGTAAGATGCACACTGGACATGAGCATGTCATTCCATCCTTTGATGTGGTTGTGTTGCTTCACCTCGGACCACATAAAATAAACAGATTGGACATCTAGAATTACAATTCACGCTATTTGCTCGTTCGAATATAGCACAAATAGTCGCTTGGTACAGATAAATGTGCATTTCGCTTGGCATTTACCCTGCTATTACTAAGATGAATAATTCAAACTAGAGAATGCCAATAACCTTCCGATTAATAATGTACAATGCCACATGCGATTTTCCACGTCAAATGCACCAAAATATTAAGCAATTGCCCTCTTTCTCTCTCTGTATGTCTGTTTGTTTGTCTGTCTGTCTGTCTCTCTGTCTCACTTTCTCTCCGCGGGAAGTTATGTTCTGGTAGACTGGTAGTGTAGTAAAGTATCCCCGCAAGACTTTTTTTTTCTCATTTCTCGTTTGTGGGAGCCGAAAAGATTCCATTAATTAGAAAAAAAAAGGTGTGTGTGACACACAGAGAATGCAACAAGCATCACGTCTACATGGTATCAATCAGACCCTTCTCATACAAATAGCACTTTCATCATATCCCTCACTTTTGACCACCTTCATGCATGAATGAGAAATTTCCTGAAGCCATGATGTCGAAGTTGTTTTCAGTATCAACTTGATGAGGTGATAATTTCATCCCCTTTGGTGTGGGACATAACTAATCTTAGTCAGCAATACCGCAAAGTGAATTGTTGGAAACGAATTTTCTATCGAATATAATGACGAGAGACATTGGAGTTTTAGCTCGTAACGCCAGATGAGCAAGTAACAAATTTGTCATGAAATGGATTGCATTTCTAGGCAAAAGGGTCGAGTTTGTACTTTGCCTTTTCAAGAGAAGAGGAAAATGACGTAAAAACTGGAGGCCTTGCTTTCATGCTTGGATGATGATTGTGTTTCTGACCATAGCTCGAGACCTTTCTACTTACTACGCCGCTAATAAGGGTAATGTCGTAGAACAAATTAATCAGCGGCATTCTCTTGTTCCCCCTCTCACTGCCTTCTTTCGCCCTAGATGCTTCATTGATTGATTCACACGTGCTATTATGAAATCCGTATGAAAGCTATACAACATGGTAGAGGATACCACTCAGGAAATGGAGATGGAGAAAAGATGCAATGAATAAATGTATGAATAAATTAAAAAGTAAAATGACTGAATGTGTAAAAACAACAGAACGTCATGAGCATATCATGAATTTAGAAATTAATACAAGAATAAGTGAATTTATGATTGCCTGCATGAACATCCCTCTTCCTAAGTTTTGATTCATGTAAGCTCTGTCCGAGAGAGGAGGAACACACTACTTGTTAAATATTGCGAAAGTGTTCCTCTTTAAAATTCTTTGCTCTCCATGAAAAAAAAGCACACACACTATCACAAAAAACTCATTTTTTTTAAGCCACGTGGGAAAAATGACGAATTTCTTGATTTTGATGTTGAGGACTAAACCCTATTCACATTATATATAATTGTCTTCTCACCATTTCCGCGGTGCTCAGACATTCTGGGGTAGTCAGATTAAGGTAACATTTGAAGATTTTCCACCGGGTGAATACGGCTGAATGTTTTTTTTTTTTTTTTTTTTTTCAGTCAACGCCACGGAAAAGAAATATTGTTTTTTGACATTTCATATATATATTTTTTTTTCCCGGAAGGCCCTTCTATTAAAAAAAATCCCACATCCCAGTACATGACATACTCTCATGACTAGAGATTTCTTGTCACTCGCCTAGCACGCACCTGGTTGGATGAGACTTTCGCTCACATTGGTGAGCGGACTCTGTCGATTTTTACTCGCGGGGAATGCTGAAAACCTTCCTCTGGGAAATATGAGACCGGGCAAAGGATATGTCAAAGTCCATAGAGACAGAGACAGAGATATATATAGAGAGGGGGGGGGGGTGGGAGCTTCGAGAGGGAGGCGGGAAAGGAAGGGATAGAGATGGGAACGAAATGAACAGACATGACAGTCTCAAGCTTTAAGCTGCTTCCAAGGATAATCTCTAAAATCGCTTGAGTGTTCTACTGACAGCGGGATACATCCTATCGCCGCCCAGAGACGTGGCGGTTTTTCTAAGACCAAACACCTCTCCCCCCTATCCTCGCACGGTCACGGTTATGAATAAAGAAGGAAAAAAATCTTCGCTCAAGACATAATACGCCGGATATCTGTATCATACATGGTGTGAATCTATGATGGATGCCATCAGTGCCGAGTGAAAAGACAGAGAGCAAAGCGGTACATGAAGGGGAAGAAGAAGACACATGTACAGACACATACATGAGAAGCAGCCATGTATGTGCTGTATGTCTGAAGAAACAGCAAAATTTAACTTTGTGTGTTACAACCATGTTTGCCTCTGCAGGCGGTTTCTTTAAACAAGACGCATGATCACTTTGATTCTTCTTCAATAAGGAGTCTGTTTCTTTATTTCTTATACATATATAAATACATACATATATGCTACATCTCAAACTATTATGAAACTATGCTTCAGTATAAAAGAACATTAGAAATGATTCGGTTGTATGATTACATTTATATTGTCTGTGACAGTTATTTGACTTACCCCACGTAATAATACCGACAAATATAGCTCGTGTGTCATCCATCGCCGAACATATTGAGATGATTAGTTGCCATACGTGTAAATCACTCTGACTTAATCTGTTATCGTGTGTGCATTTTAGCTAAGCCCACTGCGAACTAACTTTTCAACCTGCCGTCTTTCATGTCTTTAGCTGAACATACTGGCACGATCAAATGTGATGCCCACGGTTCGGTCGCCATATGCTAGCCCAAGGTAAGCGACACCGGATCCTTACCTATGTATGCCGACGTGAAGTGTTTAATGTAGTGTATAGGTTTTGACGGAAGCCTCTTCCGTGGACTTTAGTGGGCAGAAAATAACTTGAAGGTTACATTCATGAGTATCTGAAGTAACTAATGCAAAAATAGGGAAGCACCCACAACAGACCTTTTTGCTGAGATATTTTTCCCCTTACGGTGGCGAACAAGGCAGTCCTCGAGATCGCAAAATAATGCAAAAGCCCACATGAGAACTGCTTTCAAAAACGTTCACTTCAATACACTCTGCTCTGTCAGTTTGCCTGATGACTGTAATTGCATCTTGACATGTTTTCTCAGATGTGATCGGCACCGATGCTCCGCTCCTCGCTGATAGTATAACAAACGACACCGACAGCGGCACGGAGTGGAAATGCTTACGGTAGAGCTCCAGGGGTAAACGCAAAGTTTGTGGTGTCAGTGACGAAAGCATCTACGGGGAGATGGTTGTAATCAGCATGAGGTGATGGAAATATCCACATAGCAACCGTCAATGATGATAACAATGGTGATTTCCTTGAATCACGAATTTTTCCCCCTTCTTTTCTTTGACACTCCCTGTGCGCATTCAATGGAAATTATGACCCGACTCACTCAAGGACATTTTGATTTCCAGCGCTCAGTGAACCCGCCCTCTCGCGAGGATTGACGCGCCGGAAACGTGATAGTCCCGGCCAAATAGAAAGAAGTCATCTTGTCGGAAGGGCTTGATTGTCAATAAAAAAAAAAAGTGTGTGGATGGAAAAAGAGGGGGAGAGAGAGAGAAATTGGGGGGGGGGGAGGGGGAGGAGGAAGTCTAAAGAAGATGTCAAAGTCTTATCGGTGAGTGACATGAAGGCATTGCTGTAGTAATCTATAATTTCTAAGGGTAATAACTGCAACACAAATTATTCACAAAATCTCACAAGAAAATAACTTCTTAGTCTTTCATTTCGCTTCAACCTTCTTTGTCATGTTTTCTTTTCGCTTTTCTCTCTCTCTGTCTTGCTGCCCTCATCTCAATCACACAGACAGACACGTAACGTATCACCTTCTTTTAAACATGTTTTCACTCTTTACACTTTTATCGTAATCCGTCAGTCATCGCCTTCATTTTCAGAATTGAGATGCCATAGCATCTTTTCTCATGTTTATCATTAACTAAAACAACTTAGGCTAAAAAGAAGACTCCAGTGATCCTTTAGAAGACACTAGAACAATGCATCGGAAACCGTAAGACCGCACCAATCTAACGTCAAGACAATGTGTACAGCTCCCATACAGTCAAATCTTGTTCAATGTATATCTGTATCGCTCATCAAAACTTTGCCTTTGAAATTTTACCAAAGTAAAGCAAAACAAAACTTAGAATTAACTACAAGACCGTATACAAGTAATTATGTTTCCAAAAGGGCTCGTGCTGTCATACGATTTAGTAGTAGAAGAAGTAAAAAAAAAAAAAGTGGTAACAGTGGTAGTAGTAGAAGTAGTAGTATGGATAAGATCACTCAGGTTAATAATTGGTATTAACGTTACCATCCTTATTCTTATGAACATTATTAATTCATGTTGCTGTCAGCTTGTATAATTTTCTTTTTATTTATCATCATCCTTGTCATCACCCAGAGCATTAGCTTCTACTACACAAGAATGAGGATTGAATTAGGATATATAATCCATTCACCTGATAAGGTTGTTGACTCCCGATGATGGGTGTGATGAGAGGTGGTGGGACATATTGCTCCTGTCACCATTAAGATCGACCACTGGGGGCTTCTTCGAATACGCGTGTTTAATCCCGCCCGAAGCATGATGAAGGAGAAGACGTAGAGAAAGAAGATAGAAAGAGAAATCGGACAAAACGGCTGATAACAACATCGTATCTGCAAGGGTATCGGGTTTTTGTAGATTCTACAAGGTGTAGACAGAGATACTACATGGCGGCACATTTTTTGGTACGCCGTCTCTGTCTTTGCCGCCGGCCACCACCGCGAAGGTTCAAGTTGAAACTCAAGACCAGCTACGCCCCCTCGCCGTCCCCCTCATTACGGAGCGAAGATGGTGGGGGGGGGGGGGGGATGAAGAGTACCAGATTTGCACACACTCCCGCGATATATTGTCAACCAAGTCGCAAATGGATCAAGCCCGTGAGGAACATTCTCTAATTGCAACACGGATTGCTCCACGACCGACCGTGACTTGGAGTTCAACGACTTTCAATAGCCCTCTATTTTACTGTTAATTTCTTCTTCACTCTCTTTTCCTCTTTCTTTCATATCTTTCGGCTTCTTCTCCTCATCTCTTTCATCTTCTTACGTGGTTTTCTTCTTCACCTCATCCTCTCTCTTTTTAATTTTCTTCTCCTTCAATTACTTGTCTTTCTTCTTTTCTTGTCCTTGTTTTTCTTCCTCTCCGGCCTCTTTAGTCCTTTGAATCTTACCCCTTCTGTACTTTTCCTTTCTTTCTTTTCTTCTTCTCCTTTTCTCCTGCTCCTTTTCATTCTCCTCCCTCATTCCTTTAATCATTCTCTTTCTTTTGCGATTTCTCTGTCTTCTTCTCTCTATGTGCCTCTTCGCATACCTCGTCGATTTCTTTATCTTCCCGTTTTTATCTTCACCAGAAGCTGAGCTTTCTTAGGGGGCTTAAAAAGAAAATGAAGCGAAATGCGAACAACCTTTGGCTGTAAGTGTCATTGTCTGCTTACAACCCCTGTAATTGAGAAAACGCGCTTTTTGAGGTGAGTGTCCTTGGATATGTGCGTGTGAGTGCACGTATAACATTGTATCCATGCCTCAGAATATTTCGTTTATTATTGTGTGAGTGTATTATCTCTTTGCTTGTATAAAAATATTGTACTTGTGTAGAGAATCAACAACATCTCCAGAGTATGTATATTCTATTCCAAAATAATTTTATTATGTCCTTTTTCAACCAATTACGGTATATTAGCTGGCAGATTGCTTGATTGTAAGCAATAATTGTATGGTTTTCTATCATTTTTGAGGTGATGTGATCAAATATGTGTCGATTTTTAGAGTTGATGTGTTTGTGTTGTTTTTACTCTTATGTGTAAGCTTATCATTTTTTTTTTGCACTTTTCGTAAAAAACATAAAAACAATGCAGTTTCTGAAATGCATTTTGGTGGCAAAAATAATACTTGCAAAGAAGGAACAATTTAAATGATTGCAAAATTTACTGAATTGAACTGAGATAGTAGTAATATCAGAGGTGGAAAAATAAGGAAGGAATCGGAGCTTATTAGCAAGTAGATTATCTTGCAAAAGTGCTTAGTCTCGAGAATAGAAATGGATTCAAGAGCGATTTGAGGTTGATACAGATCAAGGATAAAATTGAAGAATATGACAACGTTCACGAGATACGTTGAAGGGATTTGTAGTTGACGACGTGAACGATAAGGCAACTTATGATGTTTACTTATTAAGTGAATAAGTCAAAAGAGCGATTTGAGGAAGCTGTAGAGAAAAAATTTAAACTCAAGAACGTGACAATGTTCTAAGGAAACATTTGATGGATGTGTAGTCGATGACGTGAGTGAAAAGGGTACTTTCTTTCGGTTACATTTCGTCATTCCAAAGGTTGGTTATTCCGAAAGGTTGTTGATCAGAAAGTGAAATAAGTTTGTTATTTCGAAGGCTCGTTAATCCGAAAGTGAAAAGAGATTCAATATTCCGAAGGTTCGTCGGTCCGAAAATGAGTAGAGGTTGATATATTCCGAAGATTCGTCATTACGCGCCGTCTTTACATTTTCGGATTCACGACCCTTATTTCATTTTCAGATTAACAAACCTTCTAAATAACAAACCTTATTTCTTTTCCGGATAAATGTACCTTCAGAATAACGAGCCTTATTTCATTTTTGGCATTACGAACCTTCGAAACAACGAGCTTTCGAAATAATGCCACAGTAATGTTTGAATTAATGAACCCTTTTTCATTTTTGGATGAACGAACCTCTAGGTAAAGGGAATTTTCGTAATAACGGACCTTATTTCATTATCGGGCTAACGAACCTTCCGAATAAGGGACATCACCTCTTTCTGTAACTATGAAATTATTTCGTCTTCTCTGCAAAGGTAAATGAAATAAAGAAAACACACTTGACTGTTTTGATGGTCACATGAGTGTTTTTAATATTCAACAAGAGGACTCTGGAATTTCCGTATTGGGTAACGGCGAACTTTTCTTGCGAAAGATGTCAAATCCGCTGCTCACTATGCTAAAGCTACTATTGGCCTGCCCCTGCCTAATTTCGGGCAGGCGCTGCATAATATATCTGGATTGACAGTGTGGTGTGAGAAGCTTAAAGAATGCGATGGGTCGGGCCTTTGACGTTACTTTTAATATTGAGCGTCTCCTGAGACAAGATAGTAAGACAACGCCTGGACAGCGAAGGGACTTGATAATACTACCATCCTGTCGAAGCACTTTAAAAAGACATGGATGATATTGGGGGCGAAGAATGTGTTTATGTAGCCTGTGTGTTCGCATCACAGACTGAAAAACGTGTTACAAACCATCTCATCGAGCTGTTTAACAGCTGAAATATCCATCCTTCAAGCGTACCACGTGATTACATTGTAATATGACAACTTAAACCAGAGACATAATATTACTCTCCTGAAGGGAGAATAACAAAAGTTTTAGTGCAGAAACTCTGAGGCCAAGTGAATATGAGCTTGAACATTCATTTCCGAGCCCCACGATTCGAATCCTTTGTCAGTAGAAGTAGTCCCTTAAGGCAAGGCACCTCTACCCCCATTGCCTATTCCTTCAGAGTGGACTTTTGCCTGTATAGGTGTTTGCGTATGAGCCTTTAATACCCCCCCCCCCCATTATGTAAAAGAAACACAGCTTACCTTCACGTCGGAAGATGATCTTTACTATAAATAAATCGTCTTCAGTAGATCAAGATCTGTTTTTCTCTATGTGTTTCTCTCTCTTTCTCTCTCTCTCTCTCCCTACTCATTCTTCCTCCCTTCTCATTCTTCCTCCCTTTTACTCTTCCCTTCCTATCCTCTGTCATCCCTCTCTTCCTCTCTATTTATGGGTTTTGAGGAAGTGTCTTACTTCTTTACATTGTCCACAAGCACATACACAAAGCATTTGATTTTCTCGCCATGACGTATAATTTGTCTATACTGGCCCACCTCACACTGAACTTGATTCAACTCATGAGCTATGCAGAATGTTGTAGTATTTTTGCATGTTACATAATATTATGACATGCGCACTCATGCTCCAAAGTATGATAATTTTGAACTTGAAACTGTCACTCAAAGAACCAAGAAGCAACTTAGACTTCACTCTACTCTTGAAATATATTTGACTGTTTGATTTGTTTGTTTGTTTGTTTGTTTGTTTGTTTGTTTGTTTGTTTGTTTGTTCATTTCCATCTGAGAAGATGGCTGGATAGCCCATATTCAGCTACAGTAATGGATGTGAGGTGGGACCACTTCACCGGGTTAAACACCCTGCTCTTTGCGATGAATGAATGAAGCGAAGCTTTTACGTACACGAGTTGTGACTCTCTCATACACGGGACCTCTATTTTAGGTCATATTCGAGGGACAGAGTGTTTTGCCTCTTGCTAGTAGAGGGGACGGTATGATATTACACACAACATTGCTCAGTCCAGACTCGGGTTCGAACCCGGGTCCTTAGGATAGTAAGGCAGACGCGCTGTATACCGACTGAGCCAACTCACCACTCTCTTTGATAAGGAAAACATGCACTGGCAGTGTAATCAAACATCAAAAAGCCACAGATAACATTACGTGAGAGCAGGGATCTCTTCCACCTCCCTGGTTAGAGATACAGAATGATGTCGGGGGGGGGGGGGCACGTAGGAAATGAGTGAAAAGACTCTTACGTGCCGGGAACTTGTTCTTTAGTTGACTGAAGGCCAAGTACATGGTTGTATATCTACAGTAGCTGTATGTCTTGTTTAAATCCCATAGGCACTCAATGGTAGTCACTGCATCGCCGAGCCTGACTGGAGATAGTCTATCCCTGTGATAGATAAGATATAGTCTCTTGACAAGACCTCTTGTCTAGGATTTATGTCTGGCGCTGGAGGATGATTAAACGAGACTAATCACGGGCAAGAGTTGAACGCGCTAGCCAGTGCGCCTTGTGGCTGGCGCCACTGATCACTCGCGCGTTTCACCCTTTCCTTACTTTATCCCCATTAGTAGGACCTCAGTTTGTTTCGCATGAATTCATGGATCGGCGTGGAACATCAAAACCAGATAGGCAGCCTTGTTGAAAGGCTATGAAGATTTCAGCCTCGTAGACTGTGCTGATTGGAGGCGTGTCAAAATTTAGTCTGCAGATGTTGCCTCATCAGATGTGGCATTGCAACCTTAATTATTCATATTGACGCCTTGCGTTATTGATATAAACTACTTCCCTGCTTCGTCATGGTTTTACTGGTGTAGTGGTACTTCATGGTTTCTATCAGTCGCATACTTCTCACTTCAGCATTACCGGGTGAAACAGACCAGATAAAACCATGAACAAGTAAGCAATGTGTAGCAATATTACATGTGTGATCCCGATCTACATGCAGACAAGGTATATCTGTAAGCATGGCTGACAGAATATTTAGGAGAGCGGAAACTTTTTCTTTTTTTGACACAATGAATTTGCAGTGTTTAGGATACCGAGAGCGTCGGGAAAATCGAAAGACATTTTGCATTATTTGCTACTTGAAGGGAAATCCAGTCCAAATATAACTTAGTCTGATAAGAAAGAGTGAAATATTGCGAGTTCAACTGTAAAATTTTGATAAAAATCGGGTGAAAAATAAGAAAGTAATGATACCCTCACAACTTGCCATATAGTTTGTACATAAAATTTGGGAGTTTTCAGTTTTACATTCGAACGCAATTATGCCTGATATATCTAACTGATCACTATTCTGAAGATATTCAACCAGGAATAACATCATGTTATAGACTTCAATGACAGAAACATTGAATTTTCGCCATTTTTTTTTTGTGTGTGTACACGATTAATGGAAAATTGTGAGGTTAGGACATAGTCAGCTCACTCATTTGCATATTCATATCCACTGTACAAGAACTGCTTCGCAGAAATAAGCAAAACTTCAAATTTCATAACTTCCTTTTCATCCGATTTCAGTCAAATTTTTCATGTTGAATTCGAAGATTTTATTCTTTTTTATCAGACTAACTTATATTCCGACTAGATTTCCCTTTTAACTTTATAGACATATATATTTCGATGATATTTATTCCCTTCCGTTCATACAATATAGAGACAATAGTCTAAGCTGGTATATTGTCTTTTGGAATCAATTCACATAATTACATATTCTCACTCAGTAGAAATAGATATTCATAACAATTGAGATGAAAATGCGGAAGTGCAATTGTACAGCAAAATGAAATGATCATAATAACATCTATACCACCAAAACTACCCCCCCCCCGCGCAGCTTCACGCAGACCACAGGTACCTATCAATCCCCCCCCCCCAAAAAAAAAAAAAAAAAAAGATATACACACATCCCCCACACACACGCACACCATCAATAAAAAAATACTAGTATGTGCGTATGCCCCTTCCCACCTACCCAGCCACACACACACACACACACATACATATGTGTGTGTGTGTGCATGTGTATGTTATACAGATATATATACATTGTATAGATTGACGAGTCAAGTTATACGTAACAATCTTTGCAAAAGTGACGAATTGAGCTGATAAGAGGAGTGCTGCTGGTGTGATTGCACATTAAAAAAAAGTAACCACTCCCCAGTCGATTTCCACCTGATGCATGCTCCGAGATAATTGACCTCATCTCAAACTGAGCGATCGTGATTCAGGAAGGCGTGCTAATAACTCCAGCAATATTCATTCGTGCCAGGCTGGATGGCAAATCGTTATGTTATTTATAAGTAGTGTAAGCTTTTCTTCTCCACACAGACACACCTACTCACAGATACACCGCAAGCCAAAACTGAAGGACACACACTCGAGACAAGAAAATTACAAACACGTGTAGTCACACCGCGAGTATTAACCCCAAAGCTTTCTGACCCTCTTTCTCTCTCGCTTCTTATCTTCCCTAGTTTCTCCATCAGCTATTTCCTTGCTTGCTCTGTGTCTCTCTCCATGATCCAAACACATATCAATACTTATATTGACATCTGGTTTTAATGTGTATAAGATCTCTGACAAACATGAAGATACAGCATCACTATCTGTAAAAAGCAGCCCAAAATACAAACTGCACGTTAAACACAACTTGAATATAATATTTGGTTGGTATTTGAAAGGAATGATAAATGATGTAAATTCGTAAATATCGACCTATTCACCACAGTTTTGAATTTCCGCTATTGTTTATCCTCATGCAGACAGAACTATGAAAGAAGCGAAAGAAAATCAGGCTTTTTGCTGTTTATTTCTTGGTGTGATGTCTCGTTTTATTTTTTTTCACTGATTCAAAATGTATTTCCTGACATCCCTGTTACGGCACATTTTGGTAAATTGCACATTTTGGTGAATTACCAAAATGTGCAGTTACCAAAATGTGCCGTAAATATGTTACGGCACATTTTGGTAACTGCACATTTTGGTAAATTTACCAAAATGTGCAGGACATTGACGGCACATTTTGGTAATTTTCTGCTCCTCCACAATCATCACAAAAACAAATTGTAAGTGCAGTTGGTTTTTGGCCCCACCGAATGAGTTCGGCAGCCTAAAGGCCGTGTCACACCTCTCCGGGCAAGCTACGCGGGCTTGTTGCGAGTAAAGTTTTCCCAGCACGCAGGAAACTTATCTCGCCCGTAGTTGCCCGGAGCTGCGCACGGAAGTCCGGTTTACCCGCAGCCAAATTTTGAGCAGCACCTCGCAGGCAACTCCCACGCAGGTACTTCGCAGTCCCCTTATGCGGTCAGCGCGGCCAAGATAATGGCATTCTGTCATTTCTGTTGGACTTCTGCCATTCCTTCAGATGAATTTCTGAGTTGTTAGCCCCCACGCGCCTGGCACGCAGGTCACACAGAATACCCGCAAGAAGAACATAAGTAGCACGCATCCAGCAAGTATGACACATGCACAACTCGCAAATCCTTGTCCACCCTCAGAAATTGACCGGTATGCTGGAAAATCCTCACACGCAACAAGACCGCGTAGCTTGCCCGGAAAGGTGTTACAAGGCCTTAACATGGTTACGGGTAAAAAGGATTTGCGTGCGCACCTCCGGGCGACTACGGGTGAGATACGTGCTAGGTACTGTTACGTGCAGGTCATCTGCGGGGACCTCTCGGTAGTGAAAATTGTTCTTCGCAAGTCGCACGCAAGGCTTGCCCGGGAAGATGTGACACAGCCTGTAAAGCCGTGTCACATCATTCCGAACAAGCTACGCGGGCTTGTTGCGAGTAGGGATTTTTTCAGCACGCAAGAAAATTTTCTGCGGGCGGACTAGAATGTTTACGAGTTTCGCACTTGTGTCTTATTTGCTAGACGCCTACCACTTTTACCTTCTACTTGCGTGTATTCCGTTTGACCTGCGTGAGAACTTTGAAACCGATCCGTTTTCTGTTACGAGCGACTTACGGGTACTGCGAAGTACCTGCGTTGGAGTTGTCTGCAAGGTGCTGCCGGTAAGGGTCTCCTGCTGGTGTTCTGCGTGTACCCCCGCAACTCACTCGGAACATATTTTGAACATGCTCAAGGTCTTGTCATACCGTATCTGGGGAAGTTTGATTTGCGGGGAAGCAAATTTGCTACCCGGAGCTCTTCGCAGTTGGTCCGCACCTGACAGTACCTAGCGCGTATCTCGCCTGTATTTGCCCGGAGGTGCGCACGCAAGTCCGATTTACCCGCAGCTAAGTTTACAGCATGACCAAAATTTTTCCGGGTGAGTCGTGGGAATTGCCCGCAGGGGTAAACGCAGAACGCCAGTAGGAGGCCCTTAGCGGCAGCACCTCGCGGGCAACTCCCACGCATGTATATCGCAGTCCCCGTATGAGGCCAAATTAATGACATTCTGTGGTACTTCTGCCATTCCTTCAGAGGAATTCCTTCACTGAGTTGTCAGCCCCGCGCATCTGGCACGCAGGTCACGCAGCATATACCCGCACGAAAAGCAATCGCAATAGCTTACTCGAGCCTTCAACTTTGGTGAGCTAAATAAGTGTCTTGCCTGTCTTTACTGCTACAGCAGGACCATATCACCTTACCTCCTTGACCGTATTATAAACCTCAAGCTCATCCATGGGGTTTTAGTTCAGTTACCAAAATGTGCAGATTGTCCAAAATGTGCAGGCAAATTCACTTTTAACTGCACATTTTGTTAACAGTTGATCCCGTCAGGTATAGGTGCACTATCGGCACATTTTGGTAATTTGCAGTTACTAAAATGTGCCGTAACAGTCCCTTCTTCCATGTCCTAATTTTTAACCTTCCTTTCCGCTGGAAAGTAAGTATTGTCTAAAGCTAGAAGAAAATTGACTTTCACCAATGCTCGTTACAAACAAAACCAAAACAAATCTAAACAAACATCGGGTCGATCACAGATCCGTAATTTTCCTTAGGCTGCATTCTGCTTGTTGAATGCCTTACCGCATCATCAAACAGTAATGGTGTTTTGACGCCGTGCGCGCTGTCTGCGCTCGAGTCTCTCACGAAAGCCGCCATGCCTTCGGGAAAACAACTTCCTCAGCCTACACCGGTAAAAGCTCATTGCCCGACCACAATGCCTTCGATTGAATGTGAATAATTCATTAGGTTATTCATTGAATCTACAGACAAGAATTGGGTATCCTTTGCGATTTGCTGTGCGTGGCGAAGACTTGTTTCCCTTCCTTGTGGAAAAGGCTTGTTAAATTCTAGATGCCGTAACTCTTCTTTTCCTTTCAGTATGGTACAGACACAGGAAACTGAGGACTAAACAGAGAACAAAAACATATTTATTGTAGAGTTTGAAAGGGGGATTGGTATTTCCCCCCCCCCCCAAAAAAAAAAAAAAAGAAAAACAGCAAAGTCAAACATTAGGAGAAGTTTCATGTGTCTGGACAAAGGAAATGCATAGTATGAAGTCAGACACCTCGGCAATGCGCTTTAATGCCAGACGTCATATCGTACGGATTTGCCGCCAGACATGCAACAAATCTGTGTTAGTGAGAATTGAATGTCTCAAGCGGCATGCGAACAGTTCACGGATAGGTCGAGAAATGTCCGGACGAACTTCGCTGCTTTCGCGAGCCACATGTGAGACATTTTCCAAACTGTCGGGACCTCAAGGGTTTTACTCAGGGAGCGGTAAATGTTCACAAGAATTGTGTTTTTTTTCTTCTTTTTTTTTTTTTTTTTTTTGGGGGGGGGGGGGGGGGATTCCGGCTGAACTAGACACGACGCCCGCGAACGATTGACGACGCATCCGAACCCCCGGGCTTGTTTAGCCATGTATTACAGCTTAAAACACGAATGTTGGACTTTGTCATTTTTCAACATTTCCATTCGTTGCGAATCCTTCCGGTGCGCCTTGCAAACAGCCCGTAAACATGTTAAAAAGTCTCCTTTACATCAGTACAATATGTGAAAAAAAAATCAATTATGGTTGAAGCAAAGGAAGTTTGATAAAAAGTTTTCCTAAAGGTAGCGTCACACTGTCCCGAAATCGACACGAGATGGCGAGAGTTTTCAGTGTGAGAAGTTAAGGCCTGAACTTGGTCAAAAGCCAATCAACAGAAGCATGCCTTAAATTTTCAAACTATGGCATCCAAACCACATGATGGAAACACAATGGCTACAAGACAATTTTGCCACCTCTCACAAAGTTGCTGCCGGAGCCCGAGAATCTTCACCGGCGGTCGTACGATGGCTTACTATGCCCTCACGAATGGCCCGATGTTTATACGATCAGAGCCGAATTTGAACATTTCCTTTATCGTGTGTCCATCTTTACTCAATTTTGAGACTGTGTGACGCATGCATAAAAAAAAAAAAATGTTTAATCCAGTATGCTAACAAAGTGTAGACGAGTAATATGAAAAATGAATAGTCACAAAACAAATATTGCAAATAAAAATGTTACATCAATTGAGATTTGAATGATAAATGTAAAAAAAAAAAAAAAATGTGTCGCATTTGAATGAATCTCCCTATGATTGTGAATTTGCCCTTTACCATATCCAACATCTGTTTCAACGCCAATCTTTCCGGTTGGCAGTGTTAAAAACGTGACTTGCTGGTAAATGTTATTAATGTGTATTGCGGACCTGTCACAGCCGTGCCAATAACAGTCGTCCATCAAAAGAATGTATTGTTACGTCTAAGAGACGTGACAGCCATGGTATCAAAGCTTTGTCGCCATTTAAGATAGAGGGGGTAGGGACGGAAGGAAAGCAGAAGGAGGAATCTTATAGCAATTCATGGTTTTTGTTGTTTTTCATCGTTGTCGATGCTGTTGTCGGTACCACTAACCGTTATATTTGAATTCGTCTGGGAGGAGATACGCGACACTGTCAACTGATTGACATTAATGATGATACATTTCGAGCGGGCGAGGGTTAAAGGATCATGCTTTGCCCTTGGAGTGTCAGTCCTCGCATTTAGAGTTTGCGGATCCTTCATTATTGATGCTTGAGCCCTGGATTTTAGAATTGACGGGGCCCCAGATGATATCTGCGTTGGCTGTTGTTGAGTCAACTGGGAGATTTAGGGCGTAATTGTCATGCGGAGATGACATTAGAGTGTTTTCTCACCTTGCTCGAATATCAGATCTGATCACGCCTTTTCATTTGTTGTTAATCTTAGCAAATTCTACCATCCTTTTATTTCACTGTTTCATAACGTATGAAAGATTTGACCTTATCAACATCGTAATACAATGATGATATGCAATATAATAGAAAGTTGTTGTTTTTTTTGATATTGCTATAGCAATTTGAGTAAACTAAGCACTGAAAAATATAGTAATCTTTTCAAAATCTTCTATCTAAATCTCTATCTATATCTAACAACAACAACAACAACAAAAGCACACATTTTGTTCATGTGGGTAGTGCGTAGGATAATAAGAAAAGTAATTTTCTTTTAAACTTTATGTCAAATTTCACCTCGCATTTATACAATACTGATCGGAAAAAAAAAACAATCGAAAAAAAAAATACTTGACTTGTCAGTCATCATGCGCTGACGAGAAATAATTTCATTGACAAAGCCAAAAGTCATTGACTTTCTCAATTAGGTGCTAGTAGAACTAGCGCACAATGTATGGGTAGATTGGAGTTCTGAATTTCTATATTTTCTGCAACCACGTTCGACATCCTTCTACTGAAGGTTGCGTGAACCAGCAAGGGAGATTCGCACCCCTTTTTCCTGAACATATGGCCAATTAAAACGTCCCATGCCTTACATTGTAATCATGCAATTACAATTAAGCATAGATGCACGAAGAAAACAAACGTATCATCTTCTCTTGATCTTTTTATAATGATCATTATTGAAATAGATATTTGGGGGAAAAGGTCATAACAGGTTTTCAGCTCGTCGGTAGCTTGAATGATTTATGATGACTTGCTCTCGTGCGATTAATTTCCTGAGGCCTATGGTGGTAGTGAAGACGGAAAAGTAATTGAACTTAATTTGAAACAGCAACATCAATATCAATTTTCCCTCCAATGGGGGTGGAGGAAGGTGTTGAAACCATAAATAATTATGAGATGTTTTTCTAAATTTTAACATGACACAACCATACTTGCTCATCACTCACGAGAAATATGACAGATCTGATATCTTGCTTTTATAGTTGGCCTGTTCAATCAAATGTGGAAAACTATTTTTATCATGTTAACCTTTTCAGATTAAACGTTTAAAGAAATGCTGGTTTGTTCGTTTCTTTTTTCTGTACACATTGAGACAAGCAAACATACATCTGCCTTTGATACTCTCACACACGCACACACACACACACACACACACGTGCACATATATATATATATATATATATATATATATATATGTATTCATTGTTACGACAACATTTACACTTCGGAAAATGATGGCACATAGATAAACATTCAATCAATGTTCAGGCAATTTACTAGTCATAATATTTTCGGTACAAAAATCATTTCAGTACAATTACTGCAATACAATCATTATTTTATACGTGCAACTCCTTATAAAAGTTTTGATACTGATTTCGATGTCCTCTGGATTGCAAGTTCCATATATCATAATTCCCGGGAAACGTCCAAAAATGACGCACGATGCGTAGGAAAAAGGGGTGCGAATGATCTACTCAGATTTAAATCAATGGGTACAAGCAAGTAACGGTACTGCAAAATATGAAATACACGGTGATACGTGTAGACTTTAAATGTCGCGATGACCGCTTC
Source organism: Diadema setosum (assembly GCF_964275005.1). Taxonomy (NCBI): domain Eukaryota; kingdom Metazoa; phylum Echinodermata; class Echinoidea; order Diadematoida; family Diadematidae; genus Diadema; species Diadema setosum. The sequence continues at coordinate 13,449,951 of NC_092702.1, forward strand.
CACAGTCAATGAGCAACTTATATAATCCAACATGAGATTATCCCTCAAGTCACAGCTTCAGTGTGGCAATGTTCACATAAATGGAGCCAGCCACAAATGTAGGCGAATCAATTCTCCATAGGCAATAATATCTGCAGATTTTATCTCTGCATTGTATTACAAGTTAACATGTAATAAAGGACTTTACTATAACAAGTCCCTACAGAGCCAGATGAGACGTTACACTCAGAGTAAAGGTGTTGAAGGTACGTTGCTTTAAACTTGATAATTTCTGTGGCTTACATTGTATAAAGGTTCCTTCAGCCACTCTTGAACTTTCCGTATGGTTCTCCAACCTCTAGATTCCAGAACTTTCCGCACATCCTGACTCATTGTCTATTTATATGCATGACCTCATTCCTAATATTATCTACATAGGACAATTAAACATGTGCGGTAAGTATTGACATACAGTATGTCTTATACATACTAATGATACGTATACTATAAGGAATTGCTATACACTCAAACACATCAAAATCCGTGTGTGAAGGGAATCCCCCGGTGCGTTGTGCTTAAACATAATTCTAGCATTTTCTACTGTGTTTGACCAGAAGCTAAATATATAATGTAGGCACTGCGTAGAAAATTTTGGACTTTGTAAGAGCTTTCCTTTCACATGTGTGTACTGTAGCTCAACAAATAGAAACTTCTCCACTATTCTGATCAATCCAATACGTGCACATGCACACATTTATGAAATCGCATCTCATCAATGTATATTGAAATTCATGACACTATATAGATTTAATGTTATAATTGTAAATTCATGACAGCATAATATAGAATATGTTAGGTAATGTCAACATTTTCTTTAATTTTCCAAACTGTAAGCTTTGGATGACATGAGATTTCTTTAATGTTATTATCAAAAAGGCGCAGAATCATTGAGGAAATGTAATTTGCAGGAAATGGACTCCAAACTTAGGATGTAGACAATCACACCTGCAAACACTGATTCTCACACAACGAAACATTTCGAAGATCAACAATCATTGTATATAGGAATTTGAAGTTTCGATTTAACTTGCTAGTTAGGATCTCAAGCCTTTCGATTTTTCCAACTAAATCATCATATTTTGGTGTTTTCGTGGCTTTAATGTCTTGGTAATGTGACGTAAATTATGTGAAATTTTCTTTTTACTCTCTTGCGTTACTCGAGCTCTCCAAGTTTCCCGCTCTCTTTTGCTTTCTGATGAAATCGGAGATTACGCGCGCAATTTACATGATTTGATGGCAGAAATGAATGCCTGTAGGGTGTAACATAACCAGATTTACCCTTCGATGATGTCACAGCTACTTTCCCTTTTCCTTTATCTTTTATGACTCCATCAACTGGTGCGGGAAGCGGTTTGTGTAATTGGTTGGAAACCACAGATCTCTGCACCACGGGGGGAAATGTCTTTCTTATACTTTTACCTCAAGTCTTTACGAAGTCTTTATGTTTTTATTTCTCTTCAACTTTTCCTTGTCATATTTTGCCTTTGTCTCTTTCATCTATCTCTCCTCTGACCCACATTCTCTCTCTCTGGCGCCCTCTCTTCCTCTCTTTCTTTATCTCTCCTTATCTCTCTTTATCTATCTTTCTCTTAAGATTCACCAAACTTGCAGCTGCCTTTCGATGAACCCATTGCCAACTCCGGTTACCAAAAGAGAGATTTTTTACAATCATTTAACCTTGTTTTCAGATTATTCTTCTATTTTTTTTTCTCTCTATACTGCTGTCTTCTTCATCTTCAGTATGTAATATTTCTTCTATATCAACACTTGTGATGGATTTTCGTTATAAATAATTCATGTCATTACAAGGTTTTGTACTTACTACAGCAATGATTAATGTTGTTTTTACTACATTATTACTATATATATGTGACAATGCTGTACCAGGTTAATCGTTAACATGATCCAAGTGCTTTTGTGTCGTTTTTTTTTTTTTTTTTTGGGGGGGGGCACCGTTGTCATTGCTTCTGACTTCTTCTTTCTCCGTCTATTTTTTTCTCTTTTTCCTCAAACATTATTTTGCGTTTTATCAAAACCAGAACATAATCTACCACATACACCGCGAAGATTGCAACTTTTGCCCCATTTCCTTTCTCCCGCTTTAATCAGCTGCACTTTATATCGTTACCTAACGAATTTTGCGATAAAGTACAAGCGACTTAACACAGGATCTTTAATAGTATTAGATGACCAGGAGAGTTTATTCCCAATTTTGCAGTCCACATTCATGATCAAATTCTTACTTTATTTCAAGGAGATTTCAAACTTCAGATCTTCTTCTCATTTCATCTCAGTTTACATCTCTCTTGATCACGCCCTACGAAGAATGTAACGAGCATAGTCGAAACAGTTTGTGACTCTCTTTTATATTATATAATGTGCACATGTAAAGAACGTTGCCATTAATTTTTAAAAAGACCTGTTTTCTGAGTGACAAAAAGTGAGGGACAATTATTGACTTCAATTTGACTTTCAAATCACGCCAATGGCTTTGAACTAACCTCCTGGGCTGTTTGTAGGACCCTTGTCATGTTGTGAATGCTAAAAGGAATCTGTGACGGAGGTGACTTACAGCAAATTGAGGCTGAGAGCTGTGTACACAGAGGGGAAGGCAATGATTACCATCTGCCGTCAGATAATGTCATGAAGGAGAAACTCCTCCATCCTCAGGTTCTAACACCCATTCCTAGCGGCAGGATTGATGTGACTCTAGGGTTATAACACTGACTTTCACTCTAGTAGAGTCGCAGTTAAGTCGTCCAATACCTTTTACTTCCATTAATCTGCCCGTCTTTATTTATTTAACCCATTTCCCCCTTACTTTTTCACGCTTTTGTCTGTGTTTGATGTTTACCAGGTCAACAAGATGAGTTACTCCAGATTCTGACAGCTTCATAATCAACGTAATACAGTGTAATGCGATGTTTCTTCCTCAACTGACAAAACGTTGTTCCGACAGCTCATCTACGTCGCAAAGATGGCGGTTATACCCTTTAAAGCACATTGGCGTTTGTTTTGTTTTGTTTTGTTTTGTTTTGTTTTGTTTTGTTTTGTTTTGTTTGTTGGTCTTTTCCATTTCATCCACTAATTTCTAAAACAGTTTCCATACATTGGTATTGACGGAGTCGGTACAAGATGACTATTCGTGTAACTTGAGATAACAAGAATAGAGCTTTATACATAGTCATGCATCGAATAATTTTCTTGTTAGTGTTTCTTAAGTATTGACCGTTTGAGAAGGTCCATGTAATGTGAGGCATTGAGTCTATCGCATATTTCATTAAACTGTAGCCGTTCCTTTCTAAATGTGTCTCCGTCTCATGAAGCATAGAGGAAGCGTGTGCCCCATGCTGATCTTACCGCCGGCTCCTCGGTCATGGACCTGCCATGCTGGAGAAAGATAATGAAATGTCCCAATAACGAAAGGTTCTACTCCCGCGACACATGGTCACATCATCGAAGAGAGCCTCGGGGATTTATTGCATGTGGCTTAAAGGAAGTGTAACAATAAGGCATCAGTACAGAGCTTTAAGTGAAACTGGTGCATTTTACGAGAATGACAACAAAAAATCATTTATATTCCCTACATTGAGCCTGTCCGTCCTGTCTGTATTAGTGTTTTGATTATACTTAATTTTCCTGAAGGTGACATTAAAACTTAATTAGTCTGAACTGAATTGAATCTAACTTAAAACAGAAATTTATTCGGAGGATTGAAGTAAAATATCCACCGTTGCACCCTTTGAATTTTCCATCGCTTAAGTGCTGCACGCGCTGAAGGGTGTCAAGAGAATTCCACTTCTGATGAGGTATAAAAGGGAATAATGTCCCTGATAAATCTCAACCCTACACACACATATATATACATATATATATATATATATATATATATATATATATATATATATGTACATGTATTAACAGAACTGTTAATATCATTGTGAAGACTTTTACGCACTTTCATCCCTGACGAGGGGGGAGGCCCCCGAAAATTTGGATTTTTGATAAAAACCAATTGGCACTATTATCATTACTATTACTGCCAATTGGCGGATCAAATTAATATATATATATATATATATATATATATATATATATATACATACATATATATAATATTATATATAAAGATGACGAAGTAGAGTGGTAATGCATTTTGACAGTCCAACAGTGCTACTAATTATTCAGACCAAATTTTTGACGAATACATTCGTGTTCCTCAGGGTCGACATGACAATTCTGAAAGTAAACAAGGTGACTCTATTCTGTATATAATAATACATAAGTGGTAACCATATGAATGTCTATGGCAACAAGCGTATTATCATATAGATAATAGAGTCACCTTGTTTGTCATTGTCGACCCTGAGGAAGACGAATGTATTCGTCGAAAATTTGGTCTGAATAAATAGCACTATTGGACTGTCAAAATGCATTACCCCACTCTACTTCGTCATCTTTTCTAAACTGGTACCAACACTCGGACTACAAGTATCATTATGTATATATATATATATATATATACATACATACATATATATATATATATATATATGTATATAATATATATAATAAACATATACCCCTCAAAATAGGTTCTGCAATTAAAAGTTGATTTATCATACTTCTCTTGTACTGGCATAATCTTTACTAAATGATACATCATAAGAAAGCCTGATGAATTGTCTTTAAAGTGACACCTCACTTGGCTAATACGATAGGGTATTCCTGAAATGTGCAAAACAACCGAGTGTAGGGACAGATCAAAAGTGGAAAGTTGCAACAATTCTGCTATCGAAAGTGACACCTCACTTGGCTAATACGATAGGGTATTCCTGAAATGTGCAAAACAACTGAGTGTAGGGACAGATCAAAAGTGGAAAGTTGCAACAATTCTGCTATCGATAATGTGTTGTTTCGATGAAAAAAAAAAGACCACAAGAATAAGCAATGCTGAAATGTGAGCACTTTTAAAAACTCCCATTTCCTAAACATTACATGATTGTTTGGTCATCCTTTATGTGTAAGTCTAATCTGAAGATACTACTTCAGTTTTGAAAACATGGATGAAGCCTGGAATCTAATAATGATCTCAGAATGCATTCTTTTCAAGCACCTACCATCCCTGAAAAGACAAAATTACACTGTTTGACACATTAACACGTTTGCTCCATTTTGCGACATTTCACATTTGACTTTTCCTCATACTCAGTCGAACTGTGCATTCCAGGAAGGCATAATGTAAATAAATGAGTTATCATTGCAAGGAAAATTAATCAGGCTTCTTATGATGTTACATTTGAATGAAATGATGTAGATTTGAGAGAAAAATGATACATGATCAAAGTGGAATTGCAATACGTTTTTGAGGGCTTTATATATAGGAAGAAATAATGTTCTGTAGGTTGTTACGAGCACGTTCTTTAAGAAGAGTAATTAATGACGAATTTGGCCATTCACTTAATTGCTTGGGCCTCCAAGGCATCGGGGATACTTGGTATCGATTACGGTAACCCTGTAACGTTCAAGAACCGGAAAATCTGTTGATGCAGAAAGCTAGGTGGCTTCGTGGGGAAAAGTCCTAAATCTTCGTCATAAATGGAAAATATCCTCGCACTTCAGAGTGGAAGGACTGAAGAACTGGCAAGAGTAGACGTGTTGCAATTTATTGGTTTTGCATTATGAAACGGTATTTTCCATCCGTCACAGACTGCATCACACATTTACGTATTTACTTCAAATGACAAAATGGTATAAACTGAGAATTAATTGAAACAGATCTTGACCGATTTCGTAAACGTACCATTGTGGAACAAGCTTGAATCAGGAAAGTAAACGTACAGTTGTATATGGGGATACGGGAAATTTAATTCAAGGGGCCCTTGTTGCCAAAGTGTAGGAGCGTTTGATGTGGGGAGGGGGGGGGGGGAGGTACTACAAATGTATATAAGATGTTGACTCGTTTATTTTCTAGAAATTATTGGTAAATAGGGGAAGAGCATTAGTTTTAATCCGGACATTTTCTGGTAACAAGCTGATTTTTTTTTTTCAGGATATCTACAGGAATGTGTCTAGAATCACATACTGAAAAAAAAAATCATAATATCCTCGTAACTCCTCTTTGAGCGTTTTCCGCAATCCAAGATGGCGTCCAAAATGGCCGTCATTTCCTGAAATTTTTATAACTTTTCAACCAGGTATCCAAAATACAAAATTTGAATGTTTAGATTTATGTTTTGAAGCATGAAAAACTCAATAAAATACATATCAAGAGATGTTGACGCACACAAGTACTGTAATTCAAGATGGCGTTCAAAATTGCCGCCATTTCCTGTTTTTCTCATAACCATGCAACTAAGTAGCCCCGATATGCACTTAAATGTCTAAATATATATTTTGAGACATAAGGAACCCAACAAAATACTTATTCAGAGATCACGAAGCACGTAGTACCAATAAAACCACGCGAGTTCTTCCCAAAAACGAAATTGTTCTATCAACACATTGATGCTTTTAGCCTATTTCAAGAGACAAAGAAATTCAGTAAATGTTAGAGATTCAAAACTCAGAAGGTCAAGCATAAGCTTTACCTTAAATTTTCACAACATGGGTATGGGTTGGGTTGGATGCACCCCCCATATTGGGGAATGGGGGGGGGGTGGCTTGTACAATCATTATTGTCCAAATATTCAACCTGAAGTATGCACTTTATCGTGGAATTGCAAACATAAAAATGCAAAACGTCCCTCACTCGGGCCCCTTTCCGTAGACTTTGTGCACTTTTGAGATTGACAAATTTCCGAATATGTCAATAAATGAAGTGTGCACCAGATCTTTCACTTGCAAAATGCAAAAGTTCCCTCATATTGGATGGTGATATGCCTTCCTAACCCTTCCGCCGCTCAGTTCCCTTTGATCAGTGGGTAACAATTCTCAAATATTGCATCAAATATGTGTAAATGATATAATTATTTTTATTTCAATTCAAGTGTAAAAGCTCCCTCGCTTTGGAGGGGTTGGGAATACTGGGACTATGAATTATCTACTCTTTGAGGAAGGACAGTTTTGTCAATAAAACACCAAGGGTGCACCAGGCCGTTTAATGACGATCACATGTTCCTGCAGTGGATAGGGGTTCCCCACATCCTCCATCAGCTCATTGCCTTGAATATACCAGTCTTTATTCTACTTACACTTTTAATAGAAACAAACATAAAGTATTTCATCAACAGTGTGCACGATAAAACCCGAGATTTTCAGGTCTGAAAAAACAAAAAAAAAACTGCCTCTTGTTGGAGGGTGCATCACCTACACCTTCCCCGCATATTTCCATAAAAATATATTTTCTTACTTTTATGATAAAAACAAATATCAAATATTTCACCAAAGGAATGCTCTAAAGCTCTGAATTTCAAGTTGGAAAATGCCAAAATCTCCATCGTATTGGAAGGAGTATTCTCCTCCCATCCCCCTCCCCCACACTATACTAATATGTATTTACACATCAGTGTTGTGAGATAAAATTGTTATTGCCGGCCATTTGCATTTTAGGAAGGGATCGAGCGGTTTTATTGGTACTTGCGTGTTTAAACATCTCTTAATGTGTATTAGATTATTGTGTTCTTCATGCTTCAAAACATATACTTAGATATATAAATTTTGTATTTGGGTTACCTAGTTGAAAGGTTATGAATAATTTCAAGAAATGGCGGCCACTTTGGACGCCGTCTTGGATTACGCTACTTGTGTGCATTAACATCTCTTAATATGTATTTTATTGTGTTCTTCATGCTTCAAAACAGATGTTTAGAAACTTAAAATTTTGTATTGGGTTCCCTGGTTGAAAGGTTATAAAAATTTAAGGAAAAGGTGGCCATTTTGGACGCCATTTTGGATTGCGGAAAACGCTCAAGGAGGATTTATGAGGACATTTAGTATGTTATTCTAGACATATATCTGGACCTACCCTGAAAAAAAAAATAGCTTGTAACCAGAAATGTCCAGGTTTAAGCCCATTTGTGTAATATTAATATACCAGCACACACCCCAGCACGAAAACACACAAACACACCATGATAAAAGAAACCATGATATACACACTCACGTAAAGAAAACACAGACATACATGAAAAACACCTACATTAGTCAATGCTTATTTTTGTGTATGCATACAAACCCCAAAACAAACAAAAATACAAGCAAACAGGGTTTAAGAATACCTTGTACTAACTTCGGGGGAAAAAAAAAACTCTAGGAAATCTTGTAGAAAGGTGAAAGACAACTGCAGACACCTAGAAGACACAGTGCCGTATATAAAGTGTTTGTATACCACACTGGGAAGACACCGGAAGAAAACCTGGCAGACATCTGGAAGGTACCTTGTGAAAACCCAAAAGGAACCTGGACCACGCCTTGAAGACTCTTGAAAGAAACCTGAACAACAACCATCATGGATTTTCAGTTTCAGTTTAATTTTATTTGTGTTGTATAACTTATTTGTATTTATTTAGTGTTGCTTAGAAATAGAATGACAATTAATGAGGTGAAGGCATGAGAAAATTTTCTTTCTTTTCGATGTGTGTCATCTCGTGTGGCACTACATACCTGGTTACTACCGTTAGTTGATCATTGATTAATGATAGTCACCTCTGACGGACCACGACTGGTCACCCGCAGGTTATCCTGTGTATAATTTGGACGGACCTGCACTTTACCGGTTCAGCACTTTACTCTTTGAGATGAATGAATGAAGTGGGATCTTATACATGGACGAGTTTTAATTCTCTCGTGCTCACGGAACCTCAATAATTTTGTCCTATCCGCGGAAGTGTTTTGCTTCTTTACTAGAGGGGACGGTAGGATAACACGTACACAACATTGCTCAGCTGGCATGGCTGGTGTCACTGGAACTAGAACTATTTGATTGCAAGGCAGACGCGATACCGTCCTAGCCCCCTCGCGGACACGTTTTCAGTGTAGCCATCCGATTTCACTCCTTCACATGAGTCATTCCTCTTTCAGTCAATCCCAAGGCGTTATAAACATAAATAATCAACGACCAAAAAAAAAAATAATAATTTAAGAAAAACACCAAAAAATAGCTGACAAACAATTCTCTCTTTTCATAGTCGCTTCCCCCGTCTGTCCTAGTTTGGACTGAAATTCGACATTGTATTTCGTTGACAAGTGCTGTCTTCGGGGAAACATGGGTAACACTATTCGTAAAAACAGCTCTACGAAAAGTGGCTAACATCTACAGAGATGAAAAAAAAAAGCAGCAGCAATGCTCGGTGTCATTCAACAATCCCCAACAGAAATATGTGTGTGTGTGTGTGTGTGTGTGTGTGTGTGTGTGTGTGTGTGTGTGTGAGTGTGTGTGTGTGCGTGTGTGTGTTTGTTTGTCATGTCTTTGCTCCTAGATAAATTTAGTGCAAGCGCAGTGTGCCTTTTTACATCACTCAACATTGTGTCTAGCGAGTTAGAAAGATCTATAAAGTAAATGTTTTTCCATTTGATGTGTGTGTGTGTGTGTGTGTGTGTGTGTGTGTGTGTGTGTGTGTGTGTGCGTGTGTGTGTATAGACAATGTTTTGAATGTCATACGAGAATGCACCGCCAGTCTGACCCTCACACACTTTGTTTTCGTGCTTCAACACATCAGGGGCCTTATTGAAGATTACATTTTTGAGATAGAGAGGCTCCTCTCTATTCAAAGCGTTGGCGAGTTCAGGTTTCACCTCACTGATCTTTAAGAAGAAACAAGATCTTCGTTAACAGGTGCCAAAAGATGAGAATTTACCAATGTTTTTTACCTACGGGTAGAGTTAACCATCAATTCGGAACAAGATAAGACACAGACTCCAGCGGGGAAATTGTGTGGGTTTTTTTTTTTTTTTTTTTTTTTGCCAAAGATGATGGAAGAGACAGTTCACAGCATGCTTAGAAAAGTTGTGTCACGTAATATAGACAGTCGGTAATTTGTGAATAAAAGCTAGTGGAAAGAAGCGAAAAATCCGACAGAGTAGGCCTATCTTTGGCTGTTTTTTTTTGTTGTTTTTTTGTTAATCTATTTATTCTAAAACTCCATCGTCAGATATTATGTACGGATTCTTTGTGAAATGCAAACACTGAATACCAATTTAGGGTCGAAATCTCTTCCTTGAACTTGTCGAATGTTTCAAGTTTGTTTATTTTGCCCCGTATCATTGCCCTAAGTTCATTCTCCTTTGCCTATTTAACAGTTTGACATCTTTTCAAGAATTGTATACCCTGGTCCATCAAGACCACAGAAAAACTTTGACAATAAGATCAATGCTAATTTAGTGCTTGCGTTAGCCATATAAATCTAAACGGTGGCAAATGTCAGTTCTAGTGAGTAAGTAATTTGGAACATCATTTGTGCAAGTGGCTTCTTATTCTCAGGCAGGTCCGGCTTTCTTGCGATTAGCAAGTGGCTTTTTTAAAGCTCATTGTGGTCATTAAAAGCCCAGCAAAAATTGCTTTTCCTGTAATATGTGGGCCCACACATCACGATGGCTCTTTCGAAAAAAAAAAAAAAGAATCGTTGATGAAGAAGCCAAGCTAATGAGTTTGACCGCGCTTTTGTACCATTGTTTTGATGCGCAGTGGTATTATTAGCTAAATATAAAGGGAACAATAAAATCCATTAACTGCAACGTAATGAAAAGATGACCTTATTTATGTTCCAAAGCCATTATCTTAAAAGGGTTCGACAGTGATTTCGTGACAGGATGGGGGAAAAGTGAAAAAGACAGTATATTGGTCAAGATATGAGGTGAATTGTCAACGCTCCCTTATATCACTTTGCGATAAAATAATAAAGAGTAATAATTAAATGGACTTTCAATTTATGCGTTGGCAGATCGCCTGCCGATTAGTGGCCAAGACAAGTTGCCAGAAGCTGAAATTTATCTTTTGTCTTTGTGGTGTTACCGAAATTAAGTTGCATTATGCCATTATCATATTTAAAGAAATATCAAACGGGGATATCTTTTCTACAAACATCGATGTTCGTGACATTTTGTTTTAAAGTTTTGTTTGCGTTAAGTGTTGTTATGTATTTAGCCTCAGATACATTTACAATATATATGACCTTGATGACGAATTTACACATCAACATTAACATTAACATCTCTCAACAAGTCCTCTGCCGGTGCAAATACATACAACAACAACAAAAAATGTTGTTAGCTTGTGGGAAGCTCTGTCGTGTACTTGTTTGTTTTTGTACTTGCTTGCTTATTTATGATTTCCCTGCGAAATATTGCTTAACCCTTTCTGTGCTGGGGACTTTGGGCAGTGTGTGCAATGTCACGTTGTTGTTTTATTTTTTTTTTCTATGCCGATCTGCCGTAAAAGCACACAAATGGTTAAAGGGGAATCTACCTGAAATATACGTGTGGGTTTAGTAAATGCAGATATTTGTATAATACAGTAGAGAAGTTTAAGGAAAATCGAACAATTCGTTCAAAAGTTTAGTTCTTAAAGTTTTGACTAACTCCAAGAGCCGTAATTGCTGGATAAGAAGACTATAACCATTCGTGATCTTACGGTGTAAAGCAACGATATTAGATTTTAAAATTCAACATTTGCTTTGACTGTGGATAGACAAGCCCGAAGTGATAACAGACGACAGAGTACGATGCTACGTCAACAGAGATGAAGGGAAGATTGTTCTCCCTCTCCCCGAAAAAAAAAAAAAAGAAAATAGAAAAAGATTTCTATGATTCCATTGTCCATAGGCAGCAAATGCAAATGGTAAAATATCACAAAAAGTCACATACTTTTAACAAGACATCGTACAAGTATTGTTCTTATATAAACGTAATCGATCCTGTACTGTTAGCTGTGGAATATTTTCCATTAGTGGCGAGCATAGACAAAAGACTTGCCCACAGTGTTCAAGGACATTTTGTTTTAAAGAGGGTGGCTATGAAAGGTTAAAGCAGAACTAGAAATAAGAACTTTTTCCCCTTCCTGCCTGTTTTCTTAGCTATGACCCTGGATGCGATTTCTCCCTCTCTCTCTCTCTCTTCTCTTCTCTTCTCTTCTTCGGCCTCCAGCTGGCTTGGTAAGACGTCACAAAGTGTGCGATCGAAGACAGAAGCTTTCTTTTCAAATCGATTCATCGCGTCATTACTAGGACTTATTTCGGGTTTTCTACACGCCAATGACGTTTTGTCTGCCTGTCTGTCTCCCTCGCTCTCTCATATTCTCTGTGAATCGTGTCAGTCAGAATTATTTTGGTGCCTTATACACTCCAGCAAATCTCCAAACTGCGGACACACTTGTGTAAAGAGCGCTTAGAGAAGTTGGAAGGAATTTCTACATCAAAAAAAAAAAAAAATGGGTTTCCAAAATAGCACGTATTCAGCCCTTTCGAACGGACCTGATTCCTGTTTCAGGTTTTAATTTGAAGAATTTGCTTGTTCTGAGGAGAGTTCTTTGCCTCCTGCCAATTGAACCCGGAAAAAAGTGCATGCTCCACCCCAGGCATGGGGCTTGAATTTAATCACTCGATACATCTAGGGCCAAATCTCCGTCATGTTTCATGGATTTTCTAGCGGCCAAATTGATATCAATAAAGTATATTTATCACTTGACTTGAGCACTTTGGTTTCCCTCGTTTATCCCTCCCTTCCGTACTTCCACAAAATGGCCGTATGCCTACTATATCTTATCCGTGTACCAGTATCAACAAAAGCCCGTTAAACCCGCCGAATATGCATAATATCATTTTTTAAAGAATCTGTTTCTATTGAATTGTATAGACGCTGACAGTTGTAATGATATACAATATGCCATACGTTTTTGTTGTTTCTTCAGAACAATTACGAATATACAAAACCATCACATTCACAATCTCTTTAGTACACCCACCACAGTCCACACACACACACACACGCACGCACACACAAAAATACAGAGCATGTTTCCACTCGGAATCAAAGTTGAGTTGAAGTTTCTCTTTGACCGTGTCTGTTGTGATGTTGCTTACCCCCGGTTACTGTGCATTCTCTCAATAATTCAGTTCAATTCAAACTTTTATTTCAAAAGAATATACAAAGAAATATGTGAAATCTGACATGCACTTTATTGAATGATCCACACAGGCATCAAAGAATGACCACATGTTCATGCCTGTAGTCAGTACAAGAAGAGGCATAACATATTACATTCTGCTAGAAAATGGAGGTACCCACTAAAAAGACTATGTTTGTATTATGTGAGTATACCTTAGAGGGAAAGGGAAAGAAGGGGTGAAGAGCTTATACAACTACAAAAAAAAAAAGTGCGGGAAAATGAGGAAAAAATGGGGAAAAGGGAAGACGAAAAGGGGAGTGGGGGAAAAAAGGAAACAGAAAATGGGGAAAAGGAGATGAGACTGTTTAAAAAAAAGCGTCGATCAATTCATACATCAAAGGTCTAAGCCCACAGAGACGATTAGCCATAGCGGGACAGTATAGCGTATACAGCACTACGAAAGTGGCACAGGGAACTGCGCATAGGGAATTTTGCGAATAGACATGCTCTTTTTCTGAGATTCCATCCGGACAAAAATTCCACTCAATCTAGAAAAAGGGCGTCTATTCGATTGGTTTATAATCTAAGACTTGTATCACTGATCCACTGCATGATATTTCTCGTTATGTTCTCTCCCGACTAAACGCATGGTATCCATATCCAAGCTAAAGAGGAAGCATTTTGAAGAGGGCGGAATAAAAGACAGCTTATTCACTGTTGGTACAATACTTGACCAAAAAACGGAGCAGAAGCGAATCCTGACTGGATGAGCGACTGTCTTTCTCGCATGTCCTCAGAGCAGGCCATCATGTAGAAACAATTCACACGTGTGACTGAAGCTAAAAGTATTAGCGGAGATTCCGTGAACAGGAAACTATATGATAGACGATGAAGAGTGATGATGATACAAATAAAGGAATGAATGAGATGATGATAAAATCCAATACAAGAGGAAGATATAAATGGAAGAAGATATGGAGGGTAGAATAACCAAGGAGGAACGGAAACAGTGAAAAAAAGTTCATTGCGCGACCTTCATTTGGGATAGTGAAATGAAGAGAGCGGTCGTTAGAAATCCATCTTGCACACGGGTAATGTGAGACTGCGTGCGCTTCTCTTTAAAATTTTATTAAAAAGGACAGAAAGAGCAATCACGGGCTTAAATTCAAGCACTAACCATGCTGACGTTTGTTATGAAGAGAGTTTGTTCCCCCCCACGAAAAGTTATTTTTGTTTGTGTTTCTAGGTCGAATATCTTTAACTTCGACATTTCGAGACAGACTTTTTTTCCTCTTCTTTCGTCCACATGATACAAATCATGTCCCTCAAATGCCTATTACTGTTTTTAAAAAGGCCCTCTCAAATCTCGCATCTGTGGACTGCCTTTGCGGATTTCTTCGTGAGTGGGGACAGGAAAACAGTCGCGCCGGCATTTCCGCAAGTTCGTGTTTGGAATCTTTATTAGACTGACTTTGTGTTAATGATGGCCACGAAACAAGAAGTGATTCGTGGTTTGGACACACACAACACACCACACCACACACTCACAAACAAACACACACCCACGCACGTACACGCATTCATGTTAAAGGAGAGAGAAGTTTGTGTATGTGGTGTGCGTTTGTGTGTAAAGGGGTTTGGCAATATAATTCCATACCTTCCTTCATTAATTTGACTTCATATTTTGTTCGAAAAGAAGTATGATACTGTCTGATGTGAGATATTTCGAAAAATTTAGTAAAATAATTTGATTAGACTTGATTTAATTTCTTTCTCCATAATAATCATAAATTATATACCAACAATGAAACATTAACGAAAGCATATAAACAATAAGGCCTACGTCTTAGCTCTTCTTGACCTGGCAAAGACGATTCATTAAATCATTATGGAGGGAAACCTAACAAATTATTGTAACGTACTAGCATAGGTTACCCATAAGTGACGTAATATCCAGAGGACGGGAAATATGCATAAAGATATTACAATATCTTAACTTCTTAAAGTAACTACATAATTGTACATATACGTCAAAATGATTTTTTTTTTAAAGATTGTTATGCTATCTACTACAAGGTATCCATGATCGTAATGAAAACTGTCATTACTAACGAAATATAGAGTGTCATGAATATGCATTTATGTAAAGTAAGTATTACCTGTTCAGCCCACGTGGGGCAGAGGAAGAATCGAGATGCTTGGGACTATGGCGCTCGAGGGAAGGAATAAAGTTTTGTTGTTCACTTTAAG
The DNA here is from genome assembly GCF_964275005.1 of Diadema setosum. Taxonomy (NCBI): domain Eukaryota; kingdom Metazoa; phylum Echinodermata; class Echinoidea; order Diadematoida; family Diadematidae; genus Diadema; species Diadema setosum. The sequence goes on from NC_092702.1 coordinate 13,465,282, forward strand.
AAAGTCTGGAGATTTGTTTTGTGTCAGTGATGATACGTGTGACATGTTGAGTGGCCACCATATTTTCCTCTCCTCCGTAATAATAGATATGCTTCTAGAAGTTCTTGTTTGTGCAGTTTAAAACTAAGAGTTGAGATATGAAAATAATAGAAATCCCTGAACTTACAATAGTATTTTACAATTACAAAAATAAGTTTGATGAGGACAATCTACTAGTATAGATTAGATTATGATCCTCATCGCTCTCTTCTGAATTGCACATAATTTATCAAGATATTGTTACAATGAATGTATTGCCCCCGGCAAGAATACCATAAGACAGGTAGGGAAAAATTTAGGTCGAATGTCGCACGAGCATTATAGTACAAGGAAAAACTAATCCTCGTCTATCAAAATTGCCTTAATTTATTGATAACATTATACTAATCTGAAGCTTTCATGAAAATCTATCGTCTATGATTAAACCAAAAAATTAAGTTGAATGAACAGGTTCCTGTTCATTTTCAAAATGAATACCGTTAGGTAAAGTGAAAACAGTGCTTATATACTTGTTTGGCTTTTTTTTTTCGATATTAAACAATGTTAAAAGAAAGTTTCTTTGACCGTTACCACATTTAAACTCAAATAAGTTCCATCTTTATTGTTTCTAGAAGTACTCTTTGGTCACGATGCGAGAGAAAACATTCAAGTCATCAGCAAATGATATAAAAGATAACATGTCAAATGAATTGAAGATCATTAATGTATGAAATAGACAAAAGCGGACCCTACAACGACTATGTGGAACAACACAAGAATTTGAAAGAATATATGATTTTAAAACATTTCAAGAAACGAAATGTTCTCTGTTTGGAGAAGGCGGGGAAATTAAGCCCCTTCCACCCGCACATAACCTCCCTGCATGCAATGATGCATGCAAAGCCGGAATCTTCTCATAATATCCAACAAAACAGAAAAGCCGTGAGCATCTAACTCCTACAGTGAGTGATCACTTTCAAAATAAGATTATAAAATAGTTACTGTTCTCTTTAAAACTGGCACAGTACTCCGATGTGTATCTCTATATACATTTTTCTTTAAGTAAGTGAAAATATCTTGATAATATGATTTCATCTACGATTATGAATGGAGAAACCTGTTTATAAAGTCATAGGTCTTATACAACAATTGAATGAGACTTGGTGTTTTTGTTGTTGAATACAAGTGCGATAGTACAAAGTTGTATTTCGAATAGTATTCATTTCATATTTCATAATAAATGACAGAATAAAAAATGACAATGTATAGGTATATATGAATATACAAATATACACATAAAATGTTTATATCACGAAAAAAACAAATAGATATTTCTTGTTATCCATATCAATCACATAAGAAAAAAATCTGGACAAACTTAGGAATTTGGGTAGATCATTATGGCAATTTAGGAAAAATATTGAAGCCACCTGCACAAGAGCATTTTTTTTTTTTAATCTGGATGTTCCCTGAAAATAAATCGTGAGTTCGAAGCAAAGACAGCGAAATACAATTTTCCAAATAAAGTATAAAATACAATTTGGGAAATGTACAATGACATGAACGAAGACTACCCAGCACTACATGTAAATTAAATAGCTTTGGAGATATAAATCATCTGTTTCACATAATTAATCCACATCTATACGAGTTTTTGGAAAATTTGCAAGATAGTAATTTAATCGGGTAAATTTAGCAATACAGGAAAGTAACAAAATTATGTGATAAAAATCAACCTTCTCTCTAACACATCTATATTCCTTAGATTGAAAATAAATCTATAAGATTATGGTGAGGGACCAATCAAACATTAGATTGAGAAAAACACTGTCTTCTTAAACTATTAGATTGAGATTGTCAATGTAATTTTGGATTGGTCACTCATTTCAATCTAGAGAATTTAGAGGCCAAAGAGAAACAGGTGAGTGAACAAATTAGTCTTATGTTTTTCGCCAAAAGACGAAACAACGAATAGTGCTTCACACCGGCTTGTAGTTTGGTGTACAGTGCAGAGTCAAACGAGACAAGAGCTGAAGCAAGATCACTGTGTGTTCCTGACTGTCAAGTGCTATAAGACAGGAAGCCCCAACCTGGCCCTGATCGAAGTTGGTGGGGGAGGGTGTCGAGGCAACTTACCACTCTCCAAAACCTGATGAAGGTTCTCTCATGGGTACTCTGGAATCCTCAACGGCGTCAACATTGAGGTCTTGAAGGTCTGGCTAACCGGTATCAGATTAAAGGCGCCACGGGAATGGGGTGTCGGACGGGCTGGGAGAGGCCGTTGTCGAAATGCGTGGCGCCAAAATACGTTTCTTTTGATGGCATATAATATGATCCGTAAAACATACATGGAGACAATTAACAGAGGTAAAGGCGCGTTGTTGTGTATCGATTGTTGGCGACATTAAGCGGATCAATTGGTATGCATGGTCGCATGAATTAGTTATCACCTATGGGCCACGCTCTTTAGTTTACCACATGTCATGGTGCGAGTTGTTCTCATTTGCTTCCTCGCATGATGGGAAATAAGACTAGAGTAAAGGAGCACATTACTGCAATATTCAAAGTCGAGGCTGGTTCCACCATAGGTGACAAGGGATTAAGCTCTTTATTCTTTATGTCTTTCTTTCTTCATTAACTTTGAATGATGTGGTTTTAGTGAATACCCAAAATAGTCTCGCCAGTTGGTGTCTGGCGTTATCATTACCCCATCATTGGCATGTAGTCATTTATACACAACTAGGCTAATGAGTGGAGAGGGGAAAAGAGAGAAAATGGCGAAAAGAGATGTGTGATAGAGATGAAGGGGGGATAATCAAAACACTTCGTGCTTGGTAAGAATTCAAGGCAGGATCTTCTCTATAAGAGAGAGAGAGACAAACGCGTTTTCCACCCCGCAATAGCGTACGAATTGGCTTAACAGTTTAAAAAGATTACTTGTTGCTAAGGCAGCCAGGTACCTGTTACTCTGTGCAACGTGTATTACTCTCATATTAACACATGTCCAATGCGTTTATCGGATACAGGTGTCATGTCAGGTAAACTCTGGGAAAGACATTGATTTCTTGAAAAAAAAAAGAAGGCAGTGCCGTTCAAGGTGCACTCGATGTGCATAACTCCTTTCAAAAATTCACGCAGTGAAGTATAATGCTCGTGCATTTGAAACGAATACCTCCTTTGACTCCAGTATTCCAAGTAGGCCTACTGTTTCACTTTCCTTGCACACGGGCCAGGCTCGGGTCGCCGAGCCAAGATTTATTCGCCTCTCACGAGGTCCGCCATTATACTCTCGAAGATTGTGCGCGCAAATCTAGATTGATATAACGTTTTTGCGAGCGATAGCAGCAAAAGCATACACCGGCAATTATCCGGAGAGAAATCCATCATAAGTCAGGGCGATGGAAACTTCGACAAACAAACCCGGGCCGGAATTCCGCTGAGATTTCCCTCGCGACAAATTATGCCGTATCCGTCTCCTTTTCAAGCGGATCATCAACAGCATTACTCCTCGTTAACACACTTTCTAATTTTACACGGTTGTTTTCAGTACGTACAATTCCACTGTTTAATGTAGAACCTTCTGCAGTGCTATTGCTTGGAATTCATAATGTGTGCTATAGCTTCCAGATTGCATTTAGCTGCGGCCCTGTCATTAACTCAAATAGAAAGCCGTTTATTCCGCACATTAATCCAGATTTTAGTTTTGCAATGATGTAGAGGTGTGCATTTTGCACTGGCATTTTAGAATGGTCTCCAGGCCAATTTCTTGTTCATCTACAGTCAATAAACATGTACTGGTACATTTTTTTTATTCTCACATTGAGTAGAATGGTATCAGACAATGTTTGTTGTTGTTGTTATTACAAGCGTTACCCGGTAGGGAAAAATGACTAACAGAGTACAATGGATGACTTTATTTAATTAAACTTATGGGATACAGAATAAAACTTTTGGGATACACAGAATACACACGAGCAATAATGTATCGCATAAATTAATGCGAACACATACTTCTTTGGGGTTATGCCTCGTTGTTTCTCCTTCTTTTCGTCTCCTTTTCGATCTTTTCCCTGAGTTGCTTGTTAGCCTATTCCTAATCAGCTAGACGAGTATCATTAGCATTATCATATTATCCAGAATAATTGCAATTTTGTGAATCCTCGACTAATATGACATGGTATAGGCATGAACATGTTTTCAGTTCAGTTGAGTTCATTGACATCTGTTTCCAGCAAACAATATACGCAAGTACAGATAAAAATGCGATCATCTTTTACAAGCTGGGACGCACTGTCTAAAAATACATGAATGCATAATAATATGCAGTAATATACGAAATTATGATAAATGGAGATACAAAGCAGAGAGAAGGAACAGGGACAAAGACATGGACAGAGAGAAAGATAGAGACGGAGATAGGGACATACATAAATTATGGACATTCACGTTGACGGGGACGTGAACATGGGCGCACATAACCATTTCAAAACCAATTTTCATCAAATAAACAATACATTTTTCTTGGAATTACATGCTCTTTCATATTTCATGAGGTTTCTCATTATGTCACCAAAAAAAAGTTAGAAATCTGAAACCAGGTCTCAACCAAAACTATTCCATCCCTTTGATATCCATTCTTCACGAGGAACGTAACACCAAATTAATACCAATGGTTGAGTGTGTTTAATTTAATTCAATTGCTGTTGTTGTTGTTGTTTTTTCATTTTTCGACAGAACAAAAATAACGTGCGTTTCACAGTTTTGGTAACAAAGGAAGAAACTATAGATGATGGCTTGAGAGATTAACAGAGTATACAGCTGGACCCCGTGGAAGACCAGCTTAACATAGCTGAATATGGGCTATCAAGCCATCTTCACAGATGGAAATGTACCCCCCAAAAAATAGAGAAACATGATAATAGTAAAAAAAATTGTGATTAATCATCAAATCAAACAATGTGTAATGTACCCAAAATGTTTTGAAGTGTACGTATAAGTGTGAGCTTGTAAACCCCTGGAATCGTTGACGTTGACCGGGAGACACACCTTCTACCTCCCAACCTTGTCTTCGGTTCTAATATGAGTGATATTCAGACTTTTCATTGTTAACATGAGGGTGCAATATGGACAAGTCTGGATTTGGACAAGATTGGGTCTGTCGGTCTCTATCTTCACCTGCTCCTCTCTCCCTCTCTCTCTCTCTCTCTCTCTCTCTCTGTGTGTGTGTGTGTGTGTGTATGCATGGATTAACCCTCTACTGATCCTTGAATTTGAATGGCTTACAGGACATCGAAAACTAATGACGAAGGGATCTAACAAGCTATCATACTTACTTACTTATCCCTCAACCTTTGCGGTCGTTTGGGAGGCACGAGAGAGAGTAAGCGGACGACAGTTTCAACCCGGCTCTGTCCGATTCTTGGGCTGTTGTGAGGAGGTCTGGCAAGGATAGCGCTGTCAATTCCTTCAGATTGTCCAACCAGCTCTTTCTCTGTCTGCCGCGGCAGCGTCCACCTTCTACAGTGCCCTGTAACACAGTCTTCGTGAAGCAGTCGTGCAGAACAACATGACCAAACCAGACCAGCTTGCGTCTCTTGACCATTTATAGGAGAGTCACTTGTGGCCCCACTGGGCTGGTGACCTTGATTCTGACAAACTCATTAGATTTGTGTTCCCAGCAGTGGATGCCGAGCAATCTCCGCAGGCACTTGTTCTCAACAGCTTGGATTCGCTTTTCTGTTTCAGCCAGCATTGTCCAAGTCTCGCATCCATAGAGGAGGATGGAGGTGTCGAGAGACCGGTATAGCATGTACTTTGTGTTGAAGCTAATGTTGCTCTTCCATATTCTGCTGAGTCTAGCCATCGCTGCTGTTGCTGTGGCTACCCTGGTTCGAATCTACCCTGTACAGGTGCCATCATTGTAAATCGTTGTACCCAGGTATTTGAAACTTGCCACCTCGTCTAAGGTCTCTCCATTCATAGTGATGTTTGCACTGATGTTGTTTGTGCTATTGACCATCACTTTGGACTTTGCTGTACTCACTTCCATGCCATAGGCCTCTGCTCTGTCCACCAATTTGTTGGTGAATGTCTTGTAATTCACTGTTGGTGCCTCCCATGAGGTCGATTTCGTCCGCGAATCGAAGATTCATACCAAGGCCAAATAGCACAACCCTCTTCAGAATGAATGCTCTGAAGATGTGAACAACCACGAGACTCCATGTTATCATAATGATACGAGAGTAAGCAAGTCGATATTCCAATACTAATACCATATGGTTACAGTTCGTTACTCCGAAGGTTTGTTATTCCGAAAGTTCGTTCATCTGAAAACGAAATCGTTTATTTCGTTATTCCGAAGGTATTCCGAAAATGAAATAAACCTCATTTAGTGGCAAAATACAGTGTTGTTATTACAAAAAAATTGAGTGTATTACGCAATTAATAGGAACACAAGACATCACTCAAAGGAAAATGAACGCCACAGAAAATTCAGTTTTCGGGATTAACGAACCTTGTTTCGTTTTCGGATGAACGAACCTTCGAAATAACAAACCTCTGTAATAACGCCACAAAGCTTTGGATTTACGAACTCTCTTTCTCTTTCGGATTAAAGAACATCCAAGTAAAGGGAGTTAGTGTGTTTCGGAATAACGAACCTTTGGAATGACGAAACTTTTTTTTCATTTTCGAATTAACAAACCTTTGGAAATTGGAATGATTTACGAACATTACCCATGCCATATAGCGTAACGGAATTAAAAGTGGATTGGTAACAAAATCCAATTGTCCGCTCCTCCAAGTAACCTTATCCAAGTTACCTCGATAAAGGAGAACGTTAGCAAGGAGAGAGGATGTAAGCTTGATCCACAACCTCGGAAATTGAGTGCATCTGGGAAGCATATCACAATATGATTGCCATTATTATCCAGCCTATTATTTTTCTTTCTCCTTACTGCTACCCCGAATCGTTGCTCATACATAATGTACATTGCAGCCGCCATGTACACGCAGCGCTAGGGCCCATTTTGTTCTTTTTTTCTTTCTTTAGCGCGTGCAGATTTGATTAGGAGAGTGACGATGCTTTCTTATTCTGTACTTAATTACCATCGAGCGAAGGGCAGCGTCAAAATGGTTCCCACCATTTCAGTTGGTCCCGTGTGAGATGGCTCCATTCCCCATATCTCAAGGAGGCTCGCATCAATACTTCAAGAGATTTAATTCCGAATCAATTTATGATGAAGAATACGGAGGCTCGAGGCGATCCTCCTCACAGTCTCTTAATGCGAGGATAAATATTGACGACCGTAAATGCATCTATTTAGAACGTGGATAAATAGATGCAGTGCTACAGTGGGTAAGAAGTACGGGGGGGGGGGGGAGGGGAGAGAAAAACAAAGGTTATCCTGAATTCGAATCTTGCTTAGTGCTGACATCTCTCCACCCAGATTTAGGGTGGCTAAAATGGCAGGACTCTCCGGAAGATCAACGCTACCAGTTCAGAGGCTTGATCAAGATCTTTGGGCTACTATGTCAAAAATTATGGCGATAACGATAATGGAACTGAATAACAACATTATCTACAGAATATACGTAAGTGACGGCGATATAAAGGGCGATACATCCGATGACGTGGTTTTCAAGCCCTTTTTAGTTCGCCAAACTTTCGGCCTTTCTCGGCCATGATCGCGGCTGTAGTGCTGTAATAAACAAATTCATTACAAACCAGAATCTGTACGTAAATTTTTCATACATAGTCTAAGTATCAATAACAATATATTATGTAACATATATTGCGCCAAATCCACTCTGTAGAGTGCTCAAGGCACAAACATGTCACTGGATGATAGTATGTGAGTATAGTTAAATCAGAGTAAAAAAAAACAAAAAAAAAAAATCCCACCAGAATAGAGGGTAGTTGTTCAAAATATTGTAGCAATTTAAGGGGCATTAGTTGTATATGTATGTATATACGTTTTCGGGGTTTTTTACCCGTTTATTCCCTCATTACAATCGACGTCCAAGCTGTTGATACCCCTCACACTTACATATGTATATGAATATGTACAATTATAAATCGTTATAGATAGATAGATAGGTAGATAGATAGATAGATAGATAAATGAATGAATAAATAAATAAATAAATGAATAAATAAATAAATAAATAAACACTGTAAAAACATCGGTGTTAGATTTAACACCACGGGTGTTGAATCTAACACCGATCAAACTTCAATAAAGGACCACACCCACAGGTGTTAAAAATGCACTGTGATGGTGTTGAAAAGTGTTCACCTGACACTTCGTGGTGTTAATTTGACACTGTACCTGGTGTTATTTTGACACTGTACTGGTGTTAATTCAAAAATGACACCACATGGTGTTGATTTGATATTTGCTGGTGTTGATATCAGTGGTTTAACACCCGTCCAGCTTCAATAAGGGACCACACCAGCTGGTGTTACTTTGGTGTAAATTTATTTTCACTTTTTTTCAAAAATCTAGTATTTTAATGTAAAATTCTTGATCGTCTTGTTTAAATTAAAAATCAACAAGAAGTGCAGTTACTAAGAAACTCTTCAAAAAACAGTTAAAAATTTGGAAATGACACCCGTAGGTGTTAATCTAACACCATAAATAAGCACCGAAAATTTAACACCAGCTCGGTGTTCACTATTTAACACCGGACTTTTTGCAGTGAATAAATGAATAAATAAATGCATAAATAAATAGAGCCTAGATAGATGAATAGACACAGATGCCTATAATCGAACTGTTTGAACAGAAAGAAATGTAGATGTTTTTGAGTGGCGTTTTCTCCTTTTTATTAGGATATCTTTTGTCAAGTAATTTGTCATCTTGTGTCAGCCTAAGTCAAACAAGTCACAGAAACACAAAAATGAACATCGAGTGTGATACGAAACGAGCTACACTTGCCGCCGTCACATGGGAACGCGTAGAAGCCCGTACCATCCTCCAAGTATTTCTGACCTCAAACAACATGTCAGAAAGAGAATGACAAATAGCAGTCCAAAATAGCAGTGAAACAGAGAATGAATGTTTGTTTTCAACAATGAGTAATATTGGATCACATAACTTTCACGAGATTCTGATTTTAGGGGACTTCAATTTCCCTGAAATTGATTGGAGTACGGAGTCATGCAATGTAAGTGCAGACCATAGTGCCTTTAAGTTCCTAGAAAGCACTAGAGACAGTTTCCTTGTTCAACATCAATCTGAACCGACCAGGTACCGGTCGGGGCAACGTGCCAATATTCTGGACCTGGTATTTACTAGTATGGAAGAGTCAATATCTGGCATCACAACCTCAGCGCCCATTGGAAAAAGTGATCATTATACCCTTATCTTTGAGATGAAGTTATGTGGAAATGATGGAACTGGAAGGGAAGTAAAATACCTGTACAGCAAGGCAGATTATGACGCAATGCGGGATACCCTTGGTGCCGTTGACTGGGAGGCGGAACTCGGTTCAGGATCTGTGGATGATTCCTGGTTGTTTTTCAAAGAAAAGGTAAATTCTGTACTAGATAGATACACACCAAAGAAGGATCTTAAGAAAGGCAAGAAGAAGAAATCATGGATGGATGCTAGCACTCTCAATCTAGTAAGGGAAAAACATAGACAATTTAGAAAGCTGCAAGATATGTTGAGAGTGCAGACTAACTCACAGTACAATAGTCATGATATCGATATGCAAAGACTGAGCTACACTCGTGCACGGAATCAAGCCAGATGGGCGTGTAGAAAAGCAGTTCGTAACTTTGAGAGTCGTATAGCATCTGGATCAAAACAGTGCCCTAAAGCTTTTTGGTCGTATGTGAAATCGAAGACTACTGTTCGTGAGTCTGTTGCCAATCTTAAGAAAAGTGATGGGAGCATCACCTCTTCAAGCAAAGAGAAAGCAGAGGTATTGCAAGGTGTATTCACGTCAGTATTTACACAAGAGGATCTGGAGGATATGCCGGACCCACCGGTAGTTGAGTTTGATCATCCACTCTCAGATTTTGCCATATCGACTAAGGATGTGTTTGACCTGCTCCACAATCTCCAACCGAGTAAATCCCCGGGACCTGATAATCTTCACCCTCGCATACTGAAAGAATTAGCAGATGTCATCTCTGAACCTCTTGCCATCCTTTTTAAGGAGAGTCTTGAAACGGGTAATTTACCAAAGGATTGGAAGAGTGCTAACGTGACTCCGATTTTCAAGAGGGGTAGTAAGACAGATGGAAAAAACTATAGGCCAGTAAGCTTAACCAGTGTGGTGTGTAAGTTGTTTGAAAGCCTGCTGAGAAAGCAAGTTGTTAATCATCTCCAAAGGAATGATCTTCTTTCTGATCATCAGCATGGTTTCATTGCTGGGCGGTCATGCATGACAAACTTGTTGGAAGTGTTGGATGAATGGACACAAATACTAGAAGAGGGTGGTACTGTTGATGTTGTGTATATGGATCTAATGAAAGCTTTTGATACCGTTCCCCACCAGCGCTTGCTCTGTAAATTGGAGGCATATGGCATTCAGGGCAAAGTCCTTGCTTGGATTAGATCTTTTTTACTTGGCAGACGCCAAAGGGTCGTGGTCAGTGGTCAGAAATCAGGTTGGTCAGCTGTCTCAAGTGGAGTACCACAAGGGAGTGTACTTGGCCCGATTCTGTTTGTAGTGTACATAAATGACCTCCCAACATGTGTTCGGTCTAGCTCAAAACTCTTTGCAGATGACACAAAGTTGTATGTGCGCTCAGATGAGCCAGGAGCTACTGAGCAGCTGCAAGAGGACTTAGAGGCACTTGAGTCATGGGCAGATAGATGGCAGCTTCGTTTCCACCCTGACAAATGTGTTGTAATGAAAATTGGTCGGTCATGTTCAGACTCCCAATATGTCATGAAGAAAGGGTCTGACACAATTGTCTTGGCTCAAACAAAAGCTGAGAAGGATTTGGGTGTTTTAGTGGACTCACAATTGACATTCAAGGACCATATTTCCCAAGCTGTTGCAAAGTCAAATAAGCTGTTAGGAATTATTAGGAGATCCTTTGTGTGTTTGGATGAGGATACTGTTAGGCTCTTGTTTAAAGGCATTGTGAGACCCATCTTGGAATATGGTCAAGCTGTGTGGTCACCTTTCAAGCTAGGTGAACAAAGAAGACTTGAAAGTGTTCAGAGAAGGGCGACTAAAATGATTCCGGGGATTAGGCATTTGTCCTACTCTGAACGTCTACGCCACCTTTCACTGCCATCTCTCAGTTACAGGCGAAAAAGAGGGGACATGATTGATGTGTACAAGTATCTACATGGACACTATCACACAAAGTTTGACATGTTCTGTCATAATAGTAATGGACGAACACGTGGTCATTCCATGAAACTGGGAAAACGGTTTGCAAGGTTAGATGTCAGAAAGTATTTCTTTGCTAACAGAGTTGTTGATATGTGGAACTCTCTCCCAGAAGAAGTGGTCTCTGCTTCTTCCGTAAATGCCTTTAAGAATAGGCTAGACAAGCACTGGAAAGGTGTTGTGTTTGATTATGACTGATTATAGTCATTACATGTATGTGTATTGGTACATAATACATGCTCTTGGTCTCCAGTAGCTGTCAACTCCTGCCATAGGCCATTTTTGGTAATAACACAAATACGCAATAGAAGTTGAGCTGTTAATTGTATTAGAAGGGTAACAGCGCTGGACAATTGCTTGATTGGAAGGAGAGCATCAAGAGATAACTCTACCTGATCGATGAACAGGCTCTGTCCTACAACATCGTTCCGGAAAAGTAAAAGTAAAAGTAAAGTAAAGTAAATTGATGGATTTCTCATAATTATCAACTCTTCTGTCCTTCACAGGTGACAAAACCCCTTGTTGCTATGTAGGAGGAGTACTAATGACTGACTACATGACGACCGCAACTCGAGTCGTCATAACTAATTGGCCTACCATTATCCTGTCAATATCAACCCTCTTCATTGCTCTTTGCATGCCAGTCTAGTTTCCGGTCTAATTTGGCGTGCTCGGGGCTTCTTCGTTCAAACAAACTGAGTGATACACGATGCTACTCCTGTCAAAACTCTGTCAGAAATATGATTACCGCTTCGGATGCCTCGGATTCTTCAAACGATGCTCCCGCATCGGCACAACGCATGCATAAGCTTAGATCAGTTTATATCACGTGGAAGCCGACATGGGAGTTGCTGTGGCAGAGACTATGATCCTACCCCCCCCCCCCCTGTGTCTCCTTAGCGCCCCCCCCCCATCTCTCTCTCTCTCTCTCTCTCTCTCTCTCTCTCTCACTCTCTCCCTCTATGACTTCTTTCCTTTCTTTTTTCACCGACCGCGCGTGGGAAGAAATGTGAGGTAACCGGAGATTAGCCAAACCAACAGCAGATAGAAGAAATTCGTTAACCTCCTTCACATGCAAGAAGTATCTCTCCCCTCTCGCGAAAGGTGGGAAATCGAAGTGCAAATTACCCAAGGGAAAACAATCTGCTGCAATTCCGAAGGTCGCGCGACGCTACATTCGTAACGCGAGAGGACTTGCGGCCTCGCGCTAGATGTTGTCTTCCGCGCGGATTCGCGCGGCAAGGCGCGTCTCAACCGCACAGGACAGTCGCGGTGCTGCGGTCGCGTCTCGTTGTCGCTAATGCTTGCCTAGATTGGTCAGATGACAGCAAGCGGGCGTGACATCCTCACGTTGTTGATGTTGATGCTTTTCGTCACTTGTATCGGCGCCAACGGCATTGTGTCTTACGCGGTTTCGCTATGACACCTTCAAGACGTCTTGATTTCGTCAGCGAAGATAATGTTCACCAAGGTTGAATGCACGACGTACACGCGAGGGCAAGAAGTAGAGGGGAGGGAAGGAATGTGTGTGTGTGGGGGGGGGGGGGTTCACACAACTTACTTGAGACAGATTAAATAACGTCCTTATTCTAACCATGTTCCAACATTCGTTCATCAATGCACATCCTTCTCTACTAAAAAGTGATATTGTCGTCATTGATGGTAATAATAGGTTTTCTTGTCACACTCATCCATTATTAATCTCGAATCTAATGGATTCGTCCAAACCTTATTCAACCGATTAAGATGTCCTATTTATAAGTCACCCCACTTGATAATTGTTGAAAAGTGTTGTGGTATCAATTTGTTCATTAACTCTGTGTTTTTTATCTCATTTTTTTTTTAGCATGGACAGTAATGATCTTGATATCGCGGAGATCCGCGAATGGTTCCTCGCACGATTTCTATGTCAAGTACCGACGACGTCGTGCTCAACTGATCACTGCACAACACACCAAATATTGTAAAGCAGCCAACCACCAATAAAAGAGCTTTGAGAAAATCGGCTCTGAACTTAAGGTGCACTCAAGGGTGCAAGGAGTTAGGCGTAGACAGAAGTCAAACATCATAGTAACCTGCTTTGTTTGTAAAAACCAAAGTGTAGAAAACATTCAAAAACTTTGGTTTAATTCAGGATGTTTAATAAGGGATTTTTTTCCCCAAACTTTTTAGCCCTCCATGGACTATTTTATCGCCATATGGTTCAACATTATTCAATTGCAGGAGGTAACTTTATCATTGCTCTAACCACAATGTGGCTGATTATATTCAAAACAATGTTTCATTGACATTACTCTTACACCCATAGTGTAGAATATATTCACTTAAATGTACAAAGATGAATGACACTCTACCCACCACAAGGTTGAATACATCTAACTGATTGTAACATTGATATTGCTCTTACCACTATAAGGTTGAATGTATTCAATTAATTATAAGATTAACATCATTCTAACCATTATAAGGTTGAATATATTCATTGGTTGTAAGATTAACATTACTCCAACCACCATAAGGCTGAATATATAGAATAGGTTGTATGATTACATTACTCTTATAAACATAAGGTTTGATATATTCAATTCATTGTAAGATAAACAATGCTCTTATCACCGGAAAGTTTTACACATTAAATTGACTGCTGATAAACTTCTGATTATCCGATTATTATGACAACAGCTAGTAATTTTGTAACCTTTTTTTTTTTACATCATCTTTTTTTATGTATGTTTTGTGGCTCTATAATCTTACAAGTATGTAAGACTAAATAATCTCTATCAAAGAATGTAAGTGCATGTGTGTGTATATGTACGTGTATGCGTGTGTGTCATGTTTTTTGTATTATTTGATTGGAAGTGAATAAATAGTATCTGAGGGGGGAAAAGTGTGTGTGTGTGTGTGTGTGTGTGTGTGTGTGCGTGTGTGGATGCGCGTAGGTTGTGTGCCAGTAGTCATCCGCTTTGGAAACAATCTGCGTCTGTGTGCAGACTACGAAGATTTATATTGATCTTCTGAAACGATACGAATGTGGTTCATTTGCGTTGCTTGAAAATCATTGAAGAATGTACAATGTACATCGAGTACATTATGAAGACAGAGAGAATGGGAGAGGGAGAAAGGGATACGGGGACCGCAAAAACAAATCATAAATAAATGGCATTCACTTAACACACAATTGAAATCAAACAGCAAGTGTAATAAACTTTGGTACATGCGAGGACATGCACTTTACAATGATACATGTTTGTATTTTTATCCTGGCCTGAAGGTCTGACGTCACATCATTTATCTAATGTTTTTTATGTATGTATGTACTTTGTATAGATATATCAGTCTACTTGCCGGCAAGCAATACACGCTTGGTCGACAAACGATTCAAATTGGTAGATCACTCTCGGCAATATGTGCATTCATTTCTTCGAAATACGCACAATCCGCCACTTAGCTGTATTTGATGAGACACAAAAGAACGATGACCTATTATATCACGATATACAAATCTTCCTATACAAGGATTCGGAATGCATTCGATATCTCCATTTTCTTTTCTTTTTTTTCTTTTTTCGTTGCTTTTTATTAGACCCTGATTACGATTTGAAATCTTGTACAACTTATTCTTAATTTTCGCCATCTTGTTTGTTTTTTTTTTTTTCTAACGAGAATCTGTCGAACAACGCCCAAATCTAATGCAATGTCAACAAGTCCTTTACTGTTAAATGTTTTGTGAATTGAGAAGAGTGTAAGGTCAACCATTAGGGTTAAAGTGAGGATAGGGAAAACTGTGAAAATACAAAAGAGTGGTACAGTTCTGTCAGGTCAGTGAAAGCATGCACCATCCCAAACTCGATCCCACCCTTTCACTCTCTTCTTACCTTTAATTCAATAATTTTTCATGTTTCCAGTTTCCTTGTTAAAGTGCCAAGGTAACGGTTTAACAAGACGAAAACCTGCTTTCCCAATGATCGTCGAGGGACGCGCCCCAGTTTGGTCAGGTAACGCAAACAATTTCTACAAGTCGAGATGAATAAACGCACACATGGTGGACCTACAGTAGAATGAGTGAGCTGGATTACGTGTCCAAGATGATTGAAGTTTATCATCTTTCGTTTTCTTCCCCCTCTCTCTCTCTATTTTTGTTTGTACTAGGGTTATGATTCGATGAAAAGGATGTCGGAATACAAGAGTAGAATACCTCGGCGTCTACTTCGATAGCTTACTTTCGGTCGTTCCCCCGGGATTGCGGGCGCACAGCGATGACACGGTTCGCTTTTCATTCCCTGAATCTGCAATATGATTTGCACTCGTTGACTTTTAGAAGAATTGCCATACCTTCTGCGCGTTTATTTGCGTGATGGTGATTTCATAATGTGTGACGTTGTCGTACGCTGTAGGCGATGATGCTAGGTCTAAACTTGCATCCAACGTTTTATCTCCTGTGGCCTGATTTATGCCCATACAGCCACACGTTCCTCAGGAAAGAATCATCGCAGAATTACCTCACCACACCATGCCCATTTTCTTTTTTGTCATTTCTACATTTCAAGTATCACATGACGCAAACTGAAAAGGTAACGACAGTCCAGTTTAAAAGCAGGATAAAGGATTTTATAACTATAGGAGACTTAGTCGTAAATTGTGTGTACACACAGCGTAGTGGATACAAATTAGAATGTATGGCTGTGGGGAAGCTAAAAGGGGGTGGGTCAAATCTGTGTGGCAGAGAGTGGGAGGAACCTATTAAGAAGCCGTAATCTCGTATTGGTAGGTCCCACAGCAAACAAACAAAAATGATGAAAAAAAAAGAGGAAATAGAGACCGAGAGCAATGTTGAAACATTGCAACACAAATGCTCATATTATAACAGGCACACACATGTGCACAAACATGTACGACTGTACAAACATTATTCAATGGGTGATGTTAGTTATTCGTGAACCCAGATGTTCTTTAATCCGAACATTATCGTGGTGTTATTCCAAAGGTTCGTTGATCCGAATATGAAATGAGGTTCATTATTCCAAAGGTTCATTCATCCGAAAATAATGTATAAAATATAAATTATACACTTTAGTTGTAAAGGGTATTCCTTGGTGCAATTCATACAAATTGACCACTTATGTAATGGTATGTTGGACAACACTAAAAGACACTTCGCGACAAGTTTGCAAACTGTGTAAATTGCAACAGTTGCATTTATCACAGGAACAATTTTAATAAGAACAAGCTGATTGGTTGCATTCTGGTTGCTGCCATAGTAACTGCAACTAGTACTGAAAATCCGATAATAGCTAATCTGTTTATAACATGGGCCACACATGAATGAGTCAATCGCATGCACATAATTTCTATAACACCTGCATTCACATTTTCCGGGCTTTTTCTATTGTTGTTGTTACTTTGATCCCACGTCATTTTCTTTTAAATCGTCTTGTGCCAGAAATCAAGAAGTAGTAATGGCTTAGACTATTTCAGTGTGGTTCCTTCTTATTATTGTTCCTCATACAATATGACCATCAAGCTAAGGGCTCACTGGCATTAATAACAGTCAGTTTTTATGTGTGCATTTTTTTTTTCTGTTGCAACTTGTCAGGCTATTCAGCGGGTTCCTGCCTGTTCATTCTATGTTGCGGTCTCCCGGTGGCCCGGGACCACGAAAATTGATGTCCGGCCACCAAATAATTTATCCTTTAGTGGTCCGATCTGGCAACTAAGATTCAAACTGGATTGTTGCTTATGCTTTTATTTCGGGCCACTGCGTATCTTTTTCTGGCCACTAAAATATAAGATCTAATAATTTTAACCCGAACGGGCCGCCATGCTAAAAAGTTAGTGTCGAGCCCTGATATATCTATGTCATATATTATATATGAAGAGCTTGGTTCCAAAAGGCGCTAAATCTATTGAAATATGATGGATTTACCGCTTTTTGCAAGCAAGCTCTTCATATATATATATATATATATATATATATATATATATATATATATACATATATATATATATATATATATATATATATAGTTGAGACAATGTAGATAACAGAAGATGTCGCATGAAACCGGCAGTGTTGTGAAGCTTTCGACCGTGGTCTTCCTCAGCTTTAATATCTGTTTGTGAAACGAAATATATGTTTTTGAGCGTAACAAATCTGAAGTCATAAACACAATATATTGAATATAAGCTGAGCATGAGTTAATAGTTACATGACATACTTGGCAACATTTTTTTGGCACTTTGCAACACATTCAACAATGTATAACTGTAAATGAGTGTTTAGTGAGTGTAGCATACAAACATATCATACAATAAAAATTATCAAACATATATCATAAATAAACTAAATAACATAATTACCTGCTAAGCAGACGTTTGAGTTGCCTGGATGTCTTGTGGCTGTCTTGTGGCGGGATGTGAGTGATCATGTGATATTGGGGGAAGGTTTGTGTGCGGTGGTGCATGTCAGGCAGGAGTGGGGTAGTATAAAGAATTAGGTTCAGTGTTACAAGTGTGTCAGTCGTGTCAGTGCAGATAAAGGATTGTTAACAATTACGATACAATGAACATTCTCATGGTCATTAACCCCTATAGCCGATTTACCAACAATCAAAATAGCAGGCATGGAACCCGGGTACAGATAGAGAGTGGATAGAGAGTGGATAGTGTGTTGCCACTTGTCCCTAGGTACATAACACAGAAATATACAATATACACATTATTTTATGTACCAAAATTATTGCTGAAACAATCTTCATACTCTTGCCACATAATATAACAAAATTTTGTCGCACAGTATAATTTGTGTGTGTACACGTCTATCAATCTGTCTATTAATCTATTCATAATTCATATTCATATATATTCATTGAGATCGTATATATATATATATATATACATATATATGTATATATACATATACATCCATATACATATGCATGCATACATACACATGGATATTATATACACACATACATATACATATATGATAATATAATTCCTTCTATCCATATTATATAACAATACATATCAGTTAACCAATACAACATCGAAAAATCGTAATCCTTTACAAACATTCTATCTTTTCCGTAATTACAGTCTCATTTTACATAAAACCCGGGTACAGATAAGGAGGGATGATGTTTTGCCACTTATCCGAGGTACACAACACAGAAATAAAATATATTAAAGATATTAAAGCTGAGGAAGACCACGGTCGAAAGCTTCACAACACTGCCGGTTTCATGCGACATCTTCTGTTATCTACATTGTCTCAACTATAATTTCACTTAAAGTATGGTGAACGAGAAAAAAAGGACGATAATCATAAACAAGGTGATTTATACATTTCTGGAAAGATTACGTCTCTAGGAATATGAATAATTGACTTTCAGAAGGTAAAAACGTCTCCAGAACGATGGAGAGATGGTGTTTTGAGACTCTTTTTAGACCACCAGAACCCGATCTGACGGCGAAATTTTGGTGACCAAAATTATGACGTCACGAAATGTGCGCTGTGCTACCACTCCATCCACACAGTGGGCTCTGTCTATGGAGGGCCGTTGCGAACGTGGTTCGTTTGGGGCATACGTATGGAGAGGCAGTGTGCCCGTTTCCATGTACGCCCCAAACGAGTTGTGTCCGCGGCGGCCTTCCATATCCGTCGCCTCTCCCTCGCTTCTTCTACCACTCCGACTTTGCCACTGTCACTATCAGTGTCATTGTCACTGTCATCACTAAATTCACTCTCGATGTCAAACTCAAAGTCTTTCCGTACAATATGAGGTAACAATTGGACGTTTTAATGTCTCAGCCGAGAAAGCAGAGACGACTAAATACAGGTCAGATATTGCATCCGCTCACCACGAAATACGTGCTTTATGAACGGCGGCCTCGATATCCCGCTGCACTCGTAAAGGGTTTTGTTCATTTCGTGACGTCATATTTTAGGGCTCGAAAAAGACGGCTGTTCCGGAGCGAATATCGGTGAAGCAAATCAGTCAGTTTAAACTCACGATTTGTCAGTGGGGCGAATATCTTTTAATAAGTCACATTAAAAATCTTTTTTAGGAGACATTTCCCTCCGCTTTGACACCTTCTCTTATATGATTTTCTTGATTTTAATGTCTCGTTCACCATACTTTAAGATGACAGAGGCGTGCGGTAGGAATATCAGCATCATCACACTATATATATATATATATATATATATATATATATATATATATATATATATATGTGTGTGTGTGTGTGTGTGTGTTTGCTTATACAGTCAAGATGAATGTTTTTGTCGTGTGAAATTATAGAGATCAAATAAAGATTATTGAAAAACAAGAGTGTATTTGTAATATAGAAATAGAAAAAAGATAAGAAAGAAAGAGAGATACTCTCGTATAAATACAATGTAATTAGAAATGGATGCCAGCGAATAGATTTTCTTCGATGAAGATATATATCACGTATCCTGATGGTATCATCTCATTCAGGCAGATCGACGCTTCACTGCGTGCCTGCTCACCGTGCGGCGGCACCGTCAACCGGTTCTTCGTCAAAACCAGCCATGCGTCGGATGAGCGAGGACCAATTAAACACTATGGCAACACGATCTTATGCTTATAGGTCCTTAACCCTTCACGATATCTTCTTCCGGAACAATGTGATGCATTTAATCTGACAAACCCTGAGACTTCACGGCCAGTCGGGTAGAAATCCAAGATCAAAACCCGTCGGCCCTTTGAAAGAGCAATAATTTTCTCCTTTTTTGTTGTTGTTGCTATTTCAGTTCCCAACTCACGAGATGAAGTTCATGGCTAGTTACGCTCAACAATCAATATCACTGATATCACTCGTTTTCTCCCATAGGAAATAAAAATAAGAAGCAACCTCGAGAAAGAAAAGAAATGCTTTACTTCGTTTTGCAAGATTCAACAATAGCAGATATTAGTTAGTTTTTTTTCCGTCGATTCAATCCAATTCAATTGAATTCTATACTTTACTCCACTCCACCAAAAGTGATACATTACAAAAACAAATGAATAAGATAATAAAGTATTAAGGTAAACTAAAAATTGAACCCGCACGGTGTGTCTACCGCAATATATTACATTAGAAGAGATTTAACCTGTTCGAGAGGATGAAATTGGAGTACTATCACTGAATCAGTTTATTTTTAAGCACATTTGTATACGTCCGTCATGGATAAGATCAGAATAACAAACGCCGAAACATGTCTCTCTTGGTGTCTGCCCATGATTCTTTTAGTTTGTGTGTGCACGAGCAGCAAGACGTGTGTGTGTGCCGTTACAGGGATGTCATTGCTTGTGACGATCAAAGACTGGAATCCACAAATTTCAGACGGTCAGCAAGTGGTGGAACAGGTTTGACACCGATTCAAACCGTGTGGCACAAATTCCCCTCTCTTCCTGATCTAGGTTACCTCTTACGCCCGATCTGGGCCAATGCGATGGTCGGGATAATGAGTAACTAATGACTGCGATCCTTGACATAATTTCGTCGCATCAACGTGGCATAAAGGGTTGTGTGTCTCCGGTCCGCCCCTGCTATTCTCCCGCCGGTGGTGCGCCGTGAACTACCGAATAAAGGTAAATAGATCGCGGGTATGCGCTCGCCTCTTTAGAAATAGATCGCTGAAGTAAAAGGTTAAGTCAATATAGCTTGAGAGAAGAGACACATATCCGGTTCTAGGCGAAGAATGAGGGGCGATGTGTCGCCCGGAAGGGCGTCGGCGGAAAACACCGAAATTCGGGTCAAACAGATGGGAGTTGGCATGATACTGACGGGTGAGAAAGAGAGTGCTGATTTCCTGACTGAGTACTTGCTTGCTGGTTGGTTTGTCAGCCTACATTTTAACCAATACTAAGAGATGTTACAGATGTTTCAGATGTTTATCTGAAACACAGATATTGACAATGAAAGCAATTTGAATAGAAATGATGAGTTTAAAAGAAATTGAAGACCATAATATAAAATATCAGATAACTGACAACATGTTCCTTCAGAATATAACATGTTTAAATAGTTTTCATCTCATGATACTTTCCTTTTCTATCCTCCCGTTTTCTGTCTCTCTTTCTCATATCCCATCTTAAGCCGCCTACTCATATGTCTTGTTTTTTCTCGCTTAATCTTTTTCCTCAGACTTATCCATCTTTACTTTCTTTTTGTTTCTATTTCTGTTCCTCTTTGTCACTTCTCTTCACGTCAAACTCCGCGGTCAGATTAAATCCCAGCAATTTCCTTAATCTTTTGCAGCAATTCATTTCACTTTTCACTGATCAAAATCTTATTTGATTTGCAAAGACTTTTCGCCATGAGGCAGAAGAATAAAACAACAAACAGTAGCAACAATAAGAGCAAGTAAAGGACAAGTAACAATCAACTTTGGTTTTCATATACCAGATGGGGTTGATACGTCTTAGAGTTGAGGTAAGATATCGGTGGTTTATAGACGTCAGAGTGGCAGAGGGCTCCCCATCCATTCTGCACCCAGTCAAGCCTGTCAAGCCGGGATGAATCGTCCATCACTCGCTAATCGCGGGAAAAACCTTTAAGCTAGGATGACTGAGGTCTTTTAGGGATGAGATTCCCCCAAATCCTCCCTGAACTCTTATTGGAAATCCAGATCCCATAACTGTTGCTATATCAATTTGCTGATCGTTCAGAAATCTTTCCAAAATTAAGTATGATGTGTTATAAGTAATCTTCCTGGAAAATTGTTATTATTTCATCAAAATTTCACTTTGATGTTGCAAACATAAAAAAATCGAGCAAGTTTTTTTTTTTTTCTTTCCATATGCGATAAGTTTGGTAATTTATCACCATGATATTCACGGTGTATCGAAGAAGCATTCCTATACATAAACCCCCGGGATTAACTTCGTCTAGGATTTTTTTTTTTTTTTTTTGGGGGGGGGGTGATTATGTCACTTCTAAGGTCACACTAAGGTCATACCCATTGGGCATACCCAGCGGCGTTCACGTTAAAGTTGATGGAAGACTATCTTTATCCGTTAAATGCCTCTTAGTATCGTCCCTTAAGAAAACTCAGCTCCTAAAGGACATTCCATTCGCGCTTACGATGGAACAGTGCTCATAACTCTTGTTCCGGTGCTCCGAAATGGAAACATTGACCTTTAGATGGCGGCCTACAGAAAGTGCAAATGTGAGCACGTGGAACATCATTGATTTTCGGTTGAAAAAAAAAATGGTACTCTCAATGTCGAGTTACTATTGTGACGTCGTCCACGTTGTGTCACTCGCACAAGATCTATGAACTTCCCCCCCCCCCCCAAAAAAAAAAAAAAAAATAAATAAATAAAAATGGCAATGTTTATCTGCCAGCATGGGTCGGGGTAGAAGCAATTTATTTGTGATATGATGGTTCAAAATGTTCATATTCGTCAACCCCCTCCCCATTTCACGGTTAATTTTAGTCATCTAATTTGACCTATCCATTTTCCTGCAAGTGAGATTATCGTGGCAGAGTCAATACCACCTCGCCATGCTCTTAGAGTGCTATTTTCTTCGTCCTGAAATTAAATTGTAATTGAATCTCTTTCTTCTGTCGATGGCATGACAGTAATCTGCTGGGACTGTGTTTGTTATGGTTGAGTGAATTTTCAAACTTGTAGAACAAGTGTACTGTAATTTTCTATCGCATGGAAGAGATGTGGAAAACTTACAATGCATACAAGCTGGTGTGACAGTGTATAAGCGTAAAAATGAGCTTTTTCCAATATAATAAGACGTGCTGTAAATTCTTGATTTTAATTTTCACTATTTTGCCTTTTTAGTGCTTTCTGTCTAGCCTAAGAATTGAGTAATGTTATTACAACATGAGCCACAAAAGTAAGATCTTACAGATCTGCCTATTATTTCAGATGATATTTTAGTACCATGCACGATACAGATTTGCTAGGGTGCTCTTCTGCCCGACCTACTGCCCAGATTGCGTGGGTTCAGTACATTCCATGCATTTGAGAGGGAACTATCGGCATGTGTAGTGTCACGGGAGGACGAGTTTATGATTAATTATTAGCGATGCGCAGCATGCTATATGATATATGATGTATCTTATTACAAAGGGAATTTAGCCGCAGGAGGTGAAGGAGGAGGAGAAACGCGAGAGGAGGAGGAGGAGGAGGAGGAGACTGCATGGCTTGGTGTAAGGGGAGGGGAGGTGATGAGGGAAAGGGTACAAAGGAGAATATAGCAGGACGAATTAATAGGGCTGATGTTCTTGTAGGAAGGTGAAGAACTTGCATTGAGAGTATATTCAAATAGTTATAAAGACCGACGGATAAGATGAGGATGAAAAGGAAAGGGTAAGATAAAGTGAATAAGAAAGGGAAGAGGAGTGCAGAGGTATGTAGAGAAGGATGGAGATAGGGGAGGAAAAGGAGAAGCCGTTGTAAGAAGAGACTGAGTGGTATGAAGAGGAGGAGGAGCAGGAGGTGGAGGAGGAGGAGGAAACAGATGAGAATGAGGAGAAGAAACTGGAAGAGAAAGAGACCGAGAAGAATGATAGGGAAGGAGGAGGAGAAGAGAAAGGTATAGAATGAAAAGGAAGTGAAGAAAGTTAGGGAGAGACGAGCAGCAGGAGAGGAGGGGAACAAAAGAACAGCTCTTTTCAATCCTCCAATTGTTTGG
This sequence comes from Diadema setosum, assembly GCF_964275005.1. Taxonomy (NCBI): domain Eukaryota; kingdom Metazoa; phylum Echinodermata; class Echinoidea; order Diadematoida; family Diadematidae; genus Diadema; species Diadema setosum. Next base: position 13,489,324 of record NC_092702.1, read on the forward strand.
TTTTTTTCTCATGCTGTACACCCTAATCAGCTAATGACAAGAATTTGGGATACCTGGCAAAAAAAAAAAAAAAAAAGCTTTCAAATCAGCTTTATAGATATTCTGGCCTATAAACACCAATATTCAAGATCTCTCTCTCTCTCTCTCTCTCTCTCTCTCTCTCTCTCTCTCTCTCTCTTCCTCTCTCTCTCTATGAAAGCCCAAACTACTTTGTACAAACTACTATGTAAAGATATATAAGATTGATCACATATGTCAACGTGGTTGTATAATAATTGTAACCAGCATGACTTTGAGTATGACGATATGAATGCTGGAAGTTTGCATCTATAGACGAAACTACCGAAAACAAGTATCTCATCTTCCTGCCCTGTTCACCCGGCAATTTAGGGAGCTTGAAAAACGGGCGATGCAGTCAGACTCCTAAAACAACCAAGGGCTCCAGTTTAACTGGTCTAGTTTGGTCTAACCCTATAAATATGATAAACCTTATTTCATTTTCGGATTGATGAACCTTCGGACTAACAAACCTTATCACATTTTCGGATTAACGAACCTTCGGAATAACGAATCTTCGGAATAACGAAACTTCGGACTAGAGAACCTTCAAAATAACGAATCTTCGGAATAACGAACTGTAACCGAAATTTTGCGGAGTCTTGAAAGAATCCTAACAAAAGTAGCGTGTGTATAATAGAATGACAGAATGAGAATGAGAGGCAAAGAAGATATAGAAGAAATAAGCAACACATAACAGAGAAAAGAGAGTAGACAGACAAGGCCACGGCCTTCGCCATGTTCTCCCATTTGACACACACATTATTCGGTGTCGGCACCCATGAAAGATTGTCCAGAGTGAGGACTCTCCAAACCCATTAGACGGGAGGTTGATCCAGCGCGACAAGGGGCGCACTGCCATGTCGAGCGGCCACTCGAAACGTTCCCGGCCGTGACCCACATTGCTCCCCCTTTTTTCTTTTTTTTTCTCTCTGTCGCGAGAGATTGCACCTCTTCTAATGTATAAAACATCATGGCCATGAAAAGCCCGCACAATGATATAATTGCTGCAAGTCATGCATAAATGGATAACATGCGCATCCTGCGTCCATTCTGCCCCAGCATACCATACACTTGCATGTATACTTCTCACAATGCACACTGATGTGTAGATGTATTTGTATGATTGAGTGATGGTCTTGTTGTGGATGTTTTAGTTATATTGTTATTTTAAAGCCTACTAACGGATGAAAATACACCTGGTTCTAAAATAAAATGATGTAGTATCAAACATTGCCTTCTACATCACAATCTAGCAACGAGCATCAACACAGCATCACTCCTACTACCTCACTTTCGCACACGCCGACAAATATTGATCACCCTCCTCAATGAAAAAAAAAAGCACACACCATGCTCATTCGGTTAATGCCATGGAACAAGAGGCATAGTTGACAAAATTCAATTCCTCACCTGGCATTCACTGCATTGAGTCAAAGATTCATTCCATTGTCCATTGATATCATAATGTATTATTAATGCGTTAAACATTTTGATGAAATATAAGGAACGAACTTAAGAGAGAAATTAAGGAATCAATGGTCAGACATTGTGAGAATGCAAAAGAGAAATCTGACTAATACTACACTGATATGTATCCCACTTTTGATCCCCCTCCCCGAGTCATTTTCTCATGACCTAAACAGCAGAATCTAAGATAATAATATAATAATAATAAGGTCTCTTATTTACCCAGGGTAGCCTCTTCAGTGTTGCCACTGCTCTACCAGAGGGCCCTGATATATATATATATATATATATATATATATATATATATATATATATATATATATATATATACATCTTGGAATTTTCCACGTGTTGGACTTCGAATGTTGTAATTATTAGAAGAAAGAGTCTCAAGTACGCCATGGATCCAACGATTACAAAAAAATTTTATTACAAAATAAAATTTTGTAATAAAATTTTGTAATAAAATTTTTTTGTAATCGTTGGATCCATGGCGTACTTGAGACTCTTCTAATAATTATATATATATATATATATATATATATATATATATATATATATATATATATATATATACATATATATATAACATATTGTGGCACATCTATGGGGGTGAGAAAAAATCGTGGCGAACTATATACAGGTATGAACTCAACATTGATGAACATGATTATGCAGTAATATACGAAATTATGATAGGTGGAGATACAAAGCAGAGATAGGGACAAGGGCAAGGACAGAGGCGAAGACACAGACAGACAGACAGACACAGGGACATAGGCTACATAACATGGACGTGGACATTGACGGGGTGTGAAGATGGTCTTACATAACATGAACAATAGGGACATGGAAAATAACAGAGGTGCAGGGGGTAGCAGAGAATGGAAAATGGAAATCAGCCATCAAGCAGAAAAAGAATGCATACACATAGAGTGTAAGTGAGGAAAAAAAAACACATTCAGAACACCATACGTTCTTTCCTAGAGAAGTATCGCGCAATGGAACGATTACGAAAGAATGTGATTTTTAAGAGAGAAAAAAAAAATGATAGGCACATAGGTATACCTGTATGCATAAATGCATCAAAAGCCAAAATGTACGTAAGTTTACCAAAGTTTTTTGGTTTTTTTTTTTTTCAAAATAATGTTCATTTGAGTGGTGTTGTTCGTTGCTCTTGCTCTGCCATCAACTGAGGCGTTCATGTGCCTGACAACCCAACGCACCAATGGCAGTTTTGAGACCAAACTATTTGACAATATAGTGATTACCCCTAAAAATGGGTGGGGAGAATCCCGCAACCAATCAGATTGAGATTTGATTCTCCTCTTCAGACGATACGCGTGCGTAGACTAAGAATGGTATAACCACGCACCGGAAGACTCTCTTCGTAGCAGTGAACAGTTTAAAACGAGGGTCTGGCTGTACCTTATGAACACGATGTCATTGTCCTTCGCCAAACTTTGACTACTAGCGAGCCATTGAGGAACCCGGATGGATGGAAAAGGCAAAGTTTTTTTTTTTTTTTCCTGTTTTAATGATTAAAATAACCCTTCCGATCTAGACGGATCTTGAACTGCATTCTTCGAAACCAGGACGGGTTGTATGTAAATCTGCCCAACTACCTATAGCGTAATCGGAAGCCTCCGAGCTACCGACGCCCCAATTGTTCGGGAAAGTATCAAGCGTAAAGAGGAGTTCATGTCTCCCAACACCCAACGGCGTAAATCCATACTGAGGAGTGGGGGGGATGATCGGCGATAGTCACCATCACCACGATTACAAGCCCATAACCGAACCGGCGCAGCCTTGAGGGGGACGGGGGGTGAGAGAAGCTTGGTAACCCCCCCCCCCCCCCCCCACACACACACACTTTACAGGGATCGGATGTCTCACTCTTTTGCATGAAATATAAAGTGGGAGGAGAGTGATATATTTCTGACAAACTGTTACAAGCGAGCTTGAAAATTTTGACATTTTACAGTCCCAAAACTGCAGTTTGTGACTGTATTTTGTCCGCCTTGGAAATTATAAGGGGGGGGGGCACCGGGTAAAACTGCCGGCAATTACTGACAGCAACATCAAGAGAATGGCATAACAATTAAATGCGAGCGAGCGAAGCGAGCGAGCTAGAAAATTTTGACATTTTACAGTAAAAAAAAAAAACTGCCGTTTGGGCTGTATTTTTTCGCTTTGGAAATTACGGGGGGCGCACAGGGCGCAACTGCTGGCAGTTCGTACTGGCAGCAACATCAGGAGAATGGCATAATGATTAAATGCGAGTGTGCGAAGCGAGCGAGCTTGAAAATTTTGACATCTTACAGTCCCCAAAACTGCCATTTGTAGTTATATTTTTCGCTTTGGAAATTAAAGGGGACGCACCGGTCACAACTGCTGTCAATCACTGACAGCAACATCAGGAGAATGCCATAGCGATTAAATCCGAGCGAGCGGAGCAAGCGAGCCTTCAAATTTTGACATTTTGCAATCCCAGAAAATGTCGTTTGTAGCTGCATTTTTTCGCTTTGGAAATTAATGGGAGGCACACCGGGCGAAAACTGCTGGTAATTACTGACAGCAACATCAGGAGAATGGCATAATGATTGAGCGAGTGAGCGGAGCAAGCGAGCTTCAAAATTTCGACTTATTACAGTCCCAAAACTGCCGTTTGTAGCTTTATTTCTAGCTTTGGAAATTAAGGAGGGGGGCACCGGGTGAAACTGCTGGCAATTACTGACAACAACATCAAGAGAATGGCATAACAATAAAATGCGAGCGAGCGAAGCGAGCGAGCTTGAAAATTTTGGCATTTTACAGTAAAAAAAACTGCCGTTTTGGGCTGTATTTTTTCGCTTTGGAAATTAAGGGGGCGCACAGGGCGCAACTGCTGGCAGTTCGTACTGGCAGCAACATCAGGAGAATGGCATAACGATTAAATGCGAGCGAGCGAAGCGAGTGAGCTTGAAAATTTTGACATTTTACAGTCCCCCAAACTGTCGTTTGTGGCTGTATTTTTTCGCTTTGGAAATTAAGGGGGAGCACCGGGCGAATTGAGTGCTGGCAATTACTGGCAGCAACATCAGGAGAATGGCATAATGATTAAATGCGAGCGAGCGAAGCGAGCGAGCTTCAAAATTTTGACTTATTACAGTCCCAAAGCTGCCGTTTGTAGCTATATTTTTCGCTTTGGAAATTAAGGGGGGAGCACCGGGCGAAAACTGCTGGCAATAACTGGCAGCAACATCAGGAGAATGGCATAAATAAATGATTAAATGCGAGCGAGCGAAGCGAGCGAGCTTCAAAATTTTGACTTATTACAGTCCCAAAACTGCCGTTTGTAGCTATATTTTTCGCTTTGGAAATTAAGGGGGGGGGGGAGCACCGGGCGAAAACTGCTGGCAATAACTGGCAGCAACATCATGAGAATGGCATAATGATTAAATGCGAGTGTGCGAAGCGAGCGAGCTTGAAAATTTTGACATCTTACAGTCCCCAAAACTGCCATTTGTAGCTATATTTTTCGCTTTGGAAATTAAAGGGGACGCACCGGGCACAACTGCTGTCAATCACTGGCAGCAAGATCAGGAGAATGCCATAGCGATTAAATGCGAGCGAGCGGAGCAAGCGAACCTTAAAATTTTGACATTTTGCAATCCCAGAAAATGTCGTTTGTAGCTGTATTTTTTCGCTTTGGAAATTAAGGGGAGGCACACCGGGCGAAAACTGCTGGCAATTACTGGCAGCAACATCAGGAGAATGGCATAATGATTAAATCCGAGCGAGCGCAGCGAGCGAGCTTCAAAATTTCGACTTATTACAGTCCCAAAACTGCCGTTTGTATAGCTTTATTTTTAGCTTTGGAAATTAAGGGGGAGCACGGGGCGAAAACTGCTGGCAATTTATGGCAGCAACATCATGAGAATGGCATAATGATTGAATGCGAGTGTGCGAAGCGAGCGAGCTTGAAAAATTTTGACATCTTACAGTCCCCCAAACTGCCATTTGTAGCTATACTTTTTGCTTTGGAGATTAGGGGGGGGGGGCGCACCGGGCGCAACTGCTGTCAATCACTGGTAGCAACATCAGGGGAATGGCTTAGCGCTTAAATGCGAGCGAGCGGAGCGAGCGAGCTTTAAAATTTTGACATTTTACACCCCAAAGACTGCCGTTTTTAGCTATATTTTTGCGATTTGGTTTGTCCCGCTTTTATGGGGGAACAATCCCCCCCCCCCCCATCGACGCCTCTGCATATGAGGGAGTAATTTGTTAAGTGAAAGATATGCTGCACACTCTTTGACAAATTAGGGAAATATACGTCAATCTCAACAGTGTACTTATCGAAAGGGATCCAGTATAGCGGAGCTTTTGCATGTTTATGATTGCAATTCAACGATTTGGTGCATAGTTCTGGCGGTATTTGGACAATAATTCCATTAAGAAAGTTCGAAATTTGTCCTCATCTTGGAAATTGCTTGGGGGATAAATGATTTGCCTGCCTAAACACTTTCGTAGGGGCGGGGCGAATGCACTTTGCCCCCCCCCCCCCGAGATATTTTCGACGCCCCTGATCTTCCCTGGGTATACCCATAGATGTATCTTGACTGAATTATCAGTCACTGTCGTTCCTCATGAATGATTCAGGAAATGGAGGGGGTTCAATTATGGCAATATAGTTTTGTTATTGTTTGTTTGTTTGTTTTCGTACATATTTTGCAGATGGTCCCAAGTTACTCTCGTCTTAGCATGTTTACATGTAGGCCTACACTATTTGACGTTGTCAACGTCTGAGCCATACCTTACAGTGTATGTCCATGTCCGCGAGCGAGCGAAGCGAGCGAGCGCTTGAGAAAATTATGCATTCGATTTCCTACAAGATAGAATACTGTTCAGCTCTGTTACAGCTGTCTGAAGGCCGGCATACAAACGTCATGCAATATGCCAAAATTGATACAATCACATTTCTGCTTCCTCCATTTTTTTTTCTTCAAAATTCAGGGGGGGATGATTGTACAGGCCATCCCCCCCTCCTCCATTTCAGGGGGGGATATATCCCCCCCATCCCCCCCGGGATTTACGCCCATGCCAACACCAGTACACGTTCGTAGTATGATCAGGGAATATTTTCATGAAGATAATGAGTAATCAGAAGACAAATAAGATGAGAGAAGAGAAGAAGGAGGAGAAGGAGGAGGAGAATTTGCCAAAAGTTGCCAAATGCTGCAAGCTTGAACAAAATTTCTAGTGGTGTAGTTGTTGTCACCAAGTGGTATGGTCGGTCTTATATCTGTTTCTTTAGTTAATTTCTATCAATTCAAAATCTTTGCTTTCCTCAACAAAACAGACACAAATATCAAAAATTATTCATACACTATTTGGAGCAAATCTATTTAAAGAAATGCCACTAAACACAATGCAGACTTTCATGGTATCATGGCAAGATACACACATGACAAAATACTATGCCTATCACTTTGTGAAGCAAAGCATACAAAGTACTACCTACAAAGTTACGCTTCGTGTTGCGAGAGCGGAAATTCGTATAAGTGAGCTACGTGTATGTCGTAAATTATGAGACATTTTCCTATAAATTCTAGTTATACAACGCCACTTCCCTCTTAAAGTGCCGGTCTGAAATCAAAACCAAACAGATTATTTCCCTTGCTCTTGTCTTTCATTCTGAACTCGTGTTTCACTTGATATCGCTAGGAGCACCAGAAGTGATTAAACACTAAATACCATGCAAATGGACCTAAGATTGATGAGAAACATATAGAGGAGAAATATATATATGTATACAGAAAGAGAGAGAGAGAGAGAGAGAGAGAGGGGGGGGAGAGGAGAGGAGAGGAGAGGGAGATAGGGGGAGAGAGGGGAGGGGAGAGAGAGGTTTACATGCGGAGATCCAATATCACACAGTTACAAGAAGACCTCGTGACTTCGTTAAATCATAACTCCGTGTGTAATCAAGTATTGTCTTGACCATGGACTATAATGGAGAATGTAAAATGTTCATTAAGCAATTTCTACGCATATCGAAGAAAAGAATTACACAAGAATGTTCCTCGCGGGAAAAAATAAAAGGGCAAATTACAAGTCTTGTTTTAACGAAGAGACCTCGTTATATTTCTTCGCTTTTGTGTATTCTTTCTGCTTTCCCCTCTTCGTTAATCGTTTTTGTTGTTGTTATTGCTACTGTTGTTGTTGATGATTTTGTTGAATGTATTCCCTTGGGTTCTGATAATGATTATAATGATAATGATGGGGACGGGTCGTAATTGCGACTGACCCGCAGCCCCGAGCAGTCCGGCCCATTAGGCTTGTACGGCTTGTCCATCTATCATGTCTGTACTCCATTCTCCATTCGACGGTTGTAAGAGAATAAGATAAAGGAGAGAATAACACTGATTCTAAGCAAGCACTGCTTGCTAGGGGGTATTTCCTTGTCGTATACGTTCCTTTATTTTCCTTTATATCCTCATTTTATTTTCCTCAAAGGCTCTTTATTTAACGTATATGGTACATAAACATACAATTACATTGTAGCTATAGTGAAATAGGTATGTTTGCATTACTCATCGACTGATCACACTGTAGATATATGTATCTACATAATTATGCACATGATTATGATGATACGAGTTAAGAGTAATCTTTATTGTCGCCTATACACTTGCGACAATCATCATGCCATTCAGTCTTATCTAAACCAAACTCCTAAAATTTTCGCTAAACAAACTTATAACTGATTTTAGCATGACGCATAAAGCAATTATACATCTTGTCCCTGACCTATGGAACAATGTTTCAGTCAATGTTAGATCATGGGCTATGTACGATTTAGTCATTTAAAGCTACTGTTACACGATTGTTAATCTCTTCATATACGAATCACAAATTTTCCTCGCTTAGTTAGGTATATTCCGCTGACGAATGTTGCGTGATCGCATAAATTCATACATAAAATAAAAAGATACAGATTCATGCAAAGAAAGCGTTACGAAAAGACCCGCAATCAAAACTCTTACAATAACTCTTACATAAAACTTACAATATCAAGAATATGATTCATTTTCATTTCTTTGGTCAGAGCCATTAATACTATATTGAATTACGATCGGACAAAATGAATACAGACAAATAACACATCACACAAAGGCATGTTGTGGAGTGTATACATAGCTGGATTAAAGTGAGCGAAGAAAATGGAATTTCATCGAATAAGTCTAACACGCGAAAGTTAAATCACATACAGAGCTATACACAAGCACATATTCACATATGCCTGTATAATCACCACTGACAAACACAAAATGGACCTGGGCCCTGATTCTTAAAGCTGTTCGTAAAGTTACGAACAACTTACGAGTGACTGGTGATCAGTTCTTGTGTTGAATTATTGAAATTTTGATAAGTATAGCACATCAGAACTGATCACCAGTCGCTCGTAAGCTGTCTGTAACTTTACGAACAGCTTTATGAAACAGGGCCCAGCTCCTATACAAAATATAAATACCATGATATAAAAATGCACATTAACCACATCTGCTTGCACTCCTTTAATTTTTCTCTTTTCCCTTTTCACATGTTTTTCTATTATTTATATATTTTTTGCACTTATTCACTTACGATGGCAGTCTCCTGCATGTTTTGATTACCATTACCAAGAGATTACATGATTGCGTGAAAATGTTATCAACATTGCTTGTAAGGCTTATCTTCAGATTGCTTTATCATTTCGCTATTATGAAGTATGTTGTATTGTTTTACCATACATTCAGTTACGTATCCAATCAATGTCATGTTGCTTGAAAAAAAAATCCAATCTATGTCATATTACTTGCTAAACAAAATATATATATGTATGATTTTGTTGTTAGTTTGTTTGTTTGTTTAAAAAATGCAGATCCAGAAACAAACGAATTATCATCGGTTATCATTACTGCTTCCGATGTCATAAAAAAAAAAAATAAAAAATACAGAATTACGTGACAAAAAGGGACCAGTTTTACTTCTATTCAAAGTTTCTTGGCACAAACAGGAGCAAAGTTCAAGAATCGAGAAAAATCGGGTTAAAAACTGGTAGTTGTATTGTATATCAATACCGATGGGAACTTTACAGAGGCAAAAAGTAGGTTTTGAAGGATGAAATGTGATTCACCCTCGAATACGATCTCCCCATGCTCCTCCCCTACCTCATCAGGAAGCAGCTTGGTTTTTTTTTTTCCTTCAGCGAATAGTGTCCGAAAAAGTATTATATCAAAAAGGGTTTAAAGTGCTTTTATCATATCTCTCTAAACTTTAACAGACTTTTATTTGTTAAATTTTTGAAGATTATATCTGTTTGAGTTTATTTCTATTCAACCTCAATCAATAGAGTACGGATTTACACACACACACACACACACACACACACACACACATACACATACAAATATATGCAGTAATATATATATATATATATATATATATATATATATATATATATATATATACACATAATGGCATAAACAGAGAGAGAGAGACAGACAGAGACAGAGATCAAAGATGAAAACGTAGGTATATATTTAGACTAACCTTATAGCGTCATCAATGTTGTTTTCACCTATTGTTCGGTTTGGGTGTTTTTGTTTTTCTTTTAACGTTCAGCCATCGGCTCACTTGGAAGGAGAACGACTCTGCTTGGTTGATATCTTATGTTGTCATCACTATTTCAAGGACTCTCCTTCCTGTTTTTCGAACATTTCATCGTCTTTGCCATGACGATTCCCACTTACGTTTTCCGAATTGTTTTCCTGCGATCGTCAAAAGAAAATCAGGTTTTGAAAAGGATTCTTGTGCAATGTCATTTTAATGTCGACAGTTTAAGATCGCAATCATTTGCAACCCCCTTCCACAGCTCATGGGATCCTGCACTGGCGATAGGCGATAAAAGCACATCATTGTGCGGAATTAGAGCGCTTGACACTGCGGAATAGACAACTCGTCAGCTACTCCTTGTTTCACACTTACAGAGGAACTCGTTTGTAAACATGTATTGAGACAATTTTATGCTATTACTAAAGCAGCCCTTCTCTATGTTTTTTTCTGCAAGAAGACTGTAAGAAGACTAGAATCATACTTCTTTCAGGTAACTTTCTCAAATCATGTTTGGCCAAACGTATAGTCTTAATTACCAGATTACAAGGAGGTGGAGCTTAGGTCGAGTCTCTGTGTATGTTCACTTCTGCCATTGATGGTGTCTCTTTCATGTAAGTGTATGGAGAGTTGCATGTTTGATTGACATGGCATGGAGTTCGTGTCACAGCTCTTGTATGGAATGACATTGGTAGAGAGCGCTCGCCGAAGAGACTCATTTTAACACTTATCGCTCCGTATCTCTACGCACGTTTGGAATCGCGTTTCAGAAACGTGATTACACTAAACGAATTCCTTTGCAAGTCTGAAGCATCTCCTTCTCATGTCTTACCTGTACCTACCTCTAAGGACGTTAATCTCTTATACTCTTGTGTTGCTGTCAAATGTTTCATAATGCAAGACTATTGGAGCTAGGAGTGCTGATGGGTTGATTGGTTCCTTGTCGAATACAGCCTTTCATTTCGAACCCAAACGCAGTTACAGTGCAAGAATTGCGTGACGTTCACACTCTCACCATAAATGCGTGACCCAATTTTCTTCGCGCCCCTACAGAAGCCGACTACTATCGAATACTTTTTGTTTTTGAGGATATCAGTTTCAATTCGCTTTAGTTCTAATTCTGTCAAACATGAAAGCATTTATATCAAAGTAATAAACAAAAAATTCTCAACGCTCGGATGACCAGATGCTTTAGCTTCTGACCATCCGAGCATTGAGAATTTAGGGTTTCTGGGACGAACACTGAATTAAAGCTCAGTCGGTAGAGCACCGGGCTAGCAATCCGGAGGTCTCGGGTTCGAATCCCGAATCCGGATGGAATCCCATTTTCTTCGCTCACTTTTCCACTTATAAATTATATTCATTTCTGGTTAGTTTTCTTCTGTTTGCGTTTAATGATATTCATGATAGATTTAATACAACTGCTCCAACTGCTGCTACTGCTACAACGACGACTACTACTACTGCTGCTGCTGCTGCTATTACTACTACTACTACTTCTACTACTTCCATTTTTACAATTACTACTATTACAGATTCTTCTCCTACTACGACAAAATTAACGATAATAATGATTATGATGATAATAAATGCTATCCGCTTTGTAGAGAGATAGTATCGTACTTAGGTCAATTATACCAATACAGCCTTGGCGAGCTTACAGAATCATCGAAACTAAGTAAAGATGAGCGTTTTGCGTTTGGTTTGGCTACATTTAAAATGGAATCATTCTTCCTGCTGTAGAAACAAACACACACACACACACACACACACACGCGCGCGCGCGCGCGCGCACACAAAACAACGACATACCTCCCGCTGGTCAGTTGTGGTTAGTATTTACTTCACAGGTATACACTCTTCTTAAAAGACACCATCCTTTTAACCTTCTTTCAATCCGGAAGCAAAAGTAAGCTGTTTTCATCTTGTTTCTGTTTTTCATGTCTCCTTTTAAAAAAGTAGGGTAGCCTCATTTAGGTTCAAGAGATACTTCTTGCAGAAATGGCCCCAAGTGTCCGCTTCATTGTTTTGTTTTGTGCTGTTTTGTTTTTGGGTTTGGGGTGGTTTCCTTATTGCTTGAGAAAGCAATGGATTGAAAGGAAGGACAAGGATAACGACATGCAGGCGCGTTTCATAATAAATACTTTGCTAGGGAGAAAAGCGAACTATCTCGAATCCTCTCGTTTCACTTAGCGTAATCCTGTCTCCAGGCCGTTGACACGCCATCAGAGACAACCCTGTGCAACACATAAGTTACCCGAATCTTGGCCGAGAAATGATCAAGATCACAACAACGACGATGAAACTTACTGTGAATAAGAAACACGTGCACAAAATCTGACAAGTCGTTGTGGTAGAGGGTTGAGATCCTTCTCTCAGTTCTCTGTCGTGTTCCCATTGAACACCATTGCACTAAGTCCCTCCGGTGTTGACTTGCCCGACAGGCTACTTCAGGTAATTCCCTCATCTTCAGCATGTATGCAGGATTTCATAGTCTTTCTTTTTCACTTAACGCTTGTTTTTATACGCCGTTATCTCTCTACTTCCGGCGGTTTAAGAAATGTTATTTGACCCCCCCCCCCTTTTTTTTTTAGCTCTACCTAAGAAATCGCACTTTTTTTCTGTAGGAGTTGTCAGCTCAGTGAAGGTTGTTCATCATCCAGAAAACAATGACAAATACAATTTCCCACGTACGTGTTTTCCTTTCGGCCTCCAATGACCAGTCTTCTCACCACTTGCACTGCTACAACGTGTCATTTCTCCAGTTGTGTAATGACCCTATATGTGCTATTATGACGTCACTGAGAGATTCAGTGCGCCTGAATTGCCCCTGATCTCTCCCATGAGAGGATGAAGACGAATGTATCCACACTCGCCACTGACACAAGGAGCTCATGATCTATGGTTATATCTTCCGTCTTCCATGTTATTAGTGTCGCTGTTGCCTCAACGATGATAAGGTCTTAAGATAGTGGCACCCAATTAGTGGGTGTATCCGGTTGGTGTTTTTATCATTTTGTTTTATTTCAACAACTCTAATCTCTCAATATAAGTGCGTCAATGAATAGACCATTATGAACATTACCTTATTCTGACTGATGAATATTGCACTCAAGAAAGTGCATTTATTAGAACAAGAGAAGAATGGCATGTCTATACGAAGGATGGCCCGAACACCAGTTTCTTTCTCCCAGTCAATAGAACAATACTTTTTGTTAATTTCCTCGTCTGTTTACTTGCGTGTTGCACGGTTAATGTGCCATTTCTTGCCTTGTTATATGTTGACTGTTTGTTTTTTTTTAAACTTTGACCAAAAAAAATGATAATAAATTTTCTAACTGAAACAGGACACACACGCAGGAGGAAAGTCATTATCATTGTTGTCAATATTATGAAATGTTATAGTATGAAAAATCATTATTACCTTTAAGGAAATGAGACATTGACATTTGTCACAGATCCTATGCGATGTTAAGATATCCCATAATTATAAAACGTGAGTGGTTAATGCAGTTGAATGTACTACCCGGCAACAGAGTTAGGTAATGCCCCATTTCCCCATATAGGAAACTCCAAATTTCCGTATTAGGCCATTTTCATTTCCGTTTCCGTTGTATAATGAAATGTATGGCAGCAATGACTGTATCACCTAAAACGATTTACTCTGTGTTTACTTGATATGACAGGGAGTGACACGCAGGGCAGGTCTTATAGGTACGTTTGACCCTTTGCCGATATCCTTTAACCACCAAACCACATCATTATGACGCAAACTTTATTACGGTAGTCGAGTAACAATACTAGGTCTACTATCTTTCATGTGAACTCCAGTGGCCTATGGGGAAGGCTTGTGCGCGGCCAGATCTTGGCCTAAACAAATGACCATGGATAGTGACACGAACATCATGATAACGTTTTCTTTTCATTTACCTGCAGTCGTACCAACTCACTAACATCACTGTAAGACTGACTTAATCCTTGCACTCCCAGCTGCTGAAATCGTCCTAGACTTAGAACAGGACTACGAGGTTACGACAGTCAGTGAGTTAACTAGTGTGATAAGAGTTGTATGAACGCATGAAGGTTATCGGCTTCCCATGCCCTACGATGACCCATTCATTGCAGCCATCAAACTCTCTATCTATCTAGTTTCTATAAAACCCTTCAGTTAGATCCTGAATGTGCCATTTACGATTAGGAAGCTAGCTGTTGTTGCGACAGCTTAAACCATCGGGGTTTACTGACAAAGCCATGGATTTGGCGGCAATGTTACTTCGCTTATCCCTGTTTATTGTTATGTACACAAAAGGAGCCTGGGCCGACGACAGCAGTAGCAGCGAAGAAGATGGAGGTAAGACGCTTTTCGAGAAAATCTTCACGGTCTCCTAAAAGTATGTGAGAAAGCGAATGTTTACGTACACTGTGTAGGCGTGTAAAGTTGCACATGGATTTTCTTGAGTTATCTCGTGCATGTTTTGCTCGTCTTGGTCATGATTTGGACGTTTTAAAGCAATGCTGACAGTTGCGTATACATTAATTCAAAATTTTGCTGCTATGATGTTGCTCCGTTTCATTATCCCCCCTTTCTTTTCTTTTTCTTTTTTTTGCATGAAGGAAAATGTACATTCATCACATCATTTTATGTTGTCAGTGATTGGCAGAAAATGACTATAAGTTATCTTATACGAAATGGACATTTGCAGATAATTACAATAGTATGTACGATACGACAGTAAAGAATCGAACCGCTCTATATTATGTTGGTTTTAATATGTTCCACACAAGTGCAGTAAGTAGCTTACTGACAGTGTCAAAAGGCGACCTTTTCCAGAAATTCAGGATAAACAAATATAATTCAGTGCCATTGAATGCTGCAAAATCTAGCCTGTATTTTACATCACTATAGATATGAATCATATATTTCTGATTTTGGAAAATCATATTTCAGAACGTAACTCTGGCGAACAAAAACAAAAATGGACAATTTGAATTAACTTTCATAAGACCGGAATATCAACGAAAACAGTATTTGATTTATGCGAAATATTGACATTTCCAAATCCTCAACCAACGCAGTTATTGGCAGTGGTTTATGTCCATGCTTTCTCTATACAATTTGATACATAACCTACCGAAAGCACTCCTTTAGGCTTGTGACGGTTATTAATAAACTGCAGAAAGTTTCAAGTGCAATCGCTATGCTTGTATACCGCACGTCAGAATTGTCCTCCTGTTTTTGTTTTTTTTTTTTCTTTTCCAAGGATCTTCATCTTCTTCCCTGTCGACATAGGATCTCGTCATTCGAAGCCTTTTTGGTCTTGGTTTGGTTTGGTTTAAAATCTCCCAGTAGCTAAATTCTCCAACTCTAAAGAAGACCTATTGCTGCCAAAAGCCATCACATGTTCATGATAGGCGTATCTCAAGTGATAATTTACTATTGCAAATACCGCCATTTGTGCAAGGGAAAAAGAAGGATAACCTTCGGAAAACGAGGAATTTGGTGGCAAAGATCCTTAGAGGGAAACAGTTTACCATTTCTAATCAGGACTTCAGTAACCCTTAATGACCTTTAATCTGAGTTAAAGAGATATCTATTTAACCAGTTACGTCCAAGATAGTGTAATTTTCCACAAAACAGATACATGACGCGCGCCATTTTTTAGGTTTAGTGAGTAAGCATGCTGAATTCTTTTTGCAAGTTTAGCTGTAAATATCTCTTTAAGTAGATTAACCAATTTATGGAGAAGAGAGATAGATAGAAAGAGAGGTGGGTTGGGGGAGAGAAAACAAGGCAAACCTGAAGAATGGCAAACCTCAGTTTTACTGGCGGATTGACCTCCCCAGGAGCAGTGAGATGGAAACCACCCTATTCCCGTTGGCAGGCCAGTCTCCTCCCACCCCCCCCCCCCCCTCATACACACACACACACACACACACACACCCGCGCGCGCGTGCTTGTGTGTGCGTAAATTTGTGTGTTAATGTATGTCTGTGTGTCTGTATTTATGTAGGCCTATGTATGTATGTTATGTAAACAGTATGTATGTATGTATGTATGTACAGGTATGTACACGTGCGTAAATATACAACCCACATCACTCTCGATGGCAATTTGGTATGAAAGAAGTAAAAGACCAAATCTAAAAAGAGTATAATAAAGCAATACATTGTGTTGCAGTTCTGACAAGCAACTCGATAAGTTGCAGCTTGACTATCCACCGCAGCAGACCACTCGATTTCAGATGATACGACTGTACTGTAAACAAAAGTTTTGGATGCAGCAGAAAAGAAAGAGACATTGAAATAAAAGAACACCCCAATTATTTTTTAGTTAAATAAATGCATAATAATTTGGAGTTATCTGAGGCCGAGTGCAAATCAATTTTGATTATGACTCAATCACTTATTTTAAACAGTATTTTCTTGTTCATTTTGTCTTTACTGAGATTGTGCAACTAACAGGTAAATTGAATGCTCTTGTCAAACATCGACACCAATTTGCAAAATGTAATTTACGTCTCTTCCGTGTTTGCAGATCGCCTTAAACTAAATATGTTTTATACCATAAGGTTGCCGCCAATTGAAATGAAAAGAAATTGTTTTCTTGCACTCGAGACACTGAGACGCCAGAGTGTTTTAAGCTGTCACTCATGGTTTTTCCGTTTAGTTTTCGTTACGTCGATCTGTTTCGTGTGTGTGCAAGGAGAGGGAGCAGGTGATTACATCCACGCTGTATTTTCCCGTTTTACTTAGTTTCAATTACTTTGATACCGAGTAATTTGTGCGTTAGCATGATAACGCAAAAATGATTAATGAAGAAAGAATTCATTAGGAGCGTGCAAGTTAGATAATGAAAAATTCCACGTTCCTTTATTGTCAATTTCATCAAAAGATGCGTACAATATTATTCAATCCATGAACTTGAGACCATGAAATATCAAAGTTGAAGGAGAGTGTAGAAGCATCTGCTGTTAAGCCTCAATGTAGATTCTGAATGCATTAACAAAAGAATC
This sequence comes from Diadema setosum, assembly GCF_964275005.1. NCBI lineage: Eukaryota > Metazoa > Echinodermata > Echinoidea > Diadematoida > Diadematidae > Diadema > Diadema setosum. Next base: position 13,506,498 of record NC_092702.1, read on the forward strand.
GCGGTACGCAAAAAGAAAGCACCCTGTGGCCAAGACATGGCATCGTATTACCATCACACTGTACTTCCGACAGGTACTATCATTACCATAATTTGCCTTCGATGCACATGAGTGTATTCAAAGGGGTTTGCACTCTAGGGCTTTACTAGGTAACAACATTATTTACTGTATGCCTAATTTGGCCTGCCTGCCTAGATACCCGTTTCTTGGCGGGAATTCGTATATAAAAACTGGAAGTCCCATTTCTTCCTCGGCACCGCATCTTGTGAAGTCAAAATTTTCTACCTTCCTTCATAAAAACAACAGCAAATATCCTCTAGGGTGTTTTTTTCTCTTCTTTTTTCAAAGGAGCACCTTGGTTTGTACAGGTCACCGTACATCTCGAAAAAACACCCCACGGGATTAGAGTCGGTCGGCTAATTAAAACCGTAGTGTCCCATTTTCGTCAAGTAAATATGGCCATTACCCTCAGTGACAGAGTTCTTAGTAGGCATCAAGCGAGCATATTATCTCGCCCCAGGTCCGGAAGTCCATAAGCAGAAAAGTATCGTCTTCATCTTTGTCCAGGGTAATGGTGGTGACGGTCGGCTAACTCCTCTTATATTGCCGACGGTCACGTCAGATGGCTGGAGCGGGCGTACATCAAAGAACACGAGACCGTGTCTAATCGGAAAGTGACCATGATTAGAACCACTGACTGATTCATCTCCGTGTCGTGTTTTTTTTTTCCGACCTTTTGTATACGTATTTTTTCATCTTAATCAATCCAATGCATGGAACACTTACCACAAACTAATTGATCATCATCGCAGGTGATCTGCCGTTAAACACAATTATAAGTATTATTCAAGAATACTTCAAGATAGAAGGAAATCCATCACAATTCCATGATAAACGATCGAGAGGTAGGTGAAATTAACTAGCCTGAAAAGAAACAATATTTTAGAGGCAAAATAATCATCATAATGACAAAAGAAGAGGAGCGAGAACAAACTCGTCGCAACATTCAAACTAAAAGTTCTATGAATTAAAATAATCTTGTGATTTTCAGGACACGAACACAAAGAAAATCTACTCAATAGCACGTTCCCAACCTGTGTCTATACCAGTTTACGCCTTCAATCAATGAGATGATTATTATGGAACGTGTAGTTGATAATGGAGACTCGATCAGTTCAGGCTGTGACTGAAGACATTGTTAAGTCGATTGCCGTCTATGACAGGGATTTTGTTTGAGAAAAAAAAAAAGCGAAGAGAGGCAAAGTATTGCTGCAAAGTTTGAATACCATTTTGCATTAACAGATGACCATTGTAGTTTCAAGAAGATAGTGGCGTCCTGCACTCAAAGGGTGACTTAAAGTGTAGTTTTAACGAACAAATATGATATACAGTTTCCTTTTAGGATGTGGTTTATTCTTCCCCTTTCTTCCATTTCTTTCTATTGCGTTGATGTCTTCCTGTTGCTTCCATCTGCAGACGCCATGTAGGCTATCTCTGAGTACGTCAGACTTATACATGTCGTTGAATAGAATGTTGCGATTTACATCTGATTGGATATATCGACAATAACCTCATCAGTGGATTATTGTGTATCCGCTGTCACGCCTACTGAAGTTGCAATGGATGATCCATGGTCAATATGTGTCTATTTCAAGCCTTGGTACATCCATCCTTCTCTCTCTCTCTCTCTCTCTCTCTCTTCTCTTTTACTGTTTATCTATTTGACTGTTGTCGTAAATACACATGTAGAATCTGATTACGCCCCCGGAACATCCCTGCAAGCTTGTCTTTTATCCATGATTGTCAACAACAGTCACGGAGCGTTGTAAAAGCTATATGTAGTGTTGTCTCACAGTGGCTAAGAGCTAGATGATATCACGTAAAATAGGTCACGTGCCAAAGCAAATCACCACTCCACAGCCTCAAACGCTGTAACACTGGAAAAAAAAAATCCGAAAGCCGGGGGTTCTGTCGGGCTGTGTAGGTCGTCAGGTATCTTAACTTAGAGGACAATCTTAACATGGTCAAAATACTGAAAAATACGTCAGTAAGATGAGGAGTACCGGAATAGAATCGAATTTATTTGCCGCTTCATGTCAATGGTTTGTATTGTTTGTATTGTTGTTATGGTTAGAGTGAAGAGTAAACAACAATTACACTGGAAAACAATAAGAAAAAAATCAAGCCAGTTAAGGTAAGGGCGGGTGTGGTGGTAGACGAGCTATAAATGACACCAGGAAATAATCATGCTGCAAGAGACTGTTATCAAATGTCATCCTCTGTATTTTAAGATCGCAACTCCTGATATACAATTTCAGCAAACATGTCGGAAAAACAAATCCTGTGGGATTTGTATGTTTTTGAAAGGATGGATCAGCAGTTGCGATCTTAAAAATACCGAGTATCACATTTTGACAACAAACTGTTCAAACCCCCCCCCCCCCCGCATTAATAATGTCCTTCTTTCAATAGTGAATGTATTAGGGCCTCAATTCATCATTGGTCCATCAGTTTATCAATGTGTTTGTTTGTATACATGCATATTTTGTACAATATGTAGGCTCATTGAGATTATGAGGTATGTACATCGGATTGTGAGTATCAATCCATACAGACATGTAGATTTTCAGCAATTCAGAAAATGATTATCAAATTTCTCCTCCATTCATGTTTGCGATGCGCTCCAGGCACAGCAGCCGAGTCTACGCGGTTTTTATTCTATCCTTTTTTCTTCTTTTGTTCGTTTAATGATCAGCAGTCTCATTTACTCTGATTTGCCATGATGAATACCACGGAGTCTCTGAAAGGAATCATAATGACTGTTATTGTATTAGGAATACCCGACTCAGTGACTGTGTGGTTAGATCACGGTGTTCCCAATGGATGTAACGTTTTGCTCTCGCTGCAGCGAAGGCGCGTGTACTGAGTGCTTTAACATCTACGCAAGACGAGAATTGACCCGCTGTTTTGTGGCATCTGCAATGTTATGGCTTCATAGTGTAGGCGACTATTGTCTAGCATCCCTGCCTGTTTATTCATGTAATCTTTGAATGTCGCCCCTACTGTTTGGCTTTGTAATCCTTCATACTTGTCGCCAAAAGATCCCATCCTTAATTCAGCTGCCTGTCTTCATTGTCTCTTAGTCCCTTAACGCCCGTCTTTCTTTCTTTTTTTTTCCCTTTCTCTTAAGATCTCACTTTTTTTTCTTCTTTCAATTTCCATTTATTTTCTTTTACTAAATACTTCATGTTAACGCACTCTCCCTCTTTCCCTCCCTCCTTCCCTCCTTCTCCCTCTCTCTTCATCTCTCCCCCCCCCCCCCTCCCTCCCTCTCTCTCTTTCCTCTGCATCTTTTCGCTCTTTCGATCTCATGCATGCATTATCCCTTACGGTTTATCTTCCCAATGTCACGTTCTCTGCACCCTATGGTTTTACGTTTTCCAGATCATTACTCAATTGACGTCCTTTTGTGGCTATCAGTCTCCTATCCCCTCTCTCTCTCTCTCTCTCTTCTTTCTCTTTCTTCTTTTCTCTCTCTTCTATATCTATCACTTTCCTCTTTCTCTCTTTCTATTTGTTTGAGCATTACTTGTTGAACATCTAGGAAAATTTATCGAGTATTAGTCAGTGTGAATCAAAGATCCATCTGACAGAAAGTACGTATGAATGCCGAGCTTAGGCGCCTATCTATCCTGCATTGCTTTCAAATTACAGGGGCGTTTCTCTCTTTCTCTCCCTCCTCCAAGCTTTAAAAATCTTCTTGTGGACTTTTTAAGTCGCTTTTGAGTTAGTAAAGCTATACAGACTGATGGATATTAGTGCAAAACATGGAATTCAGTACCATTAACAACATTCTTTGTGCTTCGTTGGGTAGGGATTATGAAGGTGATTCCTAGATGAGTGAATTCTAAGATGTTTTCTCTGGCTTGGAAAAAAAAGGAAATCTGGCTGTATTCTGTATTTTTTTTTTATTTCTCTGTCTCCAGCTTTCCATCGCCTGTGTTTTTTTCCCTCTCTAACCCCCTCTCTGTTCTCTCCCTTTAGCTTTAATCAAAGCTTATGGCAAAATAGTAACGTCTAGACGAGTGGATATAGCCATCTATCCACCGTCTTACAATCGATATTAACATACAAAGATCAGAAGCCTTGTCGATCACATCCTTTGGTTTTTTTCGAGGAGAAAAACAAGCGACAACATCAGGTTTTACTGATGTCTGTACTGAGTGATTACCAACTGTTGAAGTCCAAACGGTAAAGGATGGGTATTGAACAGTACTCACATAATGGACAAAAGATTCGATTTTGACTTTAAGCGTGTAGAGACTTGCAGAAATGTAAGGAAACATGCGGTTTGCATAGATAACAAAAACAAGGTTGAAAAAAAAAGAAAACTATTCAGAAATTCTTCTTGATGTTTACGCGCAATGAGAGTGATTGCTGACGGCTTGATTTAGGGTGACGTCATCTATTGATCCCTACTATTGTTGTACTACTGAAATATCAATGAAAGACAATCTACTCCTAATGTTGTGAGAGCATAAGGTTTCACGTCTTTGGAGCTGGAGCGAGCCGCCGCAAAACTCACTGGTCACGGCTGACCTCCACGCCGCACGTGGCGCTCTTTGCTCTCACAGAGTGCATTATTTTCAAATGTCCATGTCAAAGTAGGAGAAAAAGGTCCACAGAACGGGAATGATGACATGGATGACTGACTTTAAGAAGTATATCAGAGATCATGTCGTGTCTGTCACTAGTGTCATATAACTTGATATTGCACATGTAATGAATCTTGTTATCATTCTTGTTGTCATAACGATGAAATGATTAACTTTTAACAAAGAACAAACCACTTTCACGAAAAAAAAAATATCGCATTTTGTTAAAGCTTGTACAAAGAGAGCGGTAAGAACTATATATGAATTGCAAATTGCGTGAAGAAAACCATGGGTTTTTCCATTTGTCCTTCTAGCCGTATTAACGCTAGTCTCTCGAGAGGTCCCTATCTAAGCAGTATACGACAAAATAATGTACGAGTTGGAACATAGCAGAGCCGACTGGCTGACGACAGGAATAGGTGGATGAACGTTGTTAAATTTCTTTTAGAGATTGTACATAGAATAACCCTCGCCGACGTCTATTTGATCAGCAAAGGGATGCCAAATGGGCTTCTGACTATCTCTCTCATATCCACCTCTCTCCTCCCAACCATTATTTTTGTCGTTGTTGTTCCAACAACAGTATGTTCTAATGAAGGATTCATTTCAGACTTTTTTTTAACTCATCCAACATAATCTTTCATCCATAGTCAGGATGCGGACGTATATTTCCACCCATTCTCCAACAGTGAGCAGTAAATTCTCGACGTGTCGCTTCGTCATTCCCAGACACTTCATACATTTCGTTTAGCACACATAGTACACAGGCATCGGCAATATATTGCTTTGTTGAAGACTTGCTTGTGACCGAGCGCACAGTTCGGCCTGAGATTGAATATGTGGGAAGAGGGAAATGAGATGGGATTTGCGTGCATTAAGTTCGTTCTCTACTCTTGTGCATCATTGCTGTCATTACAGTCACCAGCCTTTAGTACATTCGGCTTGAATGAAAACAGGAAGGTTAGAAAAATATAGTCGTATAAGTGTGATAAATATTGAATGCTCTCCTGGCTTTACTGTGAAATCCTCGCATGCTATTGCTACAGCAGCCAAACGTGGCTGTCAGTAAGATGCATCGAAGTATGCAGTTATGTGTATCTTCAGTGAGTGGGCAGGGAGGTCCTGCCTCAGTGAAAACACGCAATATCTTTTGCACACCAATCATTGATTTGTAATAACACCATGCAAGAAAGCAAGGAGGACCGAAGTATTTCCACGTTTGTTCTTTTTCAAGGGAGGGGAATACAATCAAAGGCAATGTTTTAAAAGATGAGCCAATGCTTCCAAACGGAGAAGTTCAACAAAACTGCAACTTAAATGATATCAGAGCATGACAAAGTCTGTTCTAACACCACAAGACACAAAAGAAAATGGCATGTTACTCAAGGCACACTCTTTAGATGATGTACATAGCGGAGCTGAAACACAAGACGTCAGCCTGCCTCACATTACACCACTGTAATAGTCTACCGAGACAGGGAGAACATGTAGGGTTGGAGGGTATACCCAGGAGGTGGTAACCCCTTGGGTATTATCCTAGTAGTTTCGGCCGGTCTCTTTCCAGGGCAGTGAAAGTACAAGGTGATGTCAAGGTTTGTTCCTTCTTATATTCTAGGATACCTCTCGAGAATACACTATGTTTAATCATCCGTAAATCCATACCCCCTCGCGCCTAGCGTATGCGGGCTTCGTATGGGGATACCTAATGCCACAATAACTTGTCTGCATCCCGGCGGTAACTCTTCACTTCGTATTCCCTCATCCGTTTCGTAAAAAGCAATAAAGCAACTAATGACAATCCTATGACTTTGAAGGTCCCTCTTCTTTTTCTTCCCTCCTACCCCCCCCCCCTCTCTCTCTCTCTTTCTCTGTCATAAACATACACTTGCACACACAGACCATTATATTTGACTGTCCCATTCTCAGAGCAAATGTCTTTTATATCATACGGTTATTGCTTATCAATTCTGCCAACAGCGATCAAAAATCTTCAGAGGAGAAAATCACACGCATTAAAAACGTCATGATATTTGAATGCATATATAGATAGATAGATAGATGACTTACTGCTTCAGCCGATCAGACAGCAAGTGGGATACCACCCATGGCCATTCCTCGCCGACAGAGGCCCTACAATTGATGTATGAATTGTGTCTGTGTATCAAAGTGTGTGAGCGTGTATATGCATAGGTGTATTTGTTTCTTTGTGAAAATAATGTTTTCTTTTCAAAAGACTAAATTCCGACAAAGAATAAAAAATATAAAAGAATGGGTGTGGTACAGTAATCATGTTAAAATTCCAATTCATTTACATGTACATTGTTCGTGACGAGTATGAGTCGTTGGCTGTAGGTACAAAACTGTAGTGACGGCTTGTCAACAAATCGCATGTTTGCTATATTCATCGTACGATGTTCTAAGTCAAATGTCATTGCGTACAAGTGTGTTTTAATTGAATCAGATTATTGTCCTAAGAATCTAATACTTAATGTTCGTTATGGTTTGCATAAATAGAAGATCATTGTAAGGTTAACAAGATCGAAAGCTAAGATTAATATTTCCCATGATTCCTGGATGATTTATTTCCTAACTGTAGTGTGCTTTAATTCTTTGAATTTTACTCCACTGTCTCTCACAGTGCCGAGGTATTACCATTGTCCAGTGTGCCGCGTGCCAGGCGGTCCTGTCTGTGGGAGTGATAACAGATCCTACTCCTCCTTCTGTCATCTTCAGCGGACAGCGTGCCTCATAAGGAGACGGTACGGCAAGACGACACTACGGTACGTCAGGCACGGATACTGTTCTCCTGCCAGGATGAAGGTGACGTCAAAACCCAGCGAGACCCTGACGAGGATTCCTTCTCACGTCGGTCCTACTCGAGGGAGATCCACAACGGAAACCACATCAACGGTAACAAGTCCGACAACCACGTTCATGACAACGGAATCAATGACGACGACGTCATTGGCAGGGCAGTCAACAACATTCGTCCTTCCTACCTCGCTGACGACGACGGAGGACACACAAACCTCAAGCTCTACCTCGCACGTTGCCGGGGCGGCGACGACGATGAACAGAGTTATCTGCTTTGTCTGCGTGCCTGCCCCAGCACCAGCGCCAGTTTGCGGCAGTGACGGTCGCACCTACGAATCCGTTTGTCAGCTCCGACGGATAGCGTGCTTGACGGAGAGACAGACTGGGCGACGAGGTCCTTCTCTTATCGGTTCCGGCAGGTGTCCTCGAGCAGCGACCACGGTCATGACCAGTAGAGCCACGACTACCACATTGACCACAGACGTCGGAATCGTCACTCACGAATCCAAAAAGCCCGTGGAAACGCTTTTACTCGGCTCGAGGACGAACGCAATTACAGTATGAACCCAGGCCAGATGTCATATTGCTGGTAGGGTTCTAGGAAACATATTCAACGCACACACACACACACACACACACACACAGAGAGACACACACACACGCGTACGCATATACAAGATTTGTGTATATAACAATTAAGAAAATATGGTATTGTATATATTTTTGTAGAATTACAGTGGACTGGCAGTTAGATAACATTTCTTACTATATTTCATAATGATAAAATATGTATCCCTAAATAATGTGATTATTGCATTTTTCACTTTTGAATATTCATCCTGGGACTATATTACCAAAGGACCATTTTTTTTTCTTTTTTGGCGGGGGGGGGGGTCTCTTTTCCGATAACGACAATGCTATGGTGTCATTCATGAAGAGACAAAGCTAAAAAATAAGAATGACTCTTTCCTTATCTTCGCTGGAAAATGGCATTAGATATTGGTAAATACACCACCTTTATTCAATGGCCTATGTCCTACTTTCTGTTGAAAAGAAAAATCCTAAGGGAAAAAAGAGTGCGAGTTAGCGTCCCCTAGCGAAAGGTTCTTCTTCATATAGAGTGGTTGGCAGGTTTATTCTATTGGCGAAATGCCACAATGATAGATCGATAATGTAAATTATCGCTTTAAAATAGTTTCCTCTCAGAAATGTCAAAAACTGATGGAGATAGAAACGGAAGAGAAAAAAAAATCTGCGCAGTTTTTCACGTGAAGGGAATATTTACAGGCATGAAAACCAAACTGGCTGCTTGTTAGAGACACTTCATCCGTGTCGGTTTGTATACCAAGTTTTCGTTTCCGTATATGTAGAATTTGTGATGCGTGATGTGATACATAATTCAGTACTCGTTCTGGTGCTGAAAAACTGTCAGCGAATGCCAGCTACTCCAAACGAAAATACAGGCGGTGTAAACTTCTTTGTTTTTATTATGAAACAACTAGGTCTTCCACTATCATTTTAAATTTCCAGCAGAGCCCCCAAATCATCTACTCTAATTTAATTTAATTCAATTCAAAATTATTTTCATTTTCGACAAAAACATATATTGCAATTTCTTTTGTATACAGAGAATAAGGTAAGCAAAAAGAGATACCCCTATAAAATCCCTTTGGGTGAACAAGACAATTTGGTATGAGCAGAGTCTACGACAAGAGTGAAATCTTGTAGCAATGATGCATTGTAGTGAATACTTAAGTGACCAAGTGAAGTAAACAATATGCAATGTGCGAAAATAAAAAAAAAAAACCTCCCATACATTCCTCTCTTAACGGGAATAACTAAGTTAAGGAAGGATGAGAAAGAGACTAATGTAAACCTGTGGTATACTTCAGAGCTGGGTGATGTCCAGTAAGAAGAGAGTGCGCTGGAGTATGAGTGTACATGACGATTGAAGAACTTTTCATAAAGGACATAACATTTCTTAAAGGACATTGTACCTTAGTGTCGACAAGAATCAGGTTTTGTTAGGTTTACTATTTTCGTTGATCTTCAGACGTATGTTACAAATGTAATTTTTGTGGAAAACTTGATTCATGTAAATTGAAATGAAATTGAATTAAATGAATTCAAATGAATAGCACATTAGTAACTAATAGTGTTCTTATGCACGATCAGTAACTCAATTAAAACATAAACCATCAAACAAAACACACAGTCAGACAGGTAAATATAATAAAATAATTATATGTGTGTTATATATATATACAATTATTATTATTATTAACATTATATATTCGGCAATTCAACATACAATACAAGCGGACATAAAATACAAACAGAAAATCGTACAATGTATTACATGATATAAAAATTGTGGTGATATATATATATATATATATATGTTTGTATATACTGTCCTATTACTCTCACTACCGTGCATATGTCAATGTATGTCACAATATTGCTGTTCTGTTGTAGTGAATGTCACCTAATGTCATGTTGCTGTTTATTTTTCTTTTTGGTTTTCTGTTGGCTTTCTTTTATTTTGCCTTGTTTTTGCATTATTGTGTTCAAGTGTTTGCAAATTGGTTACTTTTTTGTTTACGTCCCAAGCTCTTGAAAAAAACCTGTAACAGGGTCGAAAGCTTGGAAGCAACAAAAGGCAAAGTGAACTACATCAACGTCTGCCAGCAGCCCTTCTTCCTCCGTCACAACTTCATACATATATATATATATATATATATATATATGTGTGTGTGTGTGTGTGTGTGTGTGTGTGTATGTACATGTGTTATATATACAAACATACATCATACATATGATATATGATATATATATATGTATATGTACAAACATACATCATACATAATATGATACACGTGTGCGTGTGTGTGTGTGGGCGGAGGTGTCGGTGGATGGTTGGATCCTGTTTTTGTTTTAGTTGTTGTTGTTGTTGTTGTTGTCGTCGTCGTTGTTTTGACTGGGAACTAAAGGAGACAACAGGAAGGACAGATGACTGTCTGGGATTTTAAGGGGATAGGAGATGGGAATATGGAGGGATTTTTTTTTTCATGTTTTTGGGGTAGTTCATAGTAGCATATGGTTAGGAAAAGTAGCTGGAAGAATTGTTTGGGGGCATGTTTTATTCTAGATATAGATATTATACTTACTTTTTTTGTAATTTCTGTAGCATTGATATTTTACTTACTATCAAAAAATGAAAAAAAGTATGTCTCAATTGTTACATTTATCAAAGGAATTTCTGTTGATAGAGTACGTTGTACAGTGATACCAAAGTGAGTTGATGTTTCTGGTATTACTTGAATGGGAGTAAATAAGATATTATTTGAAAAAAAAGATCGATGGTTCACTTGCTTGCAGTGCATTCTCACTAAATTTGTTACATTCACAATGGAAACTTCCACAAGCGCCTTCAACCGATTCTGCCTATCTCGATTTGGCTAACAAAACAAACAATTAAGTTACCTACGTTATAAAGCAGTGGAAAGGCCACTGAATTGATTAAGACGAACTTAGGAATAATGGGCTCCCGAATCACCGTATAAGTGTGCATTTTCGTTCTCTTTTTTTTTTCTCTCTCTCTCCCTCTTTCTCTCTAAATCGAGTGCTCTTTGCACAACTCCAGGAGCGCGTCGCCACCGCAAATTTGGTTTTTCGTTTCAGTGTTTTTCGTGTCTTCTGAAGACCTTTTTCTTTTTCATGTAACTATTTTTTTCTGTTCATCTTTCAATTTTTGGTTATATCTTCTTCCCGATTCATGCAATCTGGCAAAGTTCTCTTTATGAGAGTTTTGCCGGCGCCTTCTAAAGAAAAGAAAAGGTTATTTCCAATTACCTGCGGTTACATCAGATCGTACATCAAAGAAACTCGTTTATGATCTGATGATGCTCCCCCAATCCCCAATCCTGAGCACAATGGATTTTACACTAAAGAGAAATGGCAACTGGCTGTCAGTTATTAAATATGATCGATAGATACTGAGGGAGGGTAATCATGCCTAATCCGTGATCCAGTTTTGGCGAGGCTAATTCCTCGTAACCTCCAACAAAGTTTGTTCATCCTTCACGGGACATGAATATACGTTGCGAAGAATGAATACAGAAGTTGGCCCGCCATACCCCTGTTGACAATCATTCATTGAGTAACCCAGCGGAGTAAATGCGCTGAGCGGCGCGTCCACCGACCGCCAGTAATGCCCAATCTTAGATGCAAATTCGACAAACCAATCCTCATTTTCCGTTGGCATTTTCCGCGCCAAATTTGATTTGCTCAGAGCCGTGGCTGGAATTGTGACTCTCTCTCTCTCCCTCTTCTTTCTCTTACTTCTCTTTCTCTGTCGGTAATGTATCCATCTGTCGGTCCGACTAACTGTTTATTGGCCCATCTGTGTATCTCTTGATCTGTCTATCTCTATCTATCTATCTATCTATCTATCTATCTATTATCTATCTTTCGATATAGCCAGTGTTTTCTCCCTCTCTCCGTCTTACTATCTTTCAATCATTTTCTTTTCAACAGACTTTAGCCTAAGAATGTCTTGTGGGGGGGGGGGGGTGAGCTCTCATGAATGAGTTCCTCGGAAATGATGCCTTTAGGGTAACCCTGACTCTCGACGGGTGTAAAATGTCGCTGGGATTACGCAAAGTAATGCAGGAGGCCGCGCTGTTTCTGGAGTAACACGATCCAATCGGGAATCGAAAAAACGGATGGTCCGGAGATCGATCAACAGCACTGTGTTAGATTGAATGAGTAGAGGTCTTGTTAACAAGCGACACAAATATTGTCAAGTGCTGGCGCGTTGTTTTGACTCGAACAAACAAGCATGCCTACCCAGTCCGGGCGAACACTGGGCTGGTTACTGATTCCAAATGTCATCACGCGTCACACCTGTTGTCAGGGGCCGCTGAACGTTTTTCAGTCAAGGGAGAGTGGATCAGGTAGTGGTATAGTGGTTGGTTAGGTGAGAGAGCAATGCTGCCCCTCCCCTCTCTATTTGATGGGAATAACTGCGGATTAGGACTCTCGAAAGTCATGGTTTGTGTGTGTGTGTGTGTGTGTGCGTGTGTGTGTGTGTGTGTGTGTGTGTTTATATTTCTTCAGAGCCGAGGGGGTGGGTGAAGCCCACAACCTCCCTCCCCTCGGCAGTTACTCATGAAAGTTGCGTTTATATTTCACTAATCTCAACTGTTCCAGCGCCATTATAATTAAATCAGCGGCAGAAGAAATCTATGCGGAGAGAAGAATAGACCTGGCTCCGCTGTTTTATTTGTGGTTTCACATGCGAAAATGAAAGGCAGAGAAAAACATGTTTTCAAAGTCAACAATGCTAGGGATTACGGAGACGAATCGGTAAATGGAGGCAATGGTTGATGATCTACGTTTTGTCATGATGGGTTGCGATCATGAGGTCTCTCTCCCCCTCTCCCCTCTCTCCCTCTCTCTCTCCCTCTCTCTCTCTCTCTCTCTCTCTCTCTCTCTCTCTCTCTCTAGATCTCTTTCGATCTCTCTATCTATTTCTGTCTATCTATCTATCTATCTATCTATCTATCTATCTGTCTATCTACCTATCTATCTTTCTTTCTATCTCTATATCTATCTCATTGAGAGCGGAAAGATACCCCCTCCTGAATAGTACCGGAGACGGGGATCGTTTCAAACCCATCTCGAATCCAATTCCGTCTTGAAGTACCGAAAGGATCAGTACTGGAAAGGATGCTCGTGTTCCTGTAGAAGCGTCAATTATAATACCTGGCTACCACGCCTGTGCCCTTTCGTCTTATACTCACGCCACCTGTTTTTTTTTTCTTTTTCTCTTGTCTTTATTTGCTGTTACCTTCTGAAGAGGCTTTATTATGCGCGTAGATAACATTCTACATTCTATTGAATGATCTTAGATCATGATGATAAAAGTTTGTTGTTGTTTTCTTAACGGAAGTTCATTCCAACGGACGTATTAATTCTTTGAATATCCATGTGTATAAGAAATCAACTCTTTTCTAACGAATTGAGATGCTCACCTCTCAGACAATAAGGCCTATGTATTTCAGAGTCTGTTTACATTTATGGTCACAATTAGATCAAATTGCTCTCAGCGACTAAGAGATTTACTAGTTTATCTAAACACTATACGTTTTCTCTGACATGGGCTTTGGGGCAGAGTACACGCAACATAAATTCGTCGACTGCTTGTTGTTTCAGACTCAAGTCAGATGATTAGAGTATTTCCTTTGTTTATTTTCATGTTTTCCTAGAAGAATAATCAGAGTAATGAGTGGAAACAAGAACAAAAGGAGTACCTGCAAAAGATGATAACGTTTATCATACCTTTGAGTTATGACACGCAAAAGAAAAATGCAGTTGTAAGTTAGAATGACTGGGAGAAAGAGAAACGCTTGTGAATGAAAACTCACATTATGGGCGTAGACTATGTAAATCGTTTGAGAGTGGAATTAAGCGTAGATTTTCATTTTTTTTCATGGAACAACTTAGCGGCTGTTAAATTAGAATTTTGACACATGATATTCCATCACAGCCTACGGTCTTGTACAAGTAAGTTTGCGGTGAAAATTGAATGAACGTAGGAAATTGGTTTATACCACAACTAAAATTACCAACCCAATCTTGCCTCCCACCCCAATACTCAGCACCACCACCACAAGAGAGACAAACAAACCCCACAAAACCACACACACACACACACAAAAGGAAACATCGTAAGAATGCATGACCACAACGATACGAACTCATGGCGGTACCGAGAAAAACTCGCATTATGACGTGAATCTTCCCTCGCGTGAAAAAAAAAAATACATGCGATCTCCTGTTGGAGAATAAAAGAAAGAAAATCAGAAACCCTCACACCCACGCACACACACACACACAAAAAAAAAACTTATGTTAGAAAAACCCCACCCATTGGTCGATGAAACTGAACGGTCAGTCAACATCTCTCCCTGATTAATCGTGTGCTGTGATGTTATAAGCTTGTGTGATTTGCTACTGCCTTGCCGTCTCCACCAATCAAACTTCGTCAATATTTGAATTACAGAGGTTTGAGACAAAGAAAGAGAGGGAGTGAGTGAGGGAGGTAGCAACAAAAACAAAGAGAGGAGAGAGGGGAGAGAGATGTGTGCGTGTGTTTGTGTGGTTGTGTGTGTCGTGTGTGAAAAATCATGTGTGTATAATTATGTGCATTCACATGGTAGATATTTTACATAGATATATGCCCTTTAATTTAAAGAAAAGTATATAAAACTTCACTTGAATCACGCATGAGCGAAGTGACATATATATCATAATATGATATACAGTATAGGTATATGGTCTGCTTTTCCGGTATTGCTAATATCATTGCCCCGCCTGAAGGAATCTCAACCTCATGCTATGACTCGAGGAGCTTTATTTGAGGGTCAGGTCATGGAGTTAAGATTCCTAGCATGCCCAGGGGCAATCATATCAGAAGAGCCCCAAGTAAAAGCAGTGGCACATTTTTATGTAAAAAATAGAATTAAATGAAATGTTAATTGGCCCAATGCGTTCGCGATCGGCAGTTAACGCAAAGGGTGCCGCCATTGACTTTGGTCAACGATTGAAGAACGACTGGTGGTGATCAGTTCTTGTGCTGAATTATTGAAATTTTGATAAGTATAGCACATCAGAAGTGATCACCAGTCGTTCGCAAGTCGTTCGTTCGTAACTTTAAGAACAGCTTTATGAAACACCCCAAGGATTATCTTTTCGCGCTGTGGAAGCCAGCGTCTAACAGAACACATAACATACCCATGCACCGCGCACGTACCAATAATGAGGGCAGTTTAGTGCTATGTGGCAGTTTGGTTCCTATGAGGTTACATTGTTGAATATATGTATCTAGTTTGTAGCGCACGATATCCCACATCTATTTGTATTTGTTATGGGTATAATGGTATATATATATATATATATATATATATATATATATATATATATAATGTGAAGCCCTTGAAAAAGGCTAGTGAAATAGCCGAAAGCTCGGGGAATAAAGGCAAGACTGAACACCACTGCAACGTCTATACTGCAAGTTTTCCTTCCGTCTCACATATATATATATATATATATATATATATATATATATATATATATATATTATACACACATATAGATAGATACATATCAAGAGAAAGAAAGAGAGGGATCTGGAAAGAAGAAGAGGTCAAAAATAGGGCGGGTGACATCCTTGGTTATACATCATTTCTTCCATCTGCAATGCATTGAACTATTTACCAACCCACCCTAAATTCCAGTCCGGAGATAGCTTATTTGGAGCTGACGAAAGCTGTACGTTACTTTTATGATGATGATGCCATAGGGAAACACACACATACACTCCCACACACACACTCCCACACACACATACATACACACAGAGTTCATGATATCTTTTTTTTTTCACATGCAATCTGTTTGAATCTATGTTTGTTGTTATTTGAGAGGACAGAATTAGTGTCACATGACTAATTTTACATGAAGTGAATCTGTCAAACGTCCTTTCGTCCGAAGCTTGTCTAAAAGACTCAAAATGGTTGCCGTTCTTGAGTAAAGCTACAGCCACGTTGGTATATCAATAAGCGATCTGCGACGCAAACGCTTAGATGACGCTAATTAGTCAAAAAATGGCGTTCTGCACATGCGCGAGACAGCTGTTTCCATTGCCCAACCCGGGAGGCTGCGTCGTCTTAGCATTCTCGTCGCAGATCTTCAACTCGCTATTATTGAAGAAAAAAGAGGAGCAGCTGCTTTCCTGCTATAAGATACATGTATATACCTTGACTAACACACTGAGATAAGCTCTATGGTAAACGAGGAGAATGAAATGAGAATTGACAAGTTTGTGTATATAATTATGTGCGTGTATGTGTGTTTGTGTTTGGTTTGTGTTTGGTTTGTGTCATTATAGGCCGTTTCACATTTTCATCTTATTAATTTTTTTTTGACACAGGATGTTGTGTACATTTACATGTTCAAGTGAAACGACGACTGACTCCGAATTAATTAATTGAGTAATGATAGTGGTATTAGTAATGATAATCATTGTGACATTAATTGTTATTATTGTTATTAATGTCAATATCTTCAGCATCACAATCACAGTCAGCATTATCATTATTCATATCGTTATTCATAATTACACAAATTATAAAAATTACAGTTTAACTTATCATAGGCATAGTTTCTTTGAGCATAAACCTCGTGGTGTCTACACCACGAGGTTTATGCCCATTTCATTCATCTAAATAATTCAGGGAATAATATTATTTGTATTAAAACAAGCAAGGGATAACGGAAATATTTTTTTCTTCGTTGCTTTAAACTCTAGCCATTACTAGTGAACAGCGGTCATACTTGTTATAAGCCATGAACAATCCTCTTATGCCAAATTTAAATTTCGCGTTTCCCACTATCATTTTTATGAGACATTCTCCGTGTTGGCAATTAAAGCATACGACCAAATATGTACTTTTCATTAGAGAATATGAAGTCGAGAAATAAAGATTGGGAAATCGCAAGAAAAATAACAGTGTTACAAAAAAAAATGTTTGTACAAAGCTAATGTAAAGCTGTTGCCAACTGCATGGTGTCAACAAAATCACAACGGAGAAAAAAGAAGGTAATGTAGGCTTTGACATCATGAAAAAAGGGGTAGATATAAACGACTGTCTGAGTAAATGAAATATTATGTCTAATGCCCGAATTGCCATACACAGGCTGATTTCCTCTGCGAACATCAGTCAGTGTGTGTCGTCCGTGCATTCACCGCTGTTTTCACAGAGTAAGAGGCCTAACCCTCGGCATCACGTGTGACTGATAACTGCTTCTTGCAGTCCTGAATTTCAATATCACCTCCGTGCTCTCTGCAACAATCGCTGGTACTGTCGTTAAAGCCACTGTATACCATTGGGAGCAATGATTTGAAAAATGTTTGCGTTATCACACTTGATGTCTATGTGTGGGTCAGCTGTATATCACAAGACATCCTACCATATACATACATATATATATATATATATATATATATATATATATATATATATGTATATTTAGAACTTTTTTTGAAGCACTAACGCTGGGTTTCTGTTTCATCTGCAAATTGTAAATACTGCCTTTAATAAAAGAGAGCACAGAGGGTTAAAGCACCATCCCTTACAATCTGACCTGCTGCAGGGAACTCTCGCAGGTAAATCGAGAGATAGAGGGAGAAAATAAAAGAGAAAATCAGGAGGCACGAACCAGCCGTAAACTCCTCTCGCCTTCCATCTCCTGGTCTAATAGAGCAAATGATATCGTTATTAGGCATCGTTTTTGCTTTCCTGGCTGCCTGACTGGGCATGCAGTAGTCACGTTAAAACAACACGCGAGCCAAGGTGAGTTGATTTGAAATTCCACTTCCCGCTCTTTCAAATGCGTCTCCCTCCATCTGCCTCCATCCGTACGTGCATGCGTTGACGTAAACGTAATTAAAGAAATCGTGCTTCCACCACATCCTTCTGCTTCTTCTCTTCCTTCGTCTTTTCAACTTTCGCTCTTGATCTTTATAATCTTAAAAGCATAATTTACCATTTGCAGATGAAAAAAAAACAGCTTTAGCGCTTCACAATAGTTCTGAAGTGTTAGTGAGGAATAGAAACAACCAATATAACAATTTAAATCAGTATAATTAACCACCTCATCTTGTCACGTGACTCGCGCCCCAGGAGGCGAGGTCACGTGACCACCAATTCCCGGTAACTATCAATAGGCTCCGAAGGTCGATGGATGTCGGCCGCAGGCCACCACCGCTAAACAAGTAAGTTGTGAGATTTTTGGTTTAAATTTTCTTTTCATCAGTATAATTAATGTTAAGTATTGTTAAATATACCAATGTGAACAACAGTTATAAAAAAAAAAAATGTTTCTAGACTAAACCGTCTACAGTTGTGGTTTATTGAGAAAAATAATTTCCTTATATTGTGGACTTTTTTTGCAAAATTTTTGCATGCTATGGTAGAATGTATTGTGATACAACTGACTTACACATGCGCATCAAATGTGATATCTCGAACATCTTTTTAAATCACTGCTCCCAGAGGTAAACTATACCTTTAACGCGTTTCTTGTCTGTTTCTTTTCATTTCTATTTTCCTGTCGTTTTGTTCTTGCAGTCCCCTTTGTTCTCTTTTCCAATCTTTTTTCGTTCTTCGAGTTACTTCAAGCTTTCAAGCCATCTCCTTTTCGTTCTCATCTCCTACATGTAGCTTCATTTTTTTTTCTCTTTAATAATCACTAAAAGCTAATAATACGCTGAGAATTGTAGCCCACAACCTTTGATCAGTTGTCAAAGGGTTTTGTTTGGCCACTGTGGTCACGCATAATGCAGTATGAGTCACTTCAGGTTCGAATGAAGCAGCCCAATAAGTTTCAGGTATACCTCTGCCACGCAAAATGATCTTAAAAAGCGAACATAGGTCATTCCCCTTCAGTTGTCAATAAAGGATTTGATCACTCAGCCTCTTTCCCTTCTGCTCTCTCTCCTTCTTGTTACTTAAATATTCTTCTTTATTCCCTCCAAGCTACCAGCTGCGGCAGCAGTTTTTGAATGGAGCCGTTTAGAACGGCCATTTCGCGAGCGACGGTCCTTCTCTGTCGTAAGTTAATGACATTCCCAGCATGACCAAGGGAAAAAAGTCACCACCGATGTCATTGACATTTTGAACGTGCCACTTGTCACCCGTATACACACGAGGTGATCCACATTATTGGCATAGGCGAAGTCAAGTGGAAATATGAACCGGACGTAGAGGGCGGAATCTATCTTTCATCTATTTTGATTCCTTGCCCAATAAATTATGCTTGCGACAGAAAGACGAATATACAAGCATAATGTATATCAATGAAACTCGTATCTTTGATTTACAAAAAAAAAAAAAAAAAATGCCCTGGATGATGAAAATCCTGACCTGTTCCTCCTAATATTCAATTCCACATGCATTCGGCTTGATTAATATACAAAGCATAATCAGACAGACGTAATGTGAGAGCAGGACCGAAGATAAGTTGATTTAGGCAAATCAGGTTAATTTGAATTAAAGTTCACTTAAATTTTGATTCGATTCAATCAAAGGTAGCTTCAATTTTGATTGAGATTATTTTCAACTTTGCTTAATTCAAGTTAGTTTTAAGCTAAATTTATGTCACATTTTCACGTGATTTCACAGCATATTGATATTAGGGGGAAACAACATGACAACTGACATGGGATATTGATGTCCTCACCCATAAGTCTCTCCCTAGCTTTTACATGTTACATTTAATCTCAGATTAAACCTTATCACTTTTTATAAATGGAATCAAAAAGAAAATGTAGCAAAGCTTACATAACGCATAAACAGATGATATACAATACTCATGTCCCTATGAGCTAAAAAAAAAAAAAAAGAAACTATGATAAATAGAATTTGTGAGTGCAACAGTACCGAGTTTCATATGTTTGCTTGAATTGTTTGAATGGTCTTGAAGCTAATCGTCACCCCACTGCATAAGAGTTTGCACTGCATCTTTGTAATAATGGCAACATGAAAATTTCCCCCAAGATATGAAGACAAGCTTGCAAACCTTAAAGTGAAAACTAAGTTCTGGTAAGGGCCTGAGAACCCGTCTGACACCATTTCATATTTGCTTGCAATATATCGAAAGAGTCTACAAAGAAACTTACCTGGCTGACGCGGTTTGCCGGAATGATGAGTAGTTTTGGAGTATTTTGAGAAAAATAATAAAAGTCGGTAGACCGACTTTTATTCCAGAAGGCTCCAGACTAACTCGGTCTCAGGGAAAACTCAACCCTATTTCAGACAATTTACACACAGTTCGTGATCGCCATGTTCATCAGTACTCTATACTACGGGTACCAAACAAGGCCTTGATGAGCAGACAGGAAAGTGCGTGCTAATCCTGTACAAAACAAATGGACAGCGCGCGGTCCTCAAGCCTAAATACGCACATCACCTCAGTTGCTGAGACGCGCGGTCTTTGAAGTTTTTGTTGTTGTTTATCAAGCGTCTTTGATTGCTTTTAGAGGTGCTTGAGGCGCACACTAATTTTGCATGCGCGCCAAAGAGGTTTTTGATGCGCGTTGTAACAACTCGGACCATTACTGCGAGTAGTAGCCAGAACGCTACAATGTAGTTTATACAGGCCGCTCCCATATGCATAGTACAACGCTGTACAATCCAGAGGGACAACCAATACAACTCATCCCGCCGCCAAGCACAGCGAGACCGAGTTATCCCCGAGTCCGAGTCTAGCCTGACCCCGTTCGGGTAAGTTCTGAGACTGAACGTTTTTAGTTAATATTTCCCATTTTCGTCGTTACCCATCGAATATCTTGTTATTACAGCGTTATTCCGCACATTTCCTAGGCACACGTTCACATTTTGGAGCAAAATTTGACAACTTTTGCAGGCGTACCAGAACTTTCTTTGGGCTTTAAAGAAAACTGGTAACGATGCATTCACATCTACCACTGATAGCAGGATGTAAAACAAGTTTTTCCCCATTCTTAGCTAGTGTGTGTGGATGTGGGTGGAGGCGTGGATGACCGGACTGAGTTCTTAATGCCAGAAAATAGGGGGAAAACACAAACACACAAACACACACACACATACATACACACACACACACACACACATATATATTTATATATATATATAGCGAAGAATCAAGAAATAAACTAGTAATGCATTATTTCGCCAATAAGAATGAGTTTATTGAACAACTCAAATTTTCGGTGGCCTCCACCTTCTTCAGGAGTCTCGACGCGGAATGTCAATACCAAAACATAAATTGAACATGAAGAGCGCGCACACATACACAGAATTGGTTGCTATGAGAGTGCGTACCCTTTACAATGATGTTGCCATGTAGACGCAATGTAGTCAAGGTACCCCACGCATAAGGAGGAGGACATTGACATGTTTATTACGTAACAATGGTATTAAATTACTTTGTATTATCACATGTTATGAAATCGACATATGTACTCATCAACGTACCATAAGTTACAAAATTAGGTTAAAGAGCGCTCCAACAATTAAATTGTTTCATTACTTAAAATACAAAAATCGGTAGGAAGAAGTTGGTATAATAATTCCTGTTAAGAAACAGATGAAATCATCAATTACAAAAACCACAGTTCGGTGTCTCGCTGAAATCTAAACAGATTTGAACATGCAAGTGTGAAATTGATTGACTCAGTTGTATGAGTCAATCAATTTCACACTTGCATGTTCAAATCTGTTTAGATTTCAGCGAGACACCGAACTGTGGTTTTTGTAATTGATGATTTCATCTGTTTCTTAACAGGAATTATTATACCAACTTCTTCCTACCGATTTTTGTATTTTAAGTAATGAAACAATTTAATTGTTGGAGCGCTCTTTAACCTAATTTTGTAACTTATGGTACGTTGATGAGTACATATGTCGATTTCATAACATGTGATAATACAAAGTAATTTAATACCATTGTTACGTAATAAACATGTCAATGTCCTCCTCCTTATGCGTGGGGTACCTTGACTACATTGCGTCTACATGGCAACATCATTGTAAAGGGTACGCACTCTCATAGCAACCAATTCTGTGTATGTGTGCGCGCTCTTCATGTTCAATTTATGTTTTGGTATTGACATTCCCCGTCGAGACTCCTGAAGAAGGTGGAGGCCACCGAAAATTTGAGTTGTTCAATAAACTCATTCTTATTGGCGAAATAATGCATTACTAGTTTATTTCTTGATTCTTCGCTATATATATATATATATATATATATATATATATATACTTAGCAAAAAAGAAAGTAAACACTTTTTCAAGTTTATATTTCTCATAGAATATTTGTTAATAAAAGATAATGTATTATATACCATATTGAAGGCTATATAATTGGCTATCAGCTTTATAGGTCTATGAAATTGGAAACTTTATGCATGACTGAACACCTTTATTTTTTCTCTTCCAAGGCACAACAGCAAAAAATGCAAAAATGAACAAGTTGTCATTCATGCGCAAGTGCTCCTCCATATATTAACATTAAGAACAAAAGACAAATTTAACACAATTAGATACATGAATCGAGTTGCAAAAATGAACCTTTGATCTCTATAGTACATGTATCTTTGAAGCCCAAAATATCAATAAAGACAAAAATAAGGGAGAAAATGAAGAATCTTGGGTCAAGCCTAAATTGAAATGAAATAACAGACGAAGCAATGTCAATAAAAATGGTAGAAATTTCAGCTTGTTCTCAAATTAGGAAAACTGTAGATGATATATTCTTAAATTTATCTCGTGAATCCTTGACTTACTAAATAAAAAGAGTAAAATAAAGAAATTCTGTTTATGTAATCATCTTTATGCCATTATTCTCTGTTTAAGCTGACAGGAAATTCTTATTTTCCCCCCTTTAGTTTCCCAGTTAGTTTTTGTTTGAGGTTATAAACAGAAAAAGAGAACAAAAGCTTGTTTATGCTATTTCAGTAATGTCTCTTATTGTGTTACACTGGCTTTTTGTTGTCATTGTTATCTTGAAGGGCATTGCCAAATGAAATACAACTTGTCAAATTGTGCAATTTTTACTTTTGTGTCTTGGCGGGCAAGAGTGAATGTGTTCACTGATGCGTAAAATTTTCTTTTGTATCAACCTGCTAACATGATAGCCAATTAAATTACCTTTAATATGGTATATAATACATTGATTTTCATCAAAATCATCTATTTAAAAATATGATCTCGAAAAAGTGTTTACTTTCTTTTTTGTTGAGTGTATATGTATATATATATATATATATATATATATATAATATATATATATATATATATATATATATATGCGTGTGTGTGCGTGTGTGTGTGTGTGTGTGTTTACATGTATAAGCTTAAGCTGGGGTTAAAATGCTTTTGTCTCTTACTTTTGTTTAGTAGATTACACATGGTAAATGAAAATTCTACAACCTTTGCCAACATGCCGTGCTCAATGATAATTATGACGAGTTAGAACGAGTATGATGTGAAATTCATTCTTTCTGCATTTTCGCTGAATGTAAAATGTGCATATAGGTCCTACACACTCATCGCAAGTTCTTTATTGTTGCAAACAGGAGAAATGCCAGATATCAATTTGAAATCATTTACATTAAAGCCAACCTAATCTCAAGAACGTAGCACCATATAATATCTGTATTTGAAAATAAAATCATCACATGTGTTTCGCTGCATGCGAGCATTTCCTGGTAGGGATAAGTACGACTCCAGTCCAGTCCATTTTTTTTTCACTCCGTATCGATAGATTACCGTTAGCTCTCTTGAGACGGCGATTCTGAGGCAACAACGATGAAACAGCAAAAAGAAAAAAAAAAAGAGAGAAAATGGAGACACGCAATGGAGGCGCAAGAAAAACTAAAATTTGACACCAGCTTTGCGAGACTTGAAGATGTACGATCTTACATACAGCGTGCGCCGTATTGCAACAAATAATTGTGAATATCATGCATGAATATTTCATATATTCTCAATTTGATATTTCAGTAGGTCCCAATAATCAGAGCCCTGGCTTTGCCATTGTTTTTGTTTGTTTTTTGTTTGTTTGTATGGTTATTGAAAAGGAAAAATCAAATAGCGCTACTCTTGATTCCTTCCGATAGCTTTCTTTGACATAGACATTTTGAAATCATTTCAAATGAAATCGAAAACCTCTTGAGTGTCGTGTATTCAAATTAAATCGCTCAGTTAAAGTGGAGTAAATAATCACGAGATACAGCAATTGATGCCACCGCTCTCCTACGCTGTTCCGATCAGTTTCCGGAGAAGGAGGGTTTGGCTATGGATGTGTACAGCTTTGGGACATTACGATGCCACCAAAGATGCGATCTCTTCAGTTTCAAATCACCAAACCCTTCTCAGATGAGGGAATTAAAAACCTCAAGAGGTAAAGTTTCAGAACATATAGACACGTTAGAGACCACAAGTTGGTGATTTCTTCTTCTTTTTTTACATTTGAGGTGATGACCTCCTGTCGACTTAACTTGAGTGGTAGCATCTGAAGGTATTAAGAGAAAGTTAAAGCAACACCATGCTTGCACCCTGAACCCATTCGCCACCCTGAGACGATAGCACTTCCTCTCTCGAAGGATCGAACATCAATCTACTGGACATCATGTCAAACACAACTGACAGAGGCCTAAGTGCAATGATTGTTATCCGCCCATCTCTGTCCTTTTTGTAGCCAATTTGACGGTAGGTAAAAAAAGATTACATTATTCCCTTTTGAAACTGCATACGAACGTATAGATAACCATGTAATCTTAATCTCAGTTGCCTTTTTTATAAATATGTCTGACTATGGTCTGTACCAGATAGCGCGGCGGGGTCAGAAGTCAATATGCGTAAGAGTAATACAGTCTTGAGCCGGATCTCTTTTGACAGTCGCCTTCCATAAATCTGTCTGGGACAGATGTTGGTCAGACAAGTATATTCTCTCCATGACTATCATTTTCTTCTTCATTGCAGCATCGTATAAGTAATTATAAACATTAATCTGACCACGATTTGTGTTTTTTAGAAAGTTTAGTTTTAAAGCGAGGTGATATTTCCTCTCACATGAATATTTGATTACCAATCTTTTACTTGCATGCTAGTCATTTTACAAGATCTCACTCATTCTCTCTCTCTCTCTCTTTGTCTTTTGTCCATAATGATAGTGGCATCAAAATTTGAGTAATACATGTATTTGGTTATCTTTTTTTAAAGAATCTGAATAGTGTTTGAGCGTCAAGCTGTCCTTTCTTTCTTACCATTTTCTTTTAGGCCAGAAAAGTGAGATGACCGAGCAACTTGTTTACGTTAAGAATTATATCAAATGCAAAGTGCGAGGAAGAGTTAAACATTTCCGCAGCAATATGCTACAGCACTCTACTACGCTGCCTTTCGCCTATTTTCATTCGGAATCTCTATTCTACCGTTTTTCTTTGCTCTTCTTTGCTTCTGTGTGTGCGTGCATGTGTGGGTGTGAGCTCTCACACACAAGGCACCCCTCACCTTACCGAGTGAATTCCTGGAAATCTTTCATACATCCTTCTGAATATGCGACCCGACCCAAACCCTATCTAGAAAAATAACAAATAATCCAAAGCTTTACCACAGTCGCACAAGTTCGCATGATTGTAAATGTCACATTTCATCGGGGATTACATTTGTCAATCTCGGGGAGAAGAATCTTCACGCACAGATTCCGGAAACATTACATTCTATCCTCTCTACTTTTACTTCTTCTTCCTCTTCGCCTTTCGTCACAGAGAGACGTATCGGGATATCTTACGTTGTTTTCACCGACTAAGCTCACTTCAGTTTGGTTCTTCTCGGTGAGTCGTCATGGCGTGCAAAGTACGCCACAGGGGATGGAAACGGATGCTGACTGGTGCTCAGCTACTCGCATCAGGGTCGATTTCAATATACAATAGAGACATCATTCGGAAGCCATTGTCAATGTCACCTGCAGAGGAACAACCCCACCCCACCCCCGAAAAAAAAGGAACAACAGCTAAAAGCAAGCAAACATTGTCAGTCTCCTCCAGACAGGAAGTCATTGCAAAAGGTCGACAGGAATGATTTATTATCATATTTTCTCATCTGATGGGGTTTTTGAGGGATGGATCAGGTGCTAAACTCGAGCTAATCAAATCCCAATTGACTAACGCCACATGAGGCCTTTTATGGCTTCGATCTTGCTCGCATCTACATCCTGCCGTCGATGTGTCAACGTTTTTATTGTGACGTAGTGTGTCTGGTGTGAGCGTTCACTTGGCTTCGAAAATGAGTGATTTATTTTGACATACATGTGTATAAATCACCAAGCTTCAATTAAAATTGTTTTGCTACCGATACTGTTGTACCAATTGATTTCAGAAATAATTACACATGAACGAAAATGTACGTGTACGTATCACGTACAATCTTGTACAGAGAGACTTCAGAAAATGACACAGGCCTGATTTAGTTTTTTCAGTTCTATTTGTACAAGTCTGCAGGCATTTCATGCGTGTCATCAGACATACACAGACCAACATAAATGTCCCTTACCAGAACTGACCAAGAAAAGAGAGAGAGGGAGAGAGGGAGACATTGCGAAAGAGTGAAGAGGTCCAAGGTAGGGTCCATATGGGACTGATAATAAGGTATATGCTGTGTTGTTGTTCGTTATGAAATGGCAAAATCAGTTGCACTATTTAATTGAATATCTGTCCGCCCCCCTTTTTTTATCACAATGAAATAGTCGGGTTCTGTTTAGCTATTTATACTTACATTTTTCTCACCACTCTCCTCTAAGCAGATTTTTTTTTTTTTTCTGCGCTGAGCGTGAGAGAGTAATAAATGCATGTACTGTGTGTCTCACGGCCAAAGAGTGAAAAAAAGTCTCATGTAGTCTAAAACTGTTCATATCGTAATATGCACGATGTATAATGCATATTTTGTCTACCACCATCCAGTGGCATGTAAGTAAAACATTTTAGATTTTGTGCCTCATTCATGATCGCATAATTACACTGCAACGTTTGTGAGGGTACACACTGAAAGTCAATTTTGCTGTTTGTTCACTTTTTTATCTTTTACCCGGCCAGATCTCCTCACTGAAAATGATTATGAACACACTGGTGTCAACTACCTATCTCATTCAGAAAGATTATCAAGCCGCAGAACACGGAAACATTAGCCAGCGATTTTTTTTTTTTTTTTTTTTTGGGGGGGGGTATTGCTTTTAATGTATATCGTTTTGTGTTTGTTGATTTCCTGAATTCAAGCTATCGAATTCTGCCCTGCGGGGTACGGATTGGTTTTCCGTATAGTCCCAAGCGCAACGCTGATGTGTCAGAAAAACGCATTAGTTAGTTGATTGATGTTACACAATGACCATGTCAACTACCATGATTCAGTGCTGCGGGAGAATAAGTGTTTTATTAAATAGAAGTGGGAACAAATCTGGTCATTCATTCGTAACCTCAAGATAGATTAGCGCGTCTTAAGGCTCTGTCTGTGATTAATGTGTCATGTTGACGAACGATCAATCTTGGGAAATTTTCCTTTCCCCCACTCCGTCTTGTGGTCGGGATCATTTCATTCATTTCATTTACTCCATTTCCGACAAAGTATCATACACCATAACGTTTGCAAATATAAAGCTACATGAAATCAAAGAAGCGTATTTCTTATGATAAGGGAAAACGTAGTGTAATGAAATACAATCATATCAATGTGACTTGATCGTATGAAAGAAAAGTTGTTGTAAATGGGTGGGAGTACTGAAAAGCTTGGCGTGTGATTTGCAGTCCCCTCATGAACAATGACTAATTACAGTATGTATTGAACTATTGAAACTGAGGCAAATAAAAATTCCAATTACTTTCGTTACAGTTCCCAAATGTTAGCAAAAAGAAAATGTACAGAAATGTGATGTGAATTCAGAGTGAATGCATAAAAACTAACCAAATACATCAGTTGAGCTGTTGTGGAATTTTAGACTAACCTTTGCAGTGGTTATGAATTTTGCACAATTTGATCAGATCCATGTGCCGTCATGGCCGGATAGAAAAGCTGTTATATAACACGTGATGTCATGATAATACAACGATATGTTCGAGTTATCCACGCTATACAAGCACTGATTATTAGCAGGCCCATCGATTCTTCTTCTTCTTTTTCTTTTTCTTTTCGCAAAACATAGATAATGTAATGAGTTGGTTTCGAAGTTTTTTATACATGGTTTTAACGTGTTGATTACATCTTACTTGTACTTTCATCTGCAGTAAACCATGTATATCCAATTAAGATCATTTGTAATTTCCTACTTTTATGTTCTGTGGAAGGAAAAATGACATTGAATTCTCGTATACGAAAGCAAAGTAGTCACTTGCGTCGTGAGTGGTTGTGGCAGTAACTGTGGTTGTATAGTGGATCGATGCTGAATGTTTTGGTAGCAGGAGCGTTGATACTGACTGCATTCCCCGACAGTGGTTTGAAGCAGCTAACAAGCGTAAAACGTGTTATTTTTTTATTTTTTTTTTTTTTTTGGGGGGGGCTTCTTTCACATCAAGGAACGTCAGCTTGACCGCTGAAAACAACCAAGCGAAAATGTTTTGTGTCTGCTGATATCTAAAAGGGACGGTAAGCATATAAATAAAAACAAAACTGAAGCTTGCACAGAGTCGAGCGGATATGAAGTCCACTCGACGACACGTGAAGAAGGTTGCGATAGCATCGGAGCTTAAACATCTAGAGTTAGAGTTTATTCGAGGGCAGTCTACAAGTCATCTTGTCAGCTCCGCTCGTCAACTCGTCAACTCGTCGCCTCGGTATCCAATGACGTGGCCAATCGATGTGTCGCCTGATATAAAAGCCCATCCCGTGATGGCTTCGGCGGTGCATCTGGCTCGACCGCGCCCCGCTTGGCGTCAGTCACGACGACTTCAAATCCTTTTACCAACTTGCCCGGAAACGACTAGAGAGCCAACAGGTGGGTTTGACGGACATGACGGGACGTCACTGTATCACAACAACGCTTACTGGCCTATTCACATGGTTTGGTGTTTTGTTCTTAATTGCCGTGCTTTTGACAGCCAAGGAAGAATGAAGGTTTAGACGGTGAGAGTGACGTGACTACGGAAAAAGAGGAGCGATGCACAAAGTGATGCATGTGTGCATGTGTGCTTGCGTGTGTGTGTGTGTGTGTGTGCGTGTGTGTGTGTGTGTGTGTGTGTGTGTGTGAGTGCGTGAGCGTGTGTGTGTGTGTGTGTGTGTGTGAGTGTGTGTATGTGTGTGTGTGTGTGTATGTGAGTGTCAGTGTGTTTGTGTGTGTGAACGAATGTACGGGTACATGATAGGACTTGTAGTTGCAATCGTGAAATATCTGACTTCATTTTTATCACTCGGCTCGTTTTAGACTTCTGCACATTATATAATTATTATTTGAGATTGTGAAAAACTAAAATGAATTTTTGAAAGAGCAAACTCTGGTGGCGTGAATGGATTATTCTTCAGGCATACAATAGGGGCCTATCTTCATTCACCCCCCCCCCCCCCCCATATACAGTGCGTATCAAAACAAAGGTAATCCAACTTTGGAGGGCTACTATTTTATAATTGTTAGCTATGGAGAGCACAATGTTAGTTTTGAGAAAAGTGTAACTACATGTATTCCTCTTTCCATTGATACCTAATTGTGCTCAGTCATGCATGACTGAGCACATGAACTTTAAAGACAATAATGACAAATTGCACTTTTTCCAAGTTTGCGTGTTATTGTGAAGGAACGATGCATGTTTCACTGCATGGATGAAATCTGTTAATCAGGCAAGCCTACACGACTGTAGATTCGTGTTTAGGGTCTCTTCTAACGTTTTATGGTTCATAACCTTCAACATGGCCACATTATCGATAACTTGATCCTTCCCATTAAGGAGAAACCATTATTTATTTTACTCTCTTCATATTCAAGACATGATTTGTCACTGGGAGCTATGTGTTAAACATGAACAGAGAAAATGGACTGTGTGGGCTGGGCACTGTGGGAGCGACCACGTTATGGGACAAAAGGCCATGTTAGGAGAAAATCAAAACAGAAACCCTAAACACAAACCTGCATTCGTACAGGATGGCCTATTTGGCATTTTTCATTGACAGATCTCATCCATGCAGTGAGACATGCATTGTTCCTTCACAATAACACGCAAACTTGGAAAAATTGCAATTTGTCATTGTTAAGGCCGTGTCACACCTTTCCGGGCAAGCTACGCGGGCTTGTAGCGAGGAGGTAGTTTCCAGCACGTAGAAGATTTTCCGCTAGCGAACGAGAATGTTTACAATTTTCGCATTTGTTTCTTGCCTACTAGACGCGTGCTACTTAGCTTCCACTTGCGTGCATTCCGTGTGACCTGCGTGAGAGCCAATTCCTGCGAGGTGCTGCCGGTAAGAGTCTCCTACTGGTGTTCTGCGTGTACCTCTGCGAGCGAACCCCACGACTCACTCGGAACAAGTTTTGAGCATGCTCAAGGCCTTCTTATACAATATCTGGGGAAGTTTTGCGGCTTGACTTGCGGGGAAACAAATTTGCTCCCTGGAGCTCTCCGCAGTTCGTCCGCACCTGAGAGTACCTAGCGCGTATCTCGCCTGTACTTGCCCGGAGGTGCTCACTTAAGTCCGATTTAACCGCAGCCAAATTTTGAGCATGACCAAAACTTTTTCCGGGTGAGTCGCGGGGATGCCCGGAGAGGTCCACGCAGAACGCCAGTAGGAGGCCCTTAGCGGCAGCACTTCGCAGGCAACTCCCACGCAGGTATTTCGCAGTCCCCGTATGCAGCCAAGATAATGACATTCCGTGGGACTTCAGTCATTCCTTCAGAGGAATTCCTTCACTGAGTTGTCAGCCCCCACGCGGCTGGTACAAAGGTCACACAGTATACCCGCAAGTAGAATTTAAGTAGAACGCGTCCAGCAAGTAAGACACATGCACTGACTCGCCCAAATCCTTGTTCGCCCTCAGAAATTTCCTGTATGCTGGAAAATCCCTACACGCAGCAGAATGCATAGCTTGCCCGAAAAGGTGTGACAGGGCCTAAACATGGTTGCGGGTAAAAAGATTTGCGTGCACAGCTCCGGGTGACTACGGGTGAGATACGTGCTAGGTACTGTCATGTGCGGCTCATTCCGGGGACCTCCGGGTAGTAAAAGTTGTTCTTTGCAAGTCGCACGCAAGGCTTGCCCGGAAAGGTGTGACACGGCCTATAGGGTCGTGTCACACCTTTCCGGGCAAGCTAACCGGGCCTGTTGCGAGGAGGGATTTTCCGCACGAAGGAGAATTTTCCGCTGGCGGACAAGAATGTTTGCGAGGTTCGCACCTGTTTCTTACTTACCAGACACGTACTACTTACCTTCTACTTGCGTGTATTCTGTATTCTGTTACGAGCGACTTACAGGTACTGAGATTTACCTGCGTTGAAGTTGCCTGCGAGGTGCTGCTGGTAAGGATCTCATACTAGAGTTCTGCGTGTACCTCTGCGAGCGAACCCCCATGACTTACTCGGAACAAGATTCGAGAATGCTCAAGGCCTTGTCATACCGCATCTGGGGAAGTTTTGCGGCTTGACTTGCGGGGAAACGAATTTGCTACCCTGAGCTCTCCGCAGTTGGTCCGCACCTGACAGTACCTAGCCCGTATCTCGCCTGTAGTTGCCCGGAGGTGCGCACGCAAGTCCGATTTAACCGCAGCCAAGTTTTGAGCATGACCAAAAGATTTTCCGGGCTAGTCGCGGGGATGCCCGGAGAGGTCCACGCAGAATGCCAGTAGGAGGCCCTTAGCGGCAGCATCTCGCAGGCAACTCCCACGCAAGTACTTCGCAGTCCCGTATGCAGCCAAGATAATGACATTCTGTCACCGTCTGTGAGACTTCTGTCATTCCTTTAAAGAAATTCCTTCACTAAGTTGTCAGCCCCCACGCGACTGGTACAAAGGTCACATAGTATATTCGCAAGTAGAATTTAAGTAGAACGCGTCCAGCAAGTAAAATCCAAAGCTCGCCAAAATCCTTGTTCGCCCTCAGAATTTGTACCGTATGCTGAAAAATCCCTACACGCAACAAGCCCGAGTAGATTGCCCGGAAGGTGTGACAGGGCCTAGACATGGTTGCGGGTAAATAAAATTTGCGTGCGCACCTCCGGGCGACTACGGGTGAGATACGTGCTAGGTACTGTCATGGGCAGATCATCTACGGGGACCTCCGGGTAGTCAAAATTGTTTTTAGCAAGTCACACGCAAGGCTTGCCCGGAAAGGTGTGACACGGCCTTTATCTTTACAGTTCGTGTGCTCAGTCATGCATGAAAATTGTCAACATAATTAAGTATTAATGGAAAGAGGCTACCTCTTTCCTCACAACCAACGTTGTGCTCTTCATAGCTGACAATTATGATATGGTAGCCCTCCAAACTTGGATTACCCTTTTTACCTAAACATATTAACATCTGGAGCGTGTGGGATCCTGAATAATTATGATGGAGCTGCGATGTGCAGCATTCTAGCGAAGACTCTTTATAGTGTATAATTAACGTCTAAGTGGGCAGTTAAGACAAACAAAGCAGTAGACATACAGTCCCCTATCTATCCCCACAGGTAGAAAAAATAGAGAGAAAAAGATAGAACTTAATAAGAAAAGGAAAATAGGATCAAAACCCCTTTAAAAAACAGTAACATATCTATCGAATTGTCAAATTGTCGTAAAGTGATGTGATTCCCTTCCCTTCAGGTTATTCTATTCATCATTTATTGATACATGCTCTGCAGTTGCATCGCAAGTCGTATTGCTTCACTGAAAAGGGGTGGTCCCGCGCATGCAAATATTTGTTAGATAAACCTTCTTCACAAAAAGAAGCACTTTTATTCATCATCTTTCTTGCGTTTGATTACGTGTGTGTGTGTGCGTTATGTTTTCGGTTGAAGAATACTGACAAAACTTTTTTCCCCAATAGCACCAAGAAGGCGGCTGCTGGGGTTGTTGAACGGTTCAAAATAATGCAGTTGTCTCGTAGACTTGAAAATTGATATCAGGAACATGTTGCTGCATTGTCTATGTTGCCAATTCTATCAATAAATACCATTTATGTCATCAAATAACTTTGGACACTGCAAGTACATTCCGAAGGCAGACAGTGTTCGCTGGAAGTCGTTATCGAAACATTTTTACCCACGCAAAATGTCTCTGAATGTCAAAACTGTTATCGTACAATTACTTTTGCGTAACGTCTCCGGCAAGAATATTCCAGGGATATTACCGTCCTGACTAGGGTAAGAAATGACCAAAGATGTTCTGTCCAGGAATAGCATAACTAGTATTGTCTAAAGGATGCTTGCCAATGCGGTAAGGTTCTGATGAGTGATAAGCTATTATGTTGCCCTTCGGCTCAAATAAACTTTCAGTAGCTGACTCAAATGACAACACGAAAGATCGATTGCAATCTGACACCTTTTCACTTGTAAAATTACGTATGCTGGAAATCAGCAGGAAAAAAGGAAACATAAAGAATGATTAATACATGTCTGTTTTGTTAATTCCTGGTTTACACCGATTTGTCGAATTTTGATTTCCTCACACGCAGCGGAGATGGTATTTTAATGGGACCAGATATGGCTTTTATTGTCATATCTCTACTGAATGTTAGCCAAAAGACATGACTGATGACTCGAAGATGGAGAGTGCGCACATTGGAAGTAGTGGTATATAAGCAAACATGGCGAGATGCATCCATTGCATTACGTCCTAATGATTATTTTCCTGTCTTCGTACCATATGTTCAAGACGAATGAAAGACAGGGAGGAGGTTCGCAGAGCAGGAAAGAAAAAAAATAGATGGGAAAAACTATAGGAGACCAGAAGAGAACGGAAGATGTTTAGAGATATAATCAGAGAGAGAGAGAGAGAGAGAGAGAGAGAGACCTCGGAAGTACATTTCACAGAAGTTCTTCCTATAGTGTGTACAGGCGCCTTCAGCACAAAATGAGATCTTTCTGCAAAATTTTTCATAGCAAAGCTGGCGAGGGCTACCGAAATTTTAATATCTTACGCACCAGCGTCAAAAGTAAAGTGAGGAAAAGTCTCGCGTTTCACGCTATGACTGCGTGGCATTTCTCATGTCACCACTGAAGTCCGAAACGCCACCTCCCTTCAAGCATTCACGAGAGGATATACATGTCTCTCTTAGAGCCAGGGGTAAACTTGATATCCCTTTGTCGCGTGTGATAAGGGCATCTCTGTTTTCTTCATAAAAACGTACTTTTTCATTTTCATTGATTTACTTTGCATTATATTGCAATGTACAACTGAATGTCCTTGGCTTGTTACTAGTACTTTGTGTATTTCGGATTGATTGTTTCTTTGCTATTATGTTGCAGTGCCTCCAAGAATAATTGTGCATAAACCACTGATGGGACTTTGACGTGTAAAACATACTAAAGAAAAAATGTAGTATACACTCAGCAAAAAATAGTAAACACTTTTTCAAGTTTATATTTCTCATAGAATGTTTGGCTAAAAGTTAATGTATTATATACCATATGAAAGGTAATTCAATTGGCTGTCAGCCAGGTAGGTTAATAAAAATCGAAACTTTACGCATGAGTGAACACATTCATTTTTGCCCTCCAATGCACAAAAGTAAAAATTGCAAAAATGAACAAGTTGTTATTCATGCGTAAGTGCTCTTCCACATAACAATAAGAACAAAAGACAAATTTAACACAATTAGATACATGAATTAAGATGCAAAAATAAACCTTTGATCTTTATAATAATGAAGCCCGACATATCAATAAAGGCCAAAAATAGGTGGGGATGAATCTTGGGTCAAATCCAAATTCAAATGAAATAAGAGAAGAAGCAATATTAACAAAATGGTAGAAATTTCATTATTTTTTCAAAATTAGGAAAACTCTATATAACATTTGGTTTTTAAATTTATCTCATAAATCCTTAAAGTACTAAACAAAAAGAGTGAAATAGAGAAATTCTGTTTATTTAATCATCTGAACGCCATTACTCCCTATGTCTTTTGAAGTTATAAGCTGACTGAAAATTCTAATTTTCCCCTTTAGTTTTTTTTTCACTTTGTTTTTGTTTGAGGTTATAAAGAGATTAAGAGAACAAAAAATTTGTTTTTGCTATTTAATTCATGTCTCTCATTGTGGTTTTTTGTTATCATTGTTATCTTGAAGGGCATTGCCAAATGAAAGACAACATGTCAAATTCTGCAATTTTTACTTTTGTGCCTCGGAGGGCAAAAATGAACGTATTCACTCATGCGTAAAGTTTCCCTTTGTATTAATCTACTAGCTTGATAGCCAATTAAATTATCTTTAATATGGTATATAATACATTGACTTTCATCAAAATCTATGAAAAATATGAAATCGAAAAAGTGTTTACTTTTTTGCTGAGTGTCTAATATATATATATATATATATATATATATATATATATATATGTATATATATGAAATAGATTTTCAATTGATGTTAATTCTTATTCATCTAGGTATCGTTCAATACACGCACAAAATGAAATCATTGCATCTGGACCTATCATTTTAATTTCCGTGGACGGTTTCACGCCCAGTCGTAGACAATTACGTCCACGGTGCGCCTGCGCCGATCGGCAACGACGTTTTCCCGCCATCAAATCAGACGAGCCGATGAAGCGTCCAGGATCGAACATGAAACCTTCCTCGGAATTTGAAACAGTAAATTCAGCTACAACGATTTCATTTCGGACCTTCATTGGAATCAATTTACTTACTTCCGTTCATCTCGCATCTTATGTACATCCTGTTGCCTATATTGCCTATAATTTACTAATCCTTTCCTGTGACACATTCTAACCTAGGTGTAGACAGACATTGTGGACGCTGATGTTGACTATGGTGTCCTTTGATGTCTGGAAAAGCACAAAAATTGGATGGCACGTTCTTCTGCTGCTTAACATTCAAAGTACAGGCTAGGTAGAATTCGATAACAATCAGCAGTATACGCCATTTTCCGCGTTTTGCGCATCATGCACCTTATACAGTAGTTCGCGACGGGCGGACCCCGTCGTTAGGTATCACTCATCTTATACAAAAGCACCTTGAGGAATTAATTCGCTTCGTTTAAATGTCAATGGGCGATGTTAAACATTCATGAAGGCAGAACGTGGCTGATTTCAAAACTGCGCATGACTCTCCCCCGATACAAAGTACTCGAGGCTACACCTTTTCATCAGTTATGGACCTATTAGAAAACTTTGAACTAAAAAAAAAAAACCACACACACACACAAAAATTAGTCCTGATAGCCGAGCAATCAATAATCTCTCCAAGAGCAAATTAATTATCTAATGACAAAAGTTCCTTATATTTTGTCATTTTTAATAATTCTTCTTTTCCTCATCCTTTTTTCGACTTCTCCTTTTTTTCTTTCTTTTCGCCGAAAATAGCCACTTTATAGTTGGAAATCGATAACCCAAGGCAATTGATGTACCAATTGCCAACCAAACATTTGAGAATGTCTTGCACATAAAGTATGAGGTATTTTATTTTTGTCCTCTGAGTTTTTAAGCAATGCAGAATCATTAACTAACAACAAGTACGATATGGATTACGAGGAGAGAAAAATTATGAGACATAAAACCCCCCGAATACCTGTAATTGTCTATGTTTTGCTTAACCGTTTAGGCAAAGCGGCTTTTGCTTTTAATGACAAACAGATTTCCTCTTGTTCTTTAGGGAGCCTTTTGATGATATAGACCAAAGCATTTTTGCATTATGAAGGAAGTCTTTGTGGAGTTCGTGGTAAAGTTGTAGATTGGTTTCAAGATTGCTAAGCTGGCAGAAGACAAATCATTTGCATATGCGGTAATGCTTCTTTGCTGAAATCAAGTCCTTGTGGAGTACCGATTTTAGACCCACATTTGTTGTTTTTTGGTTAACAATCTGCCTTGTCTTATTATTCATTTGCTTTTCACATGACTCTAACATGGTTCTTCACATGAGTATCCCAGGTGACTCGTCCATATAATGAACAACAAATTGAAATTCAACCAGTTGTGGATTCTTGCTCACAAATTATTTCTAAGCACGAGGGGAAATTCTCATTGTATGTTATTTCGTGATTTGCTGAGAGTTGTTCCTTGTCACGTCAAGATAATTGAAATAGCTTTGATGATTACATCGAATTGTTTGATTTCACAATGACAAAGATTTACTTTCGAAAGATCATGGCAATCAAAGAAGCAGTTTCTTTAAAACATGTGAATTCTAACCTCTAACTTTTTTTTTATCCTGTCGTATTTTGCACAGTATTTATTCCGATAACTTGAAAACTTAACTGCTCATATTCTTGCCTGGTGTAAAATCAATAATCTTTTAAAAGATGCATTTCTTTGTAGTCATGCTTCATATCCGGATTACTTTGAAACCCCACCTAATGCACGTCCCTTGTGATCAAGGATTTTTTTTTCTCTTTGAATACCCCTTTTAAAAATGTAAGTTTTGTTTCCTTTTGAAAGAATCGTTTTGAAGAAAAAAACTGACGTGAACAGACCTTTCTACGAATTTCATTTTCATGTTCAGAAAACATTCAAATTCATGCTTATTCTACGTTAGACAAACGGATGTATTTCACCTTCCGCGTAGGAAGAACAATCTCCGAGAAGAAAGCATCAAGCTTAACGTGGCTGGTGGCCTAGCTAAAGGAAATGACCACCTGAACAAAATATACCATCGTTCATCTTTACCTATTCTGAAAGGTAGATTAAGAGAATTTTCATTCATGGGTTAATGCGCAGAAACCATTTGAAAAAAAACCTATTTCTCTTTCCTCCTCTTCTTATTTTATCTTATTTTTCCTTATTTTTCTTTTTCTTGTTTGTTCGTTTACTTTCATTTTCCATCTGACAAGATGGCTGTAAAGCCCATATTCAGCTGTACTAACTGGTCTTCTATGGGGTCCAGTAAGTTGTGAATATACTTGGGCGGACCACGTCACCGGGTTACGTACCCTGCTCTTTGCGATAGATTTTAACGTGCTTGGGTTTTGACTCTTGCACATTCGTCTTATTCCGCTCCTCCTTTTTTCGGCGATGTCGTCCCCTGCATGAGTACATCCAAGCTGCTCCATTTTAGTTTGTACATATGGATACATAAACTGGCATATTTTATGCCTGCGTTTGTTTGTTTTTATGTGTGTGTGTGTGTGTGTGTGTGTGTGCGTGTGAGCGTGTGTGCGTATGTGTACGAATAAACTTTTTCAACTTCCCTTGTTACTTTTTTTGTTTCGTTGTCATCTTATATTCAATCTCCTGATTCTTAAACACCAATGTTTAATGCGACCTATGCCATCGAACAAGTTCGCTGGCCTGTAGTCCTCGCCTTATTTCTTATTTCCTCTGGTAGCTCAACATTTTAAACTGTGTCATTGACCATTTCATTTTTGTCCATGTGTGTCTATGCTCTGATCGAGTATTCAGATGTATTGCAATCATTATTTTGATGCGTGTCATTTGTGAAACATGAAAATAACGAATAAAACGAATAATTAGTATAAGGAATGATACAGTTATATTGCAGAATCCTTAGAGTCCATACGCAATTATCTTTTTTCGTCTTTTGTTTGGGTACATCATTTTGGTTTGAAGTGCTAACTTTTGCTCGAGCACACTTTAAATTCGACGATATAATACTCGGGTCTGGTAACTTGCCAGGGGATGTGAAAGAGGTCTTTTTTTTCAGATTTATCAAGGTTTCATGTAATACACATACATAATATTATGATTATGTCTGTATGTGTTATGTACATATATATGTATATATATATATATATATATATATATATATATATATATATATATATATACATGTTATATATGTATATATAAATATGTGTATATAATTATACATGTATATATGTATATATACATATATATATATATGTATATATATATATATATATATATATATATATATATGTATACATATATATGTATATATATATATATATATATATATATATATATATATATATATACATATATATGTATATATATATATATATACATATATATGTATATATATATATATATATATATATATATATATATTATTGTGCGATTATGTTCAACAAAGTTTGCTGCATGTGGAAAGTTTTATTGTCACGCAAGCGATCTAATTTGGTAATTTACTGTCCTTCATTGATTACCATTAAAAGTCCCCCCCCCCCCCCCCCACTTACACTCCTTGAACTTTTCCCTGTTTCTAACCGGATATCACGAAAAATAAAGAATTCCATATACAATATCTAAATAAATGTTTTTGCTTGTACATGTTTGCACCTTGCTCGTACACCACAATAAATCATTCAGGACATGTTTGGACGGTTTCTTTTGCAGCATGTTTCCGTTCATTCCAAAATATCCTGGGGCCCTATCAAAATTCGGCGGCCACAACAGCCGCCATGACTTGCAGTGATTGATAGGTAGATTGAGAGCTTGGTCGGCAGCGTGTGAGTCACTAATTGATGTTGGTTAAATGTATTATGATATGCTTATCCAAAAACGCACACACACATACACACGCACACACACACACCGATATTTTTTTTAATTGCCAAAGAGACTCTAATTTGACAATAGGACATGATACCTACAGCACTCTGAATAAAATGGTTTTGAAGGACTGATGCGACACCATCATTCCTAGTCAAGCACATCGCTGATGATGACCGTCTTCTCGATTTGTACCTCAAAATGTTGTTTCTTTCATGAACCTGCATGTCCATTCATGTTATATGTTGTCAGTTTCGTGAACAGATAAAATGAACTGAATTGGTATTATATGATTAAGTTTGTTATCACTGAGTTGACACATGATAACTGAATCGTTGTTGATCTCTCCCGTTTCTTGTTCATGCAAATAAAGTTGATAGATAAAATAAACTGAAAGTGAAACATTGATATGAATTAGAATTCAATCTACATTTAGCTGTATTTTCTACAAGCACACATTTTGAATGAATATCAAAGAGAATCACAACTAACACATTAATATACTCACCAAAACAGTGCACACACATCACATTGCATTATATGAATATACACGTATATGTGCTACTGTGACTTTGTGTGTTGTTGTTTTTTTGTTATTTTTTTTTGAGCGAGCAAGGGAATACGGTAATAATGAAACATAATGAATTGATAGGCAGCGAAAAAAATTGAAATAACTAACAGGCATCTTCTCTTTTTTATTTCTTTATATTATTTTTTTAATTACTGAAAAATCCTAAGTAAAGAAGCTGGATAGAGGCGTAGCTGCAAAATTTAAAGCATGTACGTAGGTATGGAGGTAACAAAGCGTGAAAACCGAAGTTCATGGCGGTCTCATGCATCTGTATAGCTTCGCCGTCGTGGCACCTCTGGTGAATTTCGTTTCCATGGAGACACAGGAAAAGTGACACAATTCATTAACTGTTCTAAAATCAGCGGCTGGCGAAACAAACTGCACTGGAAATTTGTGAGGTTCGTGATAGACTTTACGTACACCCTACACTGTACCAAAGGCATCTAACGTCTAATCCCTCGTATTATAGTAGGTGCTTCAATGTTAAGTGCAAAACACTTACCTCTCTGTTTAACCAACATGTCACTGCACAGGGAGGGACACCGTCTTAACCTCTGCTTCGTTGAAAATCTAAAAGTACCTTTAATCTATACTTGCCATGTTTTGGCTATTAACGCTGAGGTCATCCTTGCCGACTGCTGAGAGAAATTCATCTACATCAGAGCACATTGCAGTTTGGACCTAGCCAAGCTTTCCATTCCAAAGTTAGGTCGTATAATATACGCGTGCAGTGGGTTGTAAATATTTCTTCTCTTTTTGTTTGTGTTTTACTTTCCTGTTTGCTACATAGTGAATACTTGGAGCAAACGGGCTCTTGATTTGTTTTGCTCTGTTTGTCTTGTCTTGACACAAACACAGTTTAGAGCACGCAGAATCCGTCTCTAGCGTAGGCCAGGCTGGGGTTCCGGGAGAAACACGCAGCCAAAGCTAGCGTGCAGTTGTTGAGGTACGAGTGGCCGTCCGTGCCGCACACGGGTTTCAGAGCCAAGTCACATGTTGACAGGCAGGTGGGCGGAGTTTGCGAGGGCGTTGGAGAAAGAGACGTGGGCGTCCGCGGAACCGATGTCCATGTCGACGACGTCATCGATAGTTGAGACACGTCCGAAGAAAGTGATTGATGAGGTGCTTGCATAGTAGTCGGAAGGTCGTTCCTTACCTGGTGGACTTTTTTGGTCAGGAAAGTAAGAAGAAAATGAAATGATCGTAAAAAATACTTGTATTTACTCATTAATTACCGGAAATCAAATTCCTGTAGTTTGGTGCCTTGTATGTATCATAAGGTTTACTGTTATTTGTTAGTGGTTCATAATGTTGAGTAGAATATTCTCTTTTACAATATTCACAATCATTATAATGTATAACAACTGGGTTGTTTATTTATTTCTCTTTTAGAATATCAAAATCTATTTGATGACTAAGTCTGTATTGATTCTTGAAATTGACCACACAATTTAGAAGATTAAAGTTCACGTTCCCATGTCAAATTGAAAAAAAAAACACAATAGTGACCGATTTTGTTGTTAATTGATAAAATATACCATTTAAACTTATTATCTCTGGAGCAAAATCACCCAAGACATGATTAGCTATTGAGGACTTATCGTTAAAAAGAGTAATGTTTTTCATCACTACTTGAGCTCCAACAGATAATGGGGACTACGTAATGCACACGCACACATACAGAGGATATATATATATAGAGAGAGAGAGAAAAAAAAAACCCAGGATGAATAGGTAAGCGTAATAGGAAAATTATATGGCAAACAATGACTTATATTGTATGACACGGAATTAGTCGAAAATAGGAACGATTGTCGCTCATGTGATAGTGTATGCCAGAAAAAAAAGAAGAAAAGGACAAAATGAGAAACAGCCAGCAGAATGAAACAGAGATGCTGTCCAATGAGGAAATAAGTCTTTGTACTCATGGTTTCGAACTGGTACATTTTACTCTCTCAGATATTTGTTAAAAAACAAACAAACCAACAAACAAAAACGGTATGAGTGGCAAGACATCTATGTCTAACGTAGCCTTAGGCCTCAAAGAATGATAACCATACATTCGCACTGAGACCTCGACATTTTGAGTTATTAACAGAATTTATCACAGTTCTTCCAGTAGCACGGAGCTAGAAACACCGCATACCGGTCAGACTTAACTGGAGAAATCGCACGGCATTGCGTTTTGCGTGGGTGTTTTGTTTTGTTTTTTGTTTTTTGTTTTTTGTCAAACGTTCTTGATAAAAGAACCAGCAAAGTTTCATTTTATTTATTTCCTGCAACTGTTTTTAGCAAAGATGTCCAACGGAGGTTGCGATGTTCTGAGCACAGCGGCCCTGAAGCAGTATCAGGTGGCAGTAAAACGTTCTTCTCCGATCATATTCCCTGCATGGGTGCACCGCTACAGGATTGTTCATGAAAGCCATTTCATAGCTTCCCGCTCGCAGGGCGAGAAAAAAATCACAAGAAATGCTTCGCCTTTTGTAACAGTTTGATATATATCACATTTGATTCATTACCGATGTTCCATTTGACTCCTACGGCTGATTTTTATGACATGATGAAAAATTTCCTCCGTAACTGTATGGGTATCGTATTGTGCATGGGTGTGCTGGGAGAGAATGAAAAGTGGTCGTCAGGAAGTCTTCTACCTTATTTTCCTTGAACCTTCCCTTTTCTCTGATTTCTGTCTTGCTACGATTAACACCTTCCTTTTTTTTCTATCAGAGAATGAGAGAGAAAGCGAGGACAGCGTAAACACGATTGAGATAATCTAACAGTAATGACGTTAGCCTACTTCTCCGACTGGAGTTTCTCCGTAGATAGCCAGTCGGCCTGTATTTCGGGTCCGCTGTGACGCCAAGGTTGGCGTCGTACAGGTATCAGTTGCACACAGCAGCTCATAAACAAACGCACTGTTTTGTTGCGCGTCAAGTTGGTTTCATAGTACACAGATGAGATGAATTATCAATGATCTTTTTTCTCTCTCTTCTCCCATTCACCCCCTCCCTCCTCCCCCCCCCCCCTCCGCCTCTCTCCCTTTTCTCTTCCTCTCTTTCTCTTTCTCTAAAGCAGAATTAGAAGTTACCGCCGTTATCTTCCACACATGGTATTTTCGTATTTGTTTCCAATTGTTAGTCATACTGAGTTATATTACGGTTTATACATAGCTGCCACGCATGGGCAAGTGTTTGGCAATTGGATAGCTTTGAGCAGGGAGGTGGAAGAGACTCTCTTCCACCTCCCTGCTTTGAGCATGCCTAGTTATAATGTACAGGGCCTACATGTAATATGGAAGAAGCACACATCTGCTTAAACCTATC
Organism: Diadema setosum; assembly: GCF_964275005.1. Classification (NCBI taxonomy): domain Eukaryota; kingdom Metazoa; phylum Echinodermata; class Echinoidea; order Diadematoida; family Diadematidae; genus Diadema; species Diadema setosum. The sequence goes on from NC_092702.1 coordinate 13,550,056, forward strand.
CATCTGCCAATAGTCTCCACCCAACTTAAATCTAGTCAGTATACTTTCCCTCTTCTGGTGTAAAATCATATTTTTCTTAGCTCTGACGTTATTTTTGTTGTTGTTTTTGTTTTGTTTTTAGAACACAGGTATTTTATCTACTTCAATAGATATAATGTGTGGGGTTTCATGACATCTGTTTTCTGTCCTCCCTTTAATACAATAATCTGGATTACCGCCTTACAAGTTATATATACTTTGGGGTTTGGACATGGTTACTGACTATGTTATGCAAGGTCAAGATTCGTTAAAAGCAATGGCATTATGATATTCCATACTATCACAGACCGCACGGTTACCTTATTTTGTATAGAGGATACTATCGAAACTGACCAACGACAGGCAAATCTACACAGCCATTGAACATAAAGAATAACAAAAGATAAATGTGTGCATAGGTTCCCTGAAACTTTGCCCTACCGATCTCCAATCGCCAGAAACCTGAAAGTCATCTGTAATCAAAGAGTTAATAATGCAAGTAGGAGTCCAACAGCAAAACTTGAACTAAACTAACAGTTCCCTCATGTACAAGGAGAATATCCCTTTTAATCAACCCTTTCCTTTCGCAGTTCCCCTGATCTTTTTTTTTTTCTTACAATTTCCCAAATATTCCATCAAATATGCGTATACGAAATATCTCAATTTCAACTTTAAAAAGGCAAAAGCTCCCTCGTACGGGAAGGGTGGGGATAGCACTCTCCCTGTTTGCCCCCCTGTGCATACAAGTAGACTTTGGCTACACTTTGAGTTTTCCAAATATATGCCACAAAATGGAGGGAGAATATGGCTTATCTCCTCCCACATCTTATTGCTATGTCTCCTTCCACAGACTTGCACTTCTCTGATTGAGAAATTTCCAGATATTCCAACAGAAGTGTGCGCCAGATTGTTGAATTTCAGTTCTAAAAATGAAAAAAAAAAGAAGCTCCCTCGAATATGGGAGGGGTATCTTGCCACCCTCCCATTGATTAGTCCCCTCTGTAGACTTAGTACACTTTTGGGAATGATAATATCCGAATTTCAGATCGCTTCAGATCGCTTCATTTCAATTTTAAAAAACGCAAACGCTCCGTCGAGCGGGAGGGGCCCTCCTCCCACACCCTCCCCTTCTACCTCATTAGCCTTTGTACATACACACAGAATGATGCACACGCGGAATAAGAGCTAAATGCCGTGATTTTGCTATTAACGCTTCCCTGAAAAAAAAAAGCCCTAATCATTTTATTTTATTTTTTTTGGGGGGGGGAGCTAGAAAAAATTCCAAGTATTGCACCAAAAGTTTGCACTAGATCGCTGAATTTCAGGTCTCCAAAATGTAAAATCACCTTCGTGTGGGAGAAGAAAAATCCCTTATGTACACCCTCGTGTGCATGCCTATTCTGTTTGATTGGTTAACAGACAGCGTTCATGAATTTATTGTAAGAATTGATACAAGAAGTTTATTTAAATGCTACCACTTTATAGGCAAATTGTTCAATAATAATGCGCACACATCAAAATATCCTGGTACCTTAAACAAGTGGGACCGTTTCAAGCCGATAAAACACGCTAAAACATGCATCAAATTGCACCATTTCCAATATCAAAATGCAAAAAATTTTCCCCGTGGGAGGGGGACACCCCCCACCCACACCCTCCCTTCTCGCTCGCTCCGCGCGCTAGGGCTCGGTGGCTTCGCTCCCTCGCATAGTAACTATACCCCCCCCCCCAAGATCATATCCTGGCTACGCAGGTGTGTCTAAAAAAAAAGGGGGAGGGGTGGGGCTTCACCTTGACACCCCCCCCCCCCCGGAGCCCCCCACACTGAAAAACGTTCCGTGGCCCTTGACTTCAGGGCGACGTATCAAAGTATAAGAAATGACGTAACGAGACGTAAACATGAACAACAATGTCCACCTACCGGTAACGGGTCTTATAGTGGAGGCGTTGATAATGGCAATGCAAACGTATATCGATGAGACTGACACAGAAGGGCATTAAGATCCCCCTCCATCTTTCCACAGGTGATGTGTTCTCAACAATAGGAGGACTCAGCTAGCCTATGGGTCATCAATAACTCGACTAACCAGCAGTGAGATATTTGAGAAAACGAGTGGGAGAGCGATATGGCGAACTGTCTCGAGGAAGTATGAGACACCGCTCGCTCGACCTACATTCACCTCGAGTGAGGAATATTTTGTCAAGAGGAACGCACAACAGCAAAGAATTATGGAAGGTTAAAGAATCAAGAAAGCTACGATACAAAGTAAGCGACAGATAAAATAGCATCTTTGTTCCAAAAATACGGGGTGAAATGGAACCGGATTTTGTCAGAGATGGGTGAACCACCAACGCCATGCATGATTCATATATGTCCTAGAAAGAGCAAAAGTAATAATAACAAGTCTATTTCCTTTCTATGTCGTAACAATCTAATTTGGGTACGATGTTTCGTTGGGTGCGAAAATAACACATTTTGCATGTGACGGACGCGTAACCCGAAGACGATTTCGTTGTCCTCCGATGCTTTTCGGAACATAGACTAGATTGAATGGTGTGCGATCCATTTCTTAGAGTTAGTCTCGCTGCTTACTCGAGGGAAATGAAAAATATACCGTATGGTATGTAGGATTTCCTGACTGAAGAATTTACAGGAATGCTTATTTCCGTTTCCTCCCCTGTTTACAGATTTATTTGAACAGAAATATTAAGTGCCTGTGCCTGCGAAAACAAGCACACTTTCACATCACCACCACCATCACCATCATAATCATCATCACCAGTTCACTCGTGAAATATATAAAATAGTTTAAATCGTTTTTGTGTGTGTGTTTTTTTTTTCTGTGTCTACTTCATAATATCGCTGTTAAAAAAGGAAAGAATTACAAACACGTAGCGCGCAAAGCCGTTATGACGCCTACAGAATAATACCCATAAAAGCTCGAGGAACGGTCGTGGGAGATCACTTCTACTCACAGTATAATCTTAATTGGACTGATGCTCGTTTTCTCTTCACAGCTCATCCCACTCATTCAGGGGTGAAAAACAACAAACAAACAAACAAACTTGAATAACAAAAGGAAGTAATCATTGTTTTGTCTGGAGTGATGGAAAATAGCAATACACATTAACACATCGGGAGATCACTAAAACTTAGTGCAGACTGGGACAACGTTGGATCGTTAGATTCAGCAGGCTATTTCAGTAATGATAATGTATAACAATAAACATGGGTGGTTCTTTTTTTTATCCAGGTTAGCTTCTTCAGTGTTGCTACTGCTTAACGAGAGGGCCCTGCCATTATTAATACTCCAGCGTTGCCAGGTACCCATTTATACACCTGGGTCTCTCGAGACGGACATCTGATGGAGCACTTGACGGGCTTCGAACTCGGAGCCGCCGATTGAGAGTCAAGAGTCTTATCCACTGTGATACAGTGCCCACAAACTTACACCCCTCCTTTACACCCCACAACACTTTTATCTATATATGTTTACAATGATTATGTACACATATTATGATAGACAGTAATACTTTACTATATATATATATATATATATATATATATATATATATATATACATATATATGTATATATATATATATATATACATGTATATGTATACATATATATATATATATATATATATATATATATGAGATATGAGAAAGGAAGGAGAAATCGGTGCCTAGCTTTGACATCATTATTCCTCTCACTGTTCCTCCTTTTTCGGAAAAGTGCAAGAGTTGATAAGTGCATAGTCTCCGCCGGGAATCGAACCCGGGTCTTTGGTATGGAACGTCAACGCCTTAAACCGCTCGGCCACGGAGACGTCAAAGCGGTTCAGGTAGACCGAAGCTCGATTACCCGACGGACCAACCTTTATATACATCCATACATACATGCATACATCATACTATAATTCGAGCAACGTTTGTCTGTCTGTTTGTCTGTTTGTTCCTCTACTCCTCCCAGGTCCTTGGTCCGATCTCCATCAAACTTAGTGGGTAGATGCAGGTTGACCACAAAATTGCCGTTGAGGGGTTCATTTTTGGAAAGGTCAAGGTCGCTGGGGTCAAAGGTCAAATAACTTCAGACACTCGATAGAGGGCGCTATGTAGGCCTACTACGTACTTATAGGGGGATTCCCCCAGAAATATAATCAGACACCAGATAGAGGGCGCTATGTTGGCATACTTATATGGGGATTCTCAGGTGTACGCCAAAGAAATTTTTCTCCTCAAAATCTCTTTGGTGTACGCCTACTTATGCTTCCAGCAAGTTTGGCCAATATCGGACCAAGGGGTAGCGCAAAACAGATATTTGACGTCTGTTGACCCAGTGACCTTGACCATTTCTGGGGGAATCCCCATGGAGGATTTCTGACACTCCACGGGTACATTGACTAGTATATATAATTATATGTATATATATATATATATATATATATATATATATATATGTATATATATATATATATATATATATATATATATATATTATTATTATTATTATTATTATTATTATTATTATTATTATTATTATTATATTGTTGTAATCATGTCTTTATTGATAAGTAACCCTGGTGCACCCTTACCACTCCAGTGTATGTTCTGATTTCGAAATATGTACTATGATATTTGTGAATGAAAGCCGAATAAATATTAATAATAGTAACAACAAAGGACATGTTGACATATATACCAGGTCCATGGTTCTATTCTGGACACGTCATGGCACGTAATGACACACTTACAAGTACTTACAGTGAACAATAACAATAAAGCTATACATGTATTTACAACAGATTTGTAAGGTTGACAACAATCACACAAAATTAATTAATCACCGTACATTTCCCCACGCAGTACACATACGCTGTATTACATTTTTGATTGCTTAATTAATTAATTGATTAATCAACTGTAGTAATTTTATGTTTACTTGGATACGTATTACATGATTTTGAGTGTTTAATTGTCAATAACCAATGACTCATTTCGTTAATTTGTCCAGTATGCTCCATCACATTTTCTAATGATCAAATGAAATTCATATAAAACATTATATTTGTCCGGGATACACGCATTTCCAAGTGTTCGAGTGTCAATCCAATTTTACTAATTTATACACTTTTTGGATAAGTGCCAAATGTCATTCCAGTAAATCATCACATTTATCCTATTAATGTAATAATTCTACATAACTATTATATATTACTAAGTGTCTTTCACACTTACATATTACATATCTAAGTGATTAACGTTCCAATTCTGTTCTTTTCTTGCATAATGGTGAATGATGAAACTATTGCATATCTACTAGTGTCCTTAAAGAATGCAGTAGGAATTTATTTGGATTTATATGTTTTGAGTAGGCCTTTCAGTCGTTGTTTGTTTTAGTGTTATCTGCCCCCTTGCTCCGATCTCGAAGGTAAGAAAGGAAGGCTTATAGCCATTGCGTTTTAGTCCATTCAATAATACTTTGTATTTCTCTACTTTTCTTTCATGAGCGGCCTCAGTGTTAGGTTCGAATGGCATTGTCAATTCAACAATTAGGATTTGCTTTACTCTTTCTAGTAAGACTACTATGTATGTATATATGTGTATATATATATATATATATATATATATATATATATATATATATATCAGTTTGATGTCACTGCATCACCATCCATTACGATGAACAACAACAAAAAAAGAGAGAGAAAGGAATTGCTAAGTGTGTGCATTGTTTATGTTGTGTAGCAGTGAATATCAATTTTCTACAACAGGAAAACAGTATATTTCTTTTCATGAACACATTCCACAATGAATTACCTTCCACAATGCACCTTTCGGGCAAAAGGGGCCGTGCCACGCTCCCTGCAAATAATTTTCAAAGCCTTTCAGAAATTTGTGTGTGCTTGACTGCTGCCTACTCGAAGCATATATTTGGCACAAAATTAGTGTGCACTGAGCTGCCTGCAATTTGAAGAATGATTGATAATAAACACATCCATCAGAAAATATAAATGAATTGGTTGTAAATGGAAAGGGTCTTAGAGGGACTTATGATATGATACAGAGAGTCTCCGTGGAAAGTGAATCTCGTCTGATGACAGAGATAAATTACTGGATATTGCTCAATCATATCTAATGGAGAAACAGAGAGAGAAGCAGACATCATACAGAAAGAGGAGAGAAAGAAGGAGAGAGGGGGAGGGAGATGGAGAGACAGACAGATGAAGAGATAGAGAAAGAGAGAGGGAAGAAAGATATGGAGAAAGGGAGGGGAGAGAGAGGGAGAGTATGATATGCGCAGAGAGTTCTCTCTTTCTTTTCTTAATCCAGATATAGCTCCCAAGACATTGTGCAAGATGCTGTTTTGGTCTTGTCTTTGCTAGCTTATATAAACTGTCAATGAGACTCATAAAAACATGTAAAAAAATTAAATAAGAAAGTTCACAAACATCCCATCATTTCCTGATCTACGTAAGTCCATAACCAGTACAGGTGTACCATAAAAGAAAAAAAAAACCGCGACTCTTACTATAGACGCATGTGATAAGTTAACCGATCACGTTCGACAACCGTGCTGCTTTTTTGTTTTATTCCGTTTTGTTCCACTCTTTTTACACCTGTCTATGCAAAATGACATGGCTCGCAAATGTCAGGCTGACCACAAGCCAGGAACCACGAAAGCCCTGTGGAGAAATCTATTGATCAATAGTAATCGCATCACAAGTCGTCTGGCGACTGACGTAGTGTAACTCACACCTTGATATCAGTTATGACAGTGATATTTTCTGTGTCCTTCCAACAATAGTAAGTAGAAGAGAGAGGGAGAGAGAGGGGAAAAAGAGAAAAAAGTTGTTAATACGTAATTTCTGTAGATATCAGCACTTCGACAGAAATTCCCCGCGGTCTTCGTATCACACACATGGCTTTGTCAGCTTGAATGTAGAAAGGCGTTAATATTGAATATGCCATTCTTACATGATAAACTTTATTTTTTACGTGGGTGTTGCTTTGTCATCATCCTTTTGTTCCCTTCCTGCAATGTACAGAAATCAAATTCTGTTAATGTTGAGAAAGAACAAAATCGAAATGTTTTGTTCGGCTACTCACTGGCGCAGGTGCAAAGTCTTGACATTTAGATTATATCATGATGTTGCGACGATTTTTTTTTTCTTTTTCAGAGTTCCTGTAAATCCCCTCCTGTCAATTAGGTTTATTCATCATTGATCGCTCTTCGTCGGTAAAATATATGAAGATATACTTATTAAAATATGAATATATACAGTATATGCATTCGATATACAGATAGATGGGCAGCGAGAGGTAGATATATCAAGATAGATTGACAGAGAGGATAGAGAGAGTTTGTGTGGGGGAATTTCAGTGATTTGAAGTTTGTGTTTCCATTGTGTGGTTATCCTTTCATTGTAATGTTGTTTAATCATGACTTTATTCAAGTTCCAGGTAGTGTAAGAATAACATATAAAAAAGGAATGTTATATGTTTTAATTCTATCAGTCCACGAGGACAGAAGGAAAACAAGTATGCATAACACAGGGTCCATAATATTTTTCGTTAACAACAGATTTTCGATCTTCTTCTATTTTGTCATTTTCTTCTAGAATGAAGTGAGACAAAATAACTAAGTAGGGCCTACATGAGGGAAGTAATTGATGATTTTCTTTTCATTTTTTTTCAAATTTATTTCCATTTTCCATTTTCTCAATTATGACATTACAAAATTATTGACAAAACAAGAGTACAAAATATCTACAATCATGTCTTTTGATTGTAGAAGAAAAGAAAAACCCCTATACCTCTAAAATAATCTTTAAAGGCACACATTACTTATAAAAAAGTAAAAAGCAATCCAATTCAATCCAAATCTAATCCAAATCCAATCCTATGTGGATATCAGGACTAAGGATATTTATTTTTTTATTTCAAATACTCTTGTTTTATTGATGGTGAAAAAGATATCTATTTTCAATCAATATAAAGACAACACGCAATAAAATGAAGTAATAAATGGGTCTAGAGGTGTCGAAATGGAGAAAATGAAAGAGAAGCATTCTTGCGCAACTCGGTGATTTGCGAGGTAGATGCGTTTCTGCTTTTTGAAGCTCGCTGTGCAGAGGGACAAATCAAAAGAAGACGTGAAGATGTCAGAATGATTTTCTGCCAGCGGAGGTTTACGAAAGAGCTGCCGGCGAGGTCCCCGGGGGCGTCCTCTTATCATACCGATATACAGTTTCACTCCTTCGAGGAATCTCAGACTTTGCGGTGTATTCAAATTCAAATTGCCAATTTAGACAGAAGAAAAGCAAAATGACCATGGATTTTAATATATATAATGTGGTAATGGGCCCTCTACAATATTTATGGATGGTTGGGATCGGACGGATATCCTAATATAGACAGACTGCAAGCTCGAAGTGATCGCTTTGACACGTGCTGCTGTGTAAGGAGCTCGGCAGCTGCTCATCAACAGAACAGCAACTGATGAAGTGATGAAGACAGGGTAGTGAACCTCACTGTAATAAACATGCATATTGAGTGAGTAAAATAGCTCACCGAGACAAAATAATGTGATGACATCGATAAATTTCGGTGTCAAACCGAGGCTCTTCTCCGACATTATCAGCCAAACAAACATACGTGCCGCAGAATCCTTCTCCACATCGCATGAACCACGTATTGACATTCGTGCCATCTGGCAGATTTCCTGTAGCTTTTTTTTTTCAGTCTCATTGTCTCTTTTGTGATTTAATTTCGGGTCTATTCTTATATTGGATGGTATCAGAGTGTCAACACAAATATTTAATCATGTCTCCTCATACAGCCCATCTTTCAATCCTTAAATTAAATTGACCTCGGCATCTGTCAAATCGCGGGAGGACAGCTGTGGAAATGAAAAATTATACCTGAATGCTAACAGTTGTCAATTTCCGCTGCACCATCGGGTGTTCTATACTTTGACAAACTGTGAATGCAGTACAAAGACTTATGGGGGAAAAAACATCATTAAGAACTTGAAGAAGAAGAGATGCACTGTTTGATAGCTCATTGATATGCTTCTTCCTATTTTAATTGCTATTGACACAATATCAGACCTGCAGTCTCGCACAGGGAAGGAGAAACAAATAGAAAAAACACAAACGTTTTGAGGAGGCAGATCTTTTTCCCCACAAAATATCGTGCAACAACCATCAACAGCCCTAACAATCTAAACATTCTGCATTGTCAGACCCAACGACTCCACACTCCAGAAGGTGCGAAATATGAAAAAAAAAAACCCAGAAATATCTGCAACAACAACACCCGTAATATAATATATATGTTTAATCCCTGGATTCAGACGGGGGTCCGGATCGCGTGTTTTTTTTTTAGACGGCACAGATTGGGGAAACTAAAAATCAATCGGGGACCATATCCCTAAACCTAACCCTAATCCTAATCCTAACCCTAACCATCAAACCCTAACCCTAACCCTAACCCTAACCCCAACCCTAACCCTAACCATAACCATAACCATAACCAAAAACCCTAACCCAACGTTTTTCCCATAGGTTTAACACGCGCCATGCCCCAATCTGTGCCGTCTTAAAAAAAACGCGTCCGGATCGCCGCTTCACTCTCATTATTACTTCCTTGATCCATTCCCGACACCCCCCCCCCCCTAAAAAAAAAATAATCATAATCATAATCATAATAGTAATCCTACACTAACCAACATAAATCAACAAGCAAACAAACGAACAAACAAACAAAATAACCTCCTTGACCGAGCTAAACAGCATTTTCAAACACGAATGTCAGTACGCATTGTAATGGCCAGATGCTAACATTGCAAATTCACATTCCTGCTCATGGGTAATAGTTAAGCATTACCCTTCTGAGTTTTCCTGAATACACAACAATTTTTAATCCAAGTGGTTCCTACCCGAAGTTGTCACTGTATTTCCCCCGTGTTGTTCGCTGCTTCCAATAAAGCGTCCCAATATCCACAGTGATTTATAGCAAGGTCCAAAGTGCGCCACCCGAACTCGAGGTGATCCCAATCGACAAGCTTCGCGAAACATCCAACACTTCGACTTGTAAGTAATTCCATTCGTCCCGCACACGGTGAATCGCTTCGATGGATTTGCTTTGCAGCGTCGGCAAGAAAAGAGCGGCCACTGAATTTCTTCGCTGCTTCCACTTTTACTTCTAATCTTGGCTGCGGAGCCTTCCGGAGAATTACAGACGGCGAGGAGAACGCAAACAGTCATGGCGTACGCCCATCGAGCGATCATCGTGTCGCTGGTGCTTTATCGTTCGACGACGATTGAAGACTGCAATATCTTACAACCTTATCTCAGTCTTCAAAACCCATATCCAACAAAGAAGGCATTGGCAACGGAAAATTATCACACTGTTAGAATTGGAAGTAAGCTCAAACTCACTGGTCGTACACCTGATTTCTGACTCGACTCACTCTCAGGGTCAATAATGTCTATTTGAATCAATACGGAGCCAGCATTAGCCGTGTACTAATCACATTGTTTTCATAATCGCAAACGATGACCTTTTCAGGGAGTCAATACTTATGCCTATTGTAAAATAGTCCTATATCGACAACCATCTTTGTGTGTTCAACTAGTAGGGACCTATACTATGCGTTTGCTTTGTTCTTTATAACATTTGTCAATATTATACGAAACGGCATTCTGTATTGATTTGACCCTGGCCTTTACATTGTTTTTATCTTTTGTATATCTACTTTCTTACCCCTTACCTTGTCACTTTCAAATCCATCTTTCCGTCTTTTCTACCTTTCTTTTTTTTTTTAATCATAGTGAATCATTGTTCATGCGTAATTTTGGACACCAAATCTTTGCCAGAGTAGGTTCAATGGCAGAGCATAGTGTAAGTTAGCATATAATAACGGCGCCTAATAGGGTGCCGTATAATGGACCTTCGACCCCTCGCAGCCACTATTCGCCGCCATTATTCGTTAGGAATACGTGTACGGCAAAAGAGTTAACTTAATAATTACATTTGTGGGTTTATTGGTGTTGTAATGTAATTTTACATCATCCACGTCGAGCTCTGCTTATGATGACGGTCCCCTGTATTGATTCCTCCTTTGTTCAGATACGAATACAGTATGCATTATAATGTTGCTATAATTCAGATTTAATTAGGAATGATGTTGTTACGATATTGACAATTCCCTGTACTGATCTAAATGTTTTACTCCTTTTTGCATACTCTGTATCAACTTGTATTGATTTGTCATTATACTTGAAGAAAGAAAATGCAGAAATGAAACCAAACCAAACCAAACCACCCCAATTACACACACACAAACACAAACACACACACACACACACACACACACACACACACTCACACGAACTTATTCACGATTGCACGCGCGGGTACAAATTGTACACACACCGCATACAGAGGTCAACGTAAATGTATAACCGCCATTGGTTTGCTTCGATTTTCTCCGCTAAATAAGTGACAAAATAAAACTCTTGTTCTTCCAAAGCACTCGTGACTACCACACTACATTACACAACACGCACTCAAACAGAATATAAGGCATGTACACATATGCTTGTTGTGAATGCGACGCAACGAAACGAAAGAGATTACAGTCATTATTATAATAATTATATTATTAAAAAAAAAATGTCAAAATGGGGGCATATGAAGCACCTTATATTTCATGTTTATAACACAGTGTGTTTCGTCACGTCGTTACTACAAGCAATCACGCACTTCAATATTGTCAATGATTGTTCCTTGCCGAGAGTAAACCGGAAGAAAAAAGAAATCACAACTCTACCTCTCACTGCTATACACGCTACACTTCCGTGCTACTTTCTTCCATGCATGGCTTTATCTTCACGGTAATCTCGTAATATTGGGGCGGATTTCTATCCGGAATGTTCGTGATTACATCTTATTCATATGCAGCGGAAAAATCAAATCAAGAGGTGAAACATTCACATCAAAGTTTGTAAAATCTCCACCCCGCCTTTTATCAATATTGATGCGTCTACATTCGAATTTCTTGCTATCTTACACATTTCTTGGATGACTGTGAGCTTACCGATGGGATATTACCGGTATTAGGGGGCCGGCAGGCAATGTTATCATGATAATTATCATCGCAATAGTTGCGATAATAAGTGAATATTAGTAAGGTTGGCGTGTAGTATAGAACTAGTAGTTAGTAGTAGTGTAGCAGGAGCAGCAGCAGTATTAGTAGTAGTCTTTAGGCCCCCTACTAGTAGTAATAGTGATCAAAGATGCGAGTACATTCTTCCTCCTCTGCTTTCATCTTGTCTCCTTTTATTTACACTCATTATCGGTACTATGATATGTATTTATCATTATAATAACACTACTTAGTACACAAACCAATTGGTAATATTGCTCCTAGTTTGTTTTCCTTGGCATTATTGCCTGACATTTTACCGTTGAACGGCAGAGTTGATAAGGATTATTTACAGGTCTCTTCAACCTTTATCCTACAGTTTCTCATCAACACTGTGCGTTGGCTATTATCGATTTCGTCGAGAGTTTTACTAAATGAGGCAACTGAACGTTTATTAGACGACGGCTGTTCAAGGTTGTCGGATCTAAGGTTACCAACCATGCAGAGCTATAGGCAAGCAAAAGAAAGACAGAGGAATCTCATGCAGAACCCCCGTCGACATGTCGTGTAGTAAGTAGTTCTTTGAACCCGGCGATTAACCTACTCCATCTGAAACTCAATACATCGCGGTCGGTTCGCAGCCTAGAGAGTGTTCTTCGTTTGCCTACAAAGGTGAAATACAGGTTTGCCAACTCGACTGTCGATACTTAGGTCTTTCGGATATCCGGTTTCAATTATCGGTCTCTTAGCAAACGGTTTGCGTTCCGCAGTTTCTTTTTTTTTGTCTTCTTCTTCTTCTTCTTCAATAAAGCAAGTATTTAGAGGTGGTGATGTGTCGCGGTAAATTTCTTAATCGATACTTCTCGGGAGCAGTATGCCCAACCGACCTCATAGAATGGGACTTAAAGTGCCGCGAGACAGAAACGAGACTGGTCATTGAACACTCAAATCACCCTATATGCGCTGTTAAGAGAACATACATTTTTTGAAAAGTGCATTGCCCACATAAGCCGTAGCCTGATATAAAACCCAACATAGAACGACAGAGACGAATGATAACACAAGAGAGAGAGAGAGCGAGACAGACAGAGAGAGGGATAGAGGGAGAATTAGGTGAAGGCTATAACAATTATAATATGGGGATATAAATATAATGTTTCCATTCGAGTACATCACAGTCTAACGCCCCAACCCCCATAGACACTCTCATAATACCTGATTGAATGGCATAGACAATTTCATGGGCGAGGAAGGTAATCTGTTGACTTCTGCACGCGACACATTTGTGAACGTGTTCGTGTGTGTGTGGTTGTGTGTGTATGCGTGTGTGTGTGTGTGTGTATGTGTGTGTGTGTGTGTGTTTGCGCGTGTGTGTGTGTGTGTTTAAATGGACTGTACAGTACTGGTTGAGGTGAGAATTCAGTTTGTAACGTTTTGCGAGATATTTAAAGACCACTCTATGAAATGTTAAAGAGCATACAATTCTAAGGGGAGTCAAAGTTTATTTGATGAAAATCTTTTTTTAAATAACTGAGATAACTAAAAACAAGGTAAAACAAAGAGATCCTAATAAAAGTAGTGGCCTGTCTATTAAATTAGGATCACTTTTTTGGATATCTCAGCCATTTCAAGATCAATTTTCATCAAATAAACATTGAATCCTCCTTGAAATTACATGCTCTTTCATATTTCATAAGAGGTTTCTCATTATCTCACCACAAATGTTATAAACCTGAATCCTCACCTCAACCAGTACTGTACAGTCCCTTTAACTTTATCCTCGACAATTTTGGATCTGCACGAATGGCAATACTATTTGAAGGTCAAAAGTGGACGGAATTAACAAGTCGCGGTGATGATGACGGAAAAACGGAAAGACACAAATCATTACAGCGTTAATGATGTCTCCAGGGTTTTCTAATTTTTGTCCTTCCACATAGTTCCCCCAGATAAAACACCTTATATCTACCCCCTTGCGATTATCCACTTATGGTCCAACAAGATATCAATCCGGAGGCTCTTGCATGCTACAGTGGTGATGCTCGATTGTATAATTATGTACGTGGACATAAATAACTACAAATGATTATACAATGTATTATTACATTCAGCATTTAAGACGTTGAGAAAAAAAAAATACAAGTTGGATGCATATTTTACAGTACATATCACTAATGCCTATATCTCAATATCAATCTAAAGATAATTTTACACCATTCTCAACACATTTGTCATTTCCGATACAAGCTATGCAAAGTTCAGTGTTTTCAAAGTACTTTTGATAACCATTATTATTATAATCAGACGACAACTGTGGGTATTGGAAATGTATCGTATGGATACGGAATGTTTTCACCTGGGGGACCGAACTTGGGTATTACTGAAATTGTACAAGGATAAAGCTCACCTTAAATTAGATTCATTGAAGAAACATTTGATGTTTAGATATTATTCCAATCGATCACTTACCCTGTATTTTCCGGCTCTTTTAACCTTGTCCTTGAATATTTTGCATTATGTGAATACCACATCAGAGTAGCTACTTCTTTCGCATGTCATGTTTAGGAGTCATGCAGAAAAAGTGGTTCTCTTCCACTACTCCGTCCAAATAGAGGGAACAATTTTTTTTTTTAATCTGAAGTTGTGATAGGTATGAGGATATTCTCCGTTTGTATTGATTACGAAGTATTTGAAAAGCAGAAGATATTTTGTCTGACATTACAGTGTAACCAAATGCTTCGAATATACAGTCATAACTACGATTTCAGAAAAAAAAGGTCAGTTCATCTTCTTGATTTCTTGGTCTTGAGTTTGCAGTGGGTAAGTTTGCTGTCTAGACTTCGCAGAGCCAGACAGTGTTAATTTTACCTTATACACGTAGTGTATTACATTTGGATTTTACTTGTTTGACATACAAAACAAACTGTGAAACAAGTTGCGATTAAATTGTTAAATTGCAAGGAAACAGAACACCTCACCTCATTTCATTAGTTCATGTAACTATGTTGTAAGTTTGTGTTTGGCTCATATGCCTGTGGAATGACTCGGTGCACCATCACGCAATTTCTCAGTGAGGTATATGAAATGTAATAATCTGCTTTGTATTGAACATATACCTCTTACAATAACACGTTAAGAATCAGCGACACTTTCTAAGCGAGGTTACATAATATTACGTCTTTTTGTTCCAGTGCTTTGTCAGGACTTCCACCCTGATTCCAGATACACTTGTTTTTGTTTTTAATAAAATTGTCAATTTTTCAGGTCTCAATATGTTCAAAGTTGTCAGAAGGGAATGTCGCTTGCTGCTTGTGATTGATCAAAGTTTAAACTATTGTCAATACTGATTCAGTAAATCGATCAACCCGCTTTAGACGTTGTATATGTATTATGTTCTAATGTAATTGCATGCTTTTAGAGAATTCCTCTATTGATTACATTTATACTGGCTAATGTTGGTTATTCCGAATATTCATTAATCGGAAAATGAGGGGGTCCTGTCATCTAAGGTCCCTGTTTGGGACACACACAACATCAGATTGTTACTGTAAATCCAGATTAATGTTACCAGTACCACAGTAAAAGTTACTTTAAAACATGGTACTGGAATATGTCGTACAAGAGGCAGCACTGACTAATACAAGCAACTGACAAGGAGTCATTGAATGCAGTGCAGTGGATAAGAACGCAGACCCTCGATCATGGGTGCATGGCAGCAGTGGGTGTGCCCCTAGGCAAGGCACTTTATACTCATTGCCTAATCCATCAGAGACGACTTAATGCAGGCGATCCTGTTGTACCTTGCTCATAAACATTTAAGCGTCTTCTTTGTGGCAACATTGTATTGATCCATACAAACTATAGTACTTGTAGTTGTATTATCGATATTAATATTCTTCACAAATACACATACATACATACACACAAACATACACACATAGTGACAATAACTCATCTATATATAGTCGGATCACAATTTAAGAACGGAATTTATAGAGTACATGTATTTGGCATTTGCATTCAAGGGGGACTTTAAAGATCTAATTACACAACATTTTTTTATCTATTTTCTCATTAATCATGACAAAACATTCCCTGCATACTATGGAGCAAGCCTTGGAATTCAAGCTTAGGCAAGCAAAGAGAAATGATGAATCAGCCATGTAACTCTATAGAGCAAAAACATATGTTCTTTAATTACAGCACTCAATATGAATG
Organism: Diadema setosum; assembly: GCF_964275005.1. Classification (NCBI taxonomy): domain Eukaryota; kingdom Metazoa; phylum Echinodermata; class Echinoidea; order Diadematoida; family Diadematidae; genus Diadema; species Diadema setosum. The sequence continues at coordinate 13,566,449 of NC_092702.1, forward strand.
CAGCATACCTTTACATTATAAATGGCATTTTAACATGTTTATGCTTGTTCTCACTTCGAGGTGTCCTAAGAATGGAAAATAAAAATGACTGAAATATTGAAAAAAAAAATCCTATGTCTTCAATGGGGGAGGGGGAGGGACGGAAAGAGAGAAAAGTGTTAGTCACAGTTACAGGTACACAGGTAAAAATCTGGTCTTGTTCTTTTTTTTGTTTATCATTACAACTCAAATAGTGTCTGATTCAAACAGGACATACACGATCACTTTACTAAATCAATGTAAGTAAAACTTACCACATACATTATCATCAGAAACTCATGTCTTGTAATCAAGGAATGATTAAGACCCAGAGAAAGTTCAAATTTATCTATCACTTATGGCACATAGAAAAATGGTGACATTATGTGTGAATCAAATATTCAGCGTATACGAACACTATTTCGTAAAACAATTTAAGTAGTTGTTTTTTTTAACAACAACAACAAAACAAACACACACACACACACACACACACACACACACACAAACTGATACTCTCATCCAGTGATAAATAATGCCAAGTCATAACAATAAAATGCTATTACCGAAACTTTGGATCAACGAACCTTTGGAATAACGAAAATTATTTCATTTGGGATTAACGAACGATTAACGAAGATACAGTTCTTTTATCTACCTTGCTATAGTTTGAGGAAGCGATTTATAGGCCGAATTTAACATGGGGTATGAAAATTAGTGTTTCTCCTTATTCTCTGAGTACACTTTCATTTAACACATTGCATTGGTTTGTAAAGATTGAATATATACAGCATTTCCAGTCTGGTGGGGGTTTTATTGAAACTTAGTATAAAAGCATGATGGCCAGGCTTGCTTGCTCTAATAGCTAATCCATAATTATTCACTATCCATATCACTGTCTGGTATAGAGCTTGTTTCAGTTGCATCTTATCCGGTATTTACAATTGCAGCACCTCTAGCCTGAGCAGACAGTAATCCTAGCAATAAGTGACTAGGCGAGTACACCGTAATCCTCAACCCAGAATTTAAGCTGGAGACAACTTACAATGTTTGTTTAGCGAAACACTGACCTGGCAAGTGTCTTCAAAACATGGTAATGCTGGATGGAGTCTGAGATTATAGGGCATCGTGCCTTTATTTTTCTTTTTCAAGTTATGACATAAGGATGATGCTCTCTCTGCTGCATCAATCACGTTGTGTCTCTAGCCTCCTGTGTGTGGAAAAATTCCAACAAGAATTCTGATACTGAGTTGAATTAGGGGCGAGGAAAATTTGTCTTTTTTTCTCCTGCAAAATTTTACCTTCCTATGTAGTGTCAACCCACGATGCTTCATATTACTTGAAAGGGCGATTCCTTTAAAAGCTCATTCAGGAAACTATACTGGGATGGTGGATTAGGCGAGGAGTGACAGGAAGTGTGAGGAAGGTGTATAAACAAAACACTAATCAATTACAGTATAGACAAAAGGGCGTCAGGTTTTCTGCAAGTAAAATCAACGTCGCTAAACTTTAAAGGGAAGGTATGGTATTGGTTGAGGTGAGGATTCAGCTTTGAACTTTTTGCAAAATACTTAGAACCACCTTATGAAATGTTAATGAGCGTACTATTCTAAAAGGAATTCAAAGTTTATTAAATGATGAAAATCAGTTTTGAAGTGGCTTAGATATCCAAAAACAAAGTAAAACAAAGTGATCCTAAAAAAAGGTAGATCCCATCTTTTATTACGAATTCTTTGTTTTGGATATCTCAGTCATTTCAAAACCAATTTTCATCAAATAAACTTTGAATTCTTCTTAGAACTATATGCTCTTTCATATTCCATACGAGGATTTTCATTATCTCAACAAATTACCATAAAAAAAAGTTGGAAACCTGAAGCCACATCTCAACCGAAACTGTACCATCCCATTAACCCTCTGCATGCAACATTACCTGTCTATAAGTTTCTTGTATGAAGTTTGTGCACAATTTTTTTTTTTTTTTTTTTTTTTTTACTCATTGGCATAAAAAGGATTAACCATGCGACAGCCGACCGGAGACGGCATTTCTCTATTGAACAAAGGGTGTCCTAAGAGCTTCCTTGAAGCATACAGGTTGTTCCTTTTGCATTAACTGGAATGCCTCGTAGATAGCTCCAGATTCTTATTGTACTTTGGGTAGAAATACAGAAAAAACACTTACAGGAGTTAATGGCTGCATCAGGGATAACATATACTTAAAGTTGTGGTCTTGTCTTCCAAAGTATGTGGCAGGAACAGTAGTAAAATGGATGTGGTTTTGGGACAAGTTGGTGATGAATCTTGTATAAGAAGCTGGATGACAGCAATACCATCCGGTCTTATGTTCCCAAAAGGTTTTCAGGTACCCTGCAGCGTAAAAGATCAAGAGGATTCTAAAGAGGTTAATGGATTTGAGTAGGACGCTGTGTATTAAAGGAGGATAACGTTTCTTTTGAGCAAGCGCGGTTCCTTCTACACAGTACCACTAAGACATGGTCACTTGTCTCAACCTTTATTTGGATTCACCTGCAGGCAAAAAGGAGGTGAGGGTGTAGAAATCAAATTTCTCTTAATTTGAAATAAAACTTTCTACTGCGTGATTCTGCTCTGCATATGGGGTCCAATGGTCATCAAAGGTGATATAAACTGAATTAGTACTTTAATCTAGCATAGATTGTGAATATTAGTATCTGGTTTCCGAATTATTTGTAACAATTTATTTATTGTCTGCATTTTAGGTGACTGGTCAATGTATAGCACCCTTCCTCTAGCAAAGTAACAGTTTCTCTCTTTTTACTGTGAGCAATTTTCAGATGTGACGTAAACTGCAGTTTTGTTTGATATTTCATTGTCCATTGCATTTTCTTATTCGGCCTCATCTCCATGCCCTTCTAATTTCCATACATTCTTGGCATCTGATCCATCAGCATTGGAGCCCACTTGAATTTCATGGGCTGACCTTTTCACCCTTCGTTTCTCGCTTTGTTCTTGCTGTCCCTCCGACACTTTTCCCGTTAAACAAATTGCTCCTTTTTTATTCGACTGACTTTTGTCTGTTTTGGATTTGTCCTTTCTTTTAACGAGCGTTCTTTGATTATGTGGACTCACGTTATATTGTATACTTTTGGCCGATCATAAATTACACCACAACGTGTTCGGTTCCAAAGAGTTATGAAGCTTGTCTATAAAGGTCTGCGCCCAAAACTGGAAATTCCTTATTTTCTATTCATGTTACATCACATCGCAATATTTATGTTGTCTTGCTGTTGTTGGTGGTGTTGCTTGCTTGCCGTCGCATCTACTTCAGTAAACGACCGTCGCAAAAATAATGATTGATTTTAGCTTAATTCATCTTATTTTATTTACTCCAGCTGCATCCCCTACGGCACGGATGTACCGAACCAGATCTCCGTGAAATATAAGGCACATTCTTATCACAACACAAAAGAATATTCTGAAGATCTGTGTCGCTCTCTTCGTCACGAGAAATAGTCAGCTTTTCTGTTATAGTTAAAGGAGGTCACCCCACGAGCTCGACACCTACGAGTTTTACAGCCCAAGAGCTCCACATTGAAAAAAAAGGTCCATAAGTTGTACAGCCCACGAGTAATACAACCCATTAGCTCGACACTAAGCAAATATAGGACCCATGAGCTCGCCGCTAGGCAAATAAGGTCTACGAGCTCCACGCTAGGCAAATAAAACCCACGAGTCCGACACTATACTAAAAAGGTCTACGAGACCGACACTGCGTACATTAAGCCCAGTGATGTAATGTTGGTCACCTTTTTTTGCCTTGTGTCGAGCTCACGGGCCTCATTATTTTGCCTAGTGTCGAGCTGGTGTACCGTATATTTCGTGGGCCTATATTACTTGATGTCGAAACTTGGTGTCTAACTTGTGGGCTGCACGACTCGTGAGCTGTATAACTCGTGGGTTGTACGACTCGTGGGCTGTATGACTGGCGGGTGTCGAGATCGTGACGTGCACACAGTATACAGGCGGCAGTGATAACTGCTTCTTCCCCTCCCCAGAAAAACACACTAAAACTTTTTTTTCTTTTTTTTTTTTTTTAAGAATCTGAAGTCCCTTTGACAACCGCGACTACACCTTCCTACACCTCCCCCCCCCCTCCCATCCGCTTGCACCTCCCCACAGCCCGGACAGTTTAAGGACCACAAAGCTTCAGCTGCTATTTATACACACCCGTGAAACGTAACGGTAGACGGCTGTCAACCATTCGGCTGAATTATTAAACAAAGTTGAGGAGTAAAAAGAGTCACAAAAAGAGAGAAAGAAAATCCCCCTCAAAAACCACAAAAGGCTATTTAAAATCGCGCTCACAAGAAAAGAACGCACACATGCATACCGCAGAGCTGACCCATCGCTAGGGACTGGCTAGCTTTTTTGGTTGCTTTATACGTCTTGGCTTCTTCGGTGGCATAGCTTTGCCTTCATCTTTCGTATTGTAGATGCAGCAGTATGTCGTCTGTGCTCAGACTTGAATCACGCTTCCCTGCTGGTCACGGCTTATAATACTCCCCCCGACCAAGAGCGCCGTGTAGAAACGCTGTGAAACGTAACACGCCGTAGCGCGCCGGGCCTTTAAACCGTCATACGCGGGCACGCCACGTGATTGAAACGGCTGCCATACACTCTAGCTGGTGTAAGAACCTTGATAAAACGTGGCGAAACGGGACAAAACTTGAAAGGACCGTCAGATGCGGACAATTCTCCCTGATGAATGAATGTCGATACGGCTCAGAGCATGCAAAGGCATCCATCCGTGTCATTTAATGAGATAAATTCGGCATGCATCAATGCAACAGATCCATTCCCATGTGACCGCTCTTTGCGAGCTGCTTTTTTTCCCAGCGATCCCCGTTTTGCCGCCTCTCGGTGAACGTAGTCACCTCGATTAGACACCGTACCAAAATGACACTAAATCAATGTACGATACGGAAATCAATCCTATAGTCTGTGGTCCTACACCCGGACACATTTTGTCACAGTAATTGAGAATATGACTAATATTTGCCATCCTCCTATTAAATAATATGAAACTCACATACTGAATGTACGCCACCAAAATTCTCAATCATTTCGAAGTTCAGCGCGCTGTTCACCTATGGATAATTATGGTTCATTACAGCACTCTTACACCTGGGTGGCCACTGCATATATCTCTAACTGCGTGCAGAATGTCGATCAGTGGCGCTAATAACACAAGGATTCTCGAATATTTCCATTTTGTCCATGCAAGTGAGTTTCTGCTTAAGTTGGCCCCATTCAAAGTTTCCTTTAGCGGTTTATTGATATTTGCCTCTCATTTTTTGCATCCTATCGGCAACGACAGGTCGAATAACAATAATAGCCTCTATCGTCTGGCAAGAAAAAACTGATTATGATCATAAATACCCAATAATCACTCTCCAGGCGCGATAGACCGCATCGATAATCTGACAAGAATATGTCATCGATACCGCAGAAGCGAAGAGCGGATCGAAACTTGTCACTGAAGCCGAACGATGACCTATACTCCAATCCGCTCACTGCCACGAAACCACTTATTCTCTCATTGCGTCGATCAGGCAATTGCATACTACAGTTGTCTATCCGTATAAAACGGCGTTGAGGGCGCCCTTCATACGTTCTTGCGACAATCATAGGTACGATACACATCTGCATAGGTAAATACGTTCATATCTTCAGAAGATAGCATAAGTTTTGACCATTACGAATGATCGACCCTTCCATCGGTCTTTTTACACTGTTGGTGAGACGCTGTACATTAGGTTCATACGAATGACAAAGTAAATCCCCCCCCCCCAAAAAAAAAAAGAGAAAAAGAAAGAGACTGTAACAGAAATAGCATGTATTCTTACATAAACATCTCATCAGTGCTTGCCAGTATCTCCTTATATACGTTTAACAGACATTCCATCTGCAACGATTAAGAAACCAATAAAAGTCAGGCATTTAACCTACATTCACCCGTTAGATATTGACAAACAACGGGGTAGACAAGCGTCGAGGGGATTGCAGGGAATCGTTGAAGAGGGTATCGCCTTCCTTCGTGGTTCCATAATACGTCGAATTACGACGCGGTGATTCAATTTGGCGGCAAACGTCAGGCGCGATTCGCCTCGGGGGACTCCGCTCTGGTATCGCGCGCACCAAAATGTCGAATAAAATGATAACTACTAATCTCAAATCAAGTGCTGTGCTCGCGTTTGATATAGGCTCATGAAGCTAGTTTATGATAATTATGCGCATTGATCGTCTTCGGTGTCAAAAAGTAAAAATGCAAATATCTTTCCCGTTCCTTCCGTCTCATCGTACTTTGTATCAGACGGGCAAACTAGATTATGCTTTTTTACTTTTTTGTACACATACGAAGTACTCAATTTAGACATTTGACAGTCAAGCGGTCTTAGCTAATTGCTTTCGAGAATAGCATGCAATATGTCCGAAATCCATGAATTTACAAGTTTTCTCTGATATGTACCACTCCATACACCATGCATTATATCGAAATCAAATTAAAACCACATTTTTACATTAAGTTAAGACGTTATTGTGTTATTGTGACGTCTGGCACACTTTTTATTTTCTTCACTTTAAACTTCTTTAGATTGAGTAGATGCTCGCAAACATTAACTTTGTTTAAAAAGAAAAACGCAAAAGCAAAGGAAAAACACAAGAAGGGGAAAAAAGGAAGAGAACATAACAAACCTGACGACACTTACTAACTCATTAGGCCACGACAAAGCCTATGTCACGACTGCCCCGGAGACGAAGGTCGGAATACCACCTGCGCCACGGTAAGCAATCTACGCTGTCCGTCGAGGCAGGCGGCCTGAAAACATGATGGGCGTGATTACCTCGGACAGGTCTCATTATTATTGGCGGGCTCATTCTCGCATCTCTCAAAGGGGACTATTAGCAGCTGAAGTGACGATCAATTAGGCAAATTGCACGCGGATCAACCCCTCCCCCCTTGAAGAGAGAGAGAGAGAAAAAGAGAGAGAAAAAGAAAGAACTAGAAATGTCGCTATGGCGACTGATGCCTCCGCCATAATGCATGATTCTCCCAATAGGTGTATGGTACAATATCTTCACAATGTGTGATGACTGACAAAATATTGAAATGTCAGGTTTGTCAAAAATATCTTGAATGTTCACATTCCTTGAACTAGGTTTGCTATAATTGTCTAAGAGTGCAGGTACACGTATTTGGGGAAGTGAGGATTTTTACTTGACTTCTGACCGACCCTTTTGTAAGTTCATACACTGAGTAATTTTCAAGGTATGAAGAAAGAGTGTAATAACAGTATAAAATAGTGGGTTTTTTTTGCATTTAAACCTGGTCTTTGACCCTTAACCTTTGACCTTTGACCTTCTGGCTGGAAATATCCCAGAGAATCTCCATTTGGTAATACATGTATAATCAAGTTTTTAAAATGATATTGCAAGCATTGCATATAGTACTAGTTAATAAGGGAAATAGTACAATTTTGAGGAGTTGACCTTCACCTTTGACCCCCTGACTGTTGACCCATGACCCCTACATTCCCTAGATAATCCCTGCCAGTCAGTACATGTGTATGTACCAAGTTCCATGAAGATACATTGAACCATTTGCAAGAAAGTGAAATTGTAACATTCTCACCTAACTTTTGACCTTTTGACCTTTGACCTTACGACATGAAACTCTCTCTTGAGAAACTTTACGCAGTAGTACATGTCTACACTAAGTTTCAAGAAAATACCTTCGGACATTGCATGGATATGGGGGAAATAGCAACATTTTTAGCATTTGACCTTGACCTTTTGACCTTTGACCGCTTTCCAATGTCACTAGAATCAACTCAACTAATTGCCCCATCATACATCATCCTTGGACCAAATTTGTTGAAAGCTGCTTCATCCAGTTTTGAGTTATCACGTAAACAGTTAAATTTTAGGATTTGACCTTGATCTTTGACCTTTGACCTCTGTCCAATTTCACATTTCACTCAAAAACTAATCAAAAATTTGTCCCATCATACATCATCCTTGGACAAAGTTTGGTGAAATTTGCTTGATTCAGTCTTGAGTTATCGCGTAAACGGATACAATTTCATGATTTGACCTTGACCTTTGACCTTTGACCTTTGGCTGATTTCACCCAAAATCTAATCAACTAATTGCCCCATCATTCTTTATACTTGGACCAAGTTTAGTAAAATTCCAGTCAATATTACTCAAGTTATCGCGTAAACGAATGCGGACGGACGTACGGACGGACGGACAACCCGAAAACATAATGCCTCCGGCACCACTTCGTGGCGGAGGCATGAAAAGATCAACAACTCTCTATTCACTGATCATGATAAATGTACTGGATTGACTATAAAGAGAAAATAAAAGAAGGAAAATTGAGCTTATTGTCCTATTCGTTATCTATATCTGTTCTTCTTCTCCTTCGTCTTCTCATTGCAGTAAAGCAGCTTAGGTGAACATGACACGTCACTATACATTTATACATATTATTATCATTACGATTATGATCATCGAAATGATTTTTATCATGGTTTGTCATCGGGTTTTTTTTCATATCATAATCTGTAGCTAAAGGAAGCTACTTGGTAGAACTCTACACCCTCTTGCATTATAACCACATTGTGTTTTCAAAGATTTGGAATACATGTTACCATGCTTTTGGAAGAAGTGCGTTGTGACGAGCACAGTCAATTTATTTTATCAAGATCAAGCGCTATGAACTACGTATTTGTGGCTAAAACAAACCAAACAACAACAACAACAACAACAACAACTGGCCATCACGACAAACCCGACACTCAAAGAGCTCGCTCACTCACGGGTGATTATGTTATTGATGCATTTTAATGACTGGCGCGAAAATATTGGTCTAGTAAGTTAGCAGCTCCTCACAACAAAACCAAGACAGAAAAAGAAATAGTGGCAATGAAATACCCTTTCTCTCCCCCTCCCTTCCTCCCCCGTCTCTCTTTCTCTCTATTACGTATTTGTAACCATACTGCATTTCCGGGCAGTAGAAAACCTTTTTACACAGTTTCAATTAAGACGACGTGTTTTGAAAACACTAAGTACAAGCGGAGTGTACAAAGAAAATAAAAATTCCATTAGTTCGGCAACAATGTTTGCCACAGTTGTGAAGAGATTTGCATTTGAAAAGTAAAGTGCAACATCTCTCTGGAACAGACCGAACAAGGCTTCTTAACATCCTGTAAAGAATAATGATTGGAAGTGTGCGGACAGGCGATATTGAAACTGCAAAATAGCGAAGAAAGTTAAATGAAATTTCACTCTATTTCAAATTGTAATAATGATAATAATAATAATGATGATGATAATAATAATAATAATAATAATAATAATAATAATAATAATAATAATAACAATAATAATAATAATAATAATAACAATGATAATAATAATAATGATAATAATAATAATACAGTAATAATAATAACAATAATAATAATAATAATAATAATAATAATAATGATAATAATAATGATAATAATAATAATAATGGTAATGATAATGATGATACGGTCTTCTTTGCCCAGGGTAGCCTCTTCAGTGTTGCCATTATTATTACCCCAGCGTTGCCAGGTACCCATTTACACACCTGGGTCGAGAGGGACATGGTGGGTATGAAAGCATCTTGCTTGTCCAAGGACTTAAGCACTGGACGGGAATTGAACTCGGGGCCTCCCATTGAGAGTCAAGAGTCCTATCCACTATGCCACAGTGTCCGGAAAAAAAGTAAAATAGAGCAAAATCAAACAACCTGAACACAGAAAGATTCATTCACGAACAAAATACTAGAGTAAATCAAGGTGTTCTAATATTTATGTTCTACGCAATCAACGGTCACTTATATGCAACTTCAATGAGGTGATATTGTCTTCATCCCATGTCTTAAACGGACTGGCACATAAGTCTTTGCCAGATTCATATTACATTTTGCTATGCTTCCCATCAATTTATAGTAATTTCAATCTTGTTCGATGCCAACGTAAATTTCATTGATTTATTTCTTTACCTTACCGTTACTACTTCACCCTGATATCAAAGTGAACATGGATTTTAAAAATCCCATGAAATTCCAGTGAGGTTGGGCAGTGTGTACAAATCAAGCACAGCACTTCATAGTTTATGTCAGCATGCCGCGTGTCTTAAAATCAGTGGAATGCGCACAACTGCAGCAGATGCATTATATTCAGTCTAAGAAATTCATTGCGCTCTCTATTTGAATGTCTCCTCCTCCATGTGAAGTAAATAAACACAATTCATTACCGACAGATGAAGGGCAGCAAGTGAACTGCTTTTTTAATAGTCGCTCACACTTGTCTTCTGTTTTTCATTTCGACGTCAGTTAGCCTGCTTGCCGATATTGGGTTATTAAATGACGTGATGTCGCAAAGGAAATTGTTTGTCGAGACTAACCTCGTCCAGAAAGAGCACATCATACCATCAGCAGCGGTATAAGGTCGTAACTAATCGAAACCGTCTCTTTTCAGGCGCCGAAAGGTTGACGAAAGATTAGATGTCACTTCAGGTAAGGAAGATTGATTTCAATCTAACGTCACAATTTATCGCCAGTCGGGTGGTTAAACGCTCTTTCCGAATGCAACCTACTTCCTTCGTCTTATCGTCTTTAGAGGTCTTATCGTCTTTAGAGGTTCGTGTACTTGACGTTTGACGGATTACTACAATTAATAGAGTAGTCATTACCAGGTGTGGCTCATCGCAGCCTTGAGTGCCTGAAGATAAGTTATTACAAGCAGTACTCCCTTTGTCATTGACCTTTCCTAATGAATACAATATATCATCGAATATGCCAAAAGAATAAAGGCATATGTCTATTTACTTTTTTTTTGTCAAGACGACTAAGCTTTCCAAAACTCTCGGATAAAGTACACGAAGTACTTATTGAATTTGGCCTTTTTCCAATAAAAGAGAACCTCTTATAAGTGTACAAAATAACATTTTGTGGGAGAATGTTAATGATCAACACAGGTATTCCTTCACACAGTCACTATTGTGTGCATGACAGGTTATCGCACTCTGAAAGAATAACCATTTCTTCTTCGTTTCTCGCATGTCCATCTATATACATAAACACTTTTGAACAAAATGAAGGGGACGCGATAAATCTTTCGGGGAGAGACGAACTATTACTAAATTTTCTTTACTCTTCCTAGGATTATCCTCACTCTCTGGCAGACCCGTCTGAGGATAATCGAAGACTGATGAACAAGGCGGCAGTTTGCTGACGTTTTGAAGAAGGCATGTTCATCGCTTCCGATAGATGATTGCGCCTTATTTGAGCGGGAACCGCTTCATTTATCTAGAAGAGTTAGATGTGGTACGATGATAAGGAATCGTTATGTCTCGTCGAAAAGTACCCTGCTATATCATCTTCCAGTCATTACCATCTTATCCTAGGGGAAAATGTTCCAATACCAACAGCCTGCATGTCGCAGGTTCCGCCGGATCCCAGGGGAGGAATATCAGGCGTCATACGCTGTCCAAACAGAACACGTATGCTATTACAGATGCGTTACATACCGTGTCGGATCTGTTCCGAGAGCGCTCGAAAACCCCTTTTCCTTTTCTCTCTTTTCTTCTTCTTCTGCTTCTCTGTCCTTCTCCACTTCCTCCTCCTCCTCTTTTGTCTTTTTTTTTTCCTTTTCCGCATTATCATGTCCATCTGTTTCCTCATCTCTGCACCTGTTTCCTCACCGTCATCTTCTGCTCTTTCTTCTTCTCCATCTCATTTTTCATCTCTACAATGTCCTTGTCTCTTCTCCACCATGCTTTTCTATTTCTTCAACTTATCTTTTATCTTTAACATATTTTTTGTTAATTCTTTATTCTCCTTTTCCCTACCGTCTTCCTTCAGTTCTTCACATTCCTCGAAAAGTTTTCAAGGATCATTTTTCAAAACTGATCTAACGATCACGGTATCAGGTTCTTATCCCAACTGTTACACCTCAATCACACTTTGAAGGTGGCTCTTATTACCGAGACATAGGAGGGGACGTAATGAAGAGGGATTTAAGGAATGGGCAAAAAACAAAGAAAATAAGACACGAGTCTGTTGATTTATAACTTGAAAACTAGTCAGAGCTGTAACAATAACATTTAGTCATCACAGTGGTGGGGTTCAGGCTATGCCCTTGGGGGCGCTGTGGCATAGTGGATAAGACTCTCGACTCCCGATCGGAGGACTGGAGTTCGAATCCCGCCCAGTGCTTACGTCTTTGGACAAGATGCTTTTACCCTCCATGTCCCTCTCGACCCAGGCGTATAAATGGGTACCTGGCAACGCTAAGGTAATGATAATGGCAAGGCCCTATGGTAGAGCAGTGACAACAATGAAGAGGATACCCTGGGTAAATAAGAGAACTACGACTCTACTTTGGTTTGCATGACCGACTGCATTTCATTAGAAATGGCCGATCATGCACATTCCAATAATTTTTGGTTTCGCAGACGGGAAAAGCAGAGAAGATCGCGAGAAAAGTATATTTCAATGTTTTAACACTCACGTTGTTTTGCAAAAGCATTAACACGGATACGAGTATGTCGGATGAGGGTGCATGATTACCAGTAGTTCATGTCTATGATTAAGATCGAGGTAATAATTACGCAGAAAAAATGATACCGAATTCATGTTTCATTAGGTTTCTGTCCCTCTAGCGTCAGATAAGCAAAGTTCCAGCATTGTTGTATACATAGATTTCAATCATTAAGTAGAAATAACATGGGAAAGTTGATGATATTTTTCTTTTTAATTTCTAATTTGTGGTTGCCAACCCAGTATTATGTCCTCACACTCGGCGTTACCCATGGTGAACATCGATGCATTCCTGTGAGAAGTTGCAATGGGCTTAGTTTGTTCACCTACGAAATCAGGTCATTTTCAGAAACCAGCAAAGGAGAGTAGAGATCACTGCATTGGTGGGTGTTTTTGGCTCTATTATACAGATCTCGCGCAAATGTAATTATGACCTCGTCAAGTTTGCCCACGAACAAAAGTTTGACCTTGGAAATTGCCAATCTTATTGAAGCCTCAATGACATTTATACGTGGACTCTCATTACAACAGACCTTTGGCACTAGTGAGATCCCTTACGTAACAGTTTGACCTCATGATCGGAAAAAAAAAACAACCTACCAAACTATAAACGTTACAAAGGAATTCAAAACAAGACAGTAACTTTTTCATAAGGAGTGCTCGTTATATACGCGTCCTTTATAACGAGAGTCAATTGTAACCAAATATCAGTAGGAATGAATCCTATGAGCTAGCACACCTGCGGCCACTTTGCTAGTACATGTATTTCAGTGGCATTACAACATGGTGCTGGCTTTTATACTGCTTGATATATTGACGTGTATTTAAAGTGCAATTCTACACCAAGCTCGTAGTGACTTTGATGAATTGAGCAAAGTCGAATAATAATAAAGCAGAAAAAGTAGAAATTTTATCGCAACATCGTACCATGACCTAAGAAAGTTGTGAAATCGAAAACCTTCACACGTTTTTCTCGCGATGCAGCTGCAGATGCAGCGACCACGCTTATTATGCAAATTGGATATCAGGTAATGATGTCATGGCCTTACAAGTCTCCCATTGACCTTTGCCCATATTGCTGATTCTTTTAAAATCAAATTACCTTTTTTAAAGTGAAGTACAACATTTTTATAACCAGTGCCACTATCCTATGGTGTGTTAGAATGACCTAGCAACTGTTTTCTCTTCTTTTTTTTTTTAAAGAGAAAAAGGGTTGTAGAACTTTAGAATATAATGGACCCAAATCTTTACCTTTAGTAACATTTCTGACCATAGATTGGGTCAATGACCGGTCATCATCTCTGCTAATTTGCCTTGGTAGTGTTAATACTGAGTGGTGACAGTGCGTGACATTCTAAGTTTGGATTACTTCAGCGTCCTGTTTTAGTATTACATGTACTTCTACAATCCAATCTGTCTGATATTTAACAATGTAGTGCACATGTATGTTGATTTGTATTGATTCACATAATACCTTCAACATCCCTTATGTGGTCAAATTAATATCTATTAAACTTAAGTACCCTATATTTCAAGATAATATTTCTCCTGTTATTCTTCAGATAACTTGGATACGCTCACAAAAATCCTTCCAAACTAAGATTCTGCCCGTGAAATCTCTGTCAATCATTGCTAAAGTAGTAATATGATAAATGATAAAATCAAAGACATTTGAGATTACCTTCCCCTATAATAACATGGAAACATGCCAGTTATGCTCAGTCAAGGGTAAAGAGCATTCCAGCATCTTTTGTTAGTCATACAAGTACTTATGTAATGATTGGCAGATGATGTTACTGGCAGAATCTTGGCTTGGAAGTTGTTGTTATTGGTGTTGCTGTTGTTGTTGTTGTTGTTGTTGTTGTTTTTTTTTTTTGGGGTGTATCCGTGTATCCATGTAATATTACGAAATATTAGAAATATGAATAGTAGAAATATTACTATAAACAACACGGCATGTATCTAGATATTCGTTCGTTTGGCCAGTGATGTGGAGGATAACATGAATCAACGCAAGTCAATATGCATTTTGCATTATAGTTCCTTTGAAGTCATGTCGAACATAGCATGGAATTGCAGGTAACATGCAGCAGCGCGACGCGAGGGTTATAGATCGAGTGCATGTCAATCAAGCGGTATGCCACATCTGATAACGTCATCACTCTCATCGTTAGTGCGGAAAAGAAAAAAAACAAACCACCATAATAACAACGAAAGACATGCAAACATGCACATCTTTGCCACAATCAGTCAAATGAATCTCAACACATCCGACAAATTACACGATATGTGGGAATATTACTCAGCCATACGACAAATTCCACATCTATACTTGGCTGAACAATACACACTCATCGATGAGTGGAAATTAATTCAGTCCTTCTCGACTCCAAACATCCAAGCATCGGTATAAAGCTTCGTTTATCTTAGAAAAAGATCTTTGTGCCAAATTAAAATCCTAATAACTGCCACACAACCATATTCTGCTAATCAAAAACAAGTGAACTCTCCAGAATTTCTAATTTCCACTTCCATCTATGGAAACATTAAAAAAAAAAATCATAAATTTTGTGGAGACTGCCCGATTTTCATTAAACTTCACTGTTGTGTTCTACCAATATTGCTGCATTTACAGAATCCCGCATATGCGCTTGCACTTAATTCCCCTTAAATTTGCAGAATATGGGCAGCTTGTCTTTATGAGGACTTTAAGTTTTTCATAAAGTCCCTCCCCCAAAGAGAGAGAGACAGAGAGACAGAGAGAGAGAGAAAGAAGAGAAGGTACAGTTTTTGGTTTGTTTAATTCTAAAAATCAACATCATAACATTTAATGCATATATTTGTTTTTGCTGACAGGTACACTATATTCGACAACATGCCTGTGTTGTCGGTTTTTGTTTTTGTTATTGTTTTCCTCACCAAACTTCACTCAAGACTTCAGTTTACAGCACACACAATCATTCAAACTCATTCAACTCATTAAACTTTGAAAATCACAGCTTTTGCTTTCAAGAAAGGCACACAAGGAGTTTGAAGGTAAAATGTGTCTTTTTACTTGTATTTCACCAGAATCAGCCTGAATCTTAGCGTATTGTACCATTTGGAAAAAAACCAAAAATTTTACACAAGTTGTTAACAAAATAAAGAGCTTTTAAGTGTAAAAGGTTCTTAAGTATCAAGGTATTTTGAAAGCCAAGTTGTGCGTACAAAAAATGGAGCGACACTTACACATTGTGTATGATAATAATAATAACAACATAATAGTTTTACCAGAGGGCCCTGCCATTATTATTACCCCAGCGTTGCACTCGGGTCCTCCGATCGGTAGTCAGGAGTCTTATCCACTATGCCACAGCGCCTCCCCCCCCCCCCCCCCATCTGTACTCCCATAAGGAAGAGTCCACAAGTCAAAATAATCATGCACATGCAACTTGTTAAATGACACTGAGTTTCAAAACAACCTTTGTTGGATGCAACAATAAATGAAAAAAAAAATAAGTCTCTGATATAACATCATTTTATTTTTCATATCCTCTCCTGATTAACCCAAATGTTTCAGCATTATATTTTAATGGATACTACACAGGCTGATTTTGCAAAGACGAAATAAAATCTAACAACAGTGAAATTACGATTAAGAAGTCCTTACACTGTGAGAGTGAACTTCAGAAACCTGACACAGATAAACCTGCCTGGTCAGCACACACTGGCTGTACAGTGCTGGATACTGCACTATAAAGTATGAAAATACCATCTAAAATTATTGTTCACAGGATTTTGTTTTCTTTTTCTTTTTGTGATACCAGAAATCATTTTTTTCCCCCCTGGATTATTCTTCCCTATGAATGCCTGTGAAAGGCCAAGATCGTGGGTTTCTTAATTTGAGTACTTTCTTTATTCTCTATTAAATTCAAAGCTTTACAATGTGTACAATATTTGTCACATTCTATCATTAAAATGTACCTCCCCAGAATAAGAAAGAAAACCAGCAGCCATAAAAAAACTTACTTGTTGGGAAATTGGTTCTGGAGTGTAAATATGTGTTTAAGTGTTTGGTAGAGATTGACAATATATAGGCACATATCTGAGGCATCAGTATACAGTAACAATCAATCTCAGTACAAAGGATGTTAACCTATTGAGGATGAGTCCCAAGTATACTCGGGCAAGTGTCTATAGGAAATACATATTGTAGCAAAATCAGCTTGTCCTCAACGGGTTAAGGTGAGGTAGAGTCCCATCAGCAGCATTAATGGCAATATTATACTTTGGTTAATTCTTAACTGGGGGCTAGTTTTACCCCTACACCCTTTTGGCACTATAAAGAATTAGAAACAAAACAAAACAAACAAAACAAAACAATGATAACGTAATCAACAAGTCAAACAAAACCCATGACTCTTTGAGGGTTCCACCCAGAGATTCTTCCAATCAAAGTGGCCTTCCACACTTGGGCAATGTTCAGCAGCCTTTGTGGTATGATGCATTCTTCCACGGAACGACTTTCCAATCTCAATCTCCCCCCCCCCCCACATCCTCACAACATCTGTAATTGTTGTGTAATGTGTTCTTGCACACAATGACTTTCAAATCTCACAACCCCCCCCCCTCCCCAACCCACCACATCCTCACAGCATCTGCATCACTGCTGCTCTCAGAGCTCTTGAGACTGCATTGCACATAGTTATGACCCACATTTCTTTCTCAGTAGGACATTGAATGCCCAGTACATGACTGCATTGAAAAGCTTCATTTCCCTGACTTCATCCCTGTGCTTCACAGTATTAACCATTTCTCTGTCAGAGAAGTACAATGCTTTTGGGTTTTCTATGACTGTCAGCACTCAAAACACACAAAGGATTAAAGTTGGTGTGGTCGCTCAGGAGCACAATGGTTTTCTATCTTGATGTGGTTCTCCTGAGGAATTTGGTGACGGTGACAGATTCAGATCTGTGAGAGAATTCTGTCCACCAAGCTCTCCAGACTCGAGAAATATTCGTCGATGTTGCCTGCGTCCGAGGACTCTTCTGTAGCCAGAGAATGGTAGTCTCTGCTCAAGGAGGCAAGTCTGTGCAAGCAAAAAAAATCAAGAAGGAGAATGGAAAAGACTTTTTTATGCATACATCAAACTTGAAATCAATATAGAAATAGAAATAAGGTACTAAAAGAGTGGATAATTTTGTGTTAATTGTTCACATTAAGCCAAGTTAAGTGAACTGCAATTGTTTATAAGTTTGGATGTGATAGTATTCAATGCACACACTAGATGTAAGTCATTGAACTGAACTGAACTGAACTGTACTGAAGTTACAGCTGCCCCCCCCCCCCAAAAAAAAGAGACATTTTTGTCAGTTCAGTGACCTTTGCACGTCTTCCAACATTTCCACATCCAAATTCCACACGACAATCAGGGAGATATCTGCGTGTTACATGCATTTCAATGGACGAAAATAATTCCAAAATCAGGGGCACTTTAATATCCTCTTTTTCAGACATGAACAGATTTTGACATTTTCAAGGAGACTCCTGCAGAATCAGGGAGAGTTGGCAGCTCTGCCTTTGACCCTGTGTCGTGCAGTGCCTGCCAAAACTAAAAGACAATTATTTCTTTTTATAGTTTCTCTAACTTGAAATAGAGAGAGCTGGGTGTGACAGACAGAGGGACAGACAACCTGAAAACAGAATGTCTCCAGCACCCTTCTGGGCAGCTATAGCAAATATCTGCAGGTAAGGTGTGGCAGATGTAAAAATGAAAGGAAAGGTTGGACATTCCTAAATCATGACCGCAGAAGAAGAGTCTCCCGTGCTCGCCCTCGGGAGATGAATTCTGTTCTCTGATGTCAGCCACAGGCAATCCCCTCTCCCTCTACAATGTCAACTTTGATGCCAGTAAAGAAGATCAACTGCTACACAGGCATAGAGGCTTGGTTTGAAATCTACCGGCTCCTACTAACCTCGTGGAATGATGCATCGAATCATGAAATTGGAGCAATACACTGATTATGACTCAACTCATACTGTTAAGCAATAACTGCAAACTACCACCACACTCTGGAAAGATGGAGGTCAGATATTAGATGTCAAGATTAGAAGAATTGGGACACAAAATTTGAGGAACACTGCAGACAATCTTTAAGGCCCGGAAAAGCATGTCTGCCAAAGTGCTGGAAGTTGCTCCTCAAAATTTATCCATGATATATTCATGAGTTTGAGTAAATTACGCCCACAGGAATACACAGTGTCTATGCTACAGCCTAAAACAGACCTCATTCATTTGTTTTCTCATTGGTTTATATATTTGTTTGTTCTTTGACATTATCCCCAATTCACCAGCGCCATTTCATTTTGTAATTAGGATATATCCATTTGACGTCACGAGGCATGCTTCTGATAAAATGCAAACAATCAGACAAATTGTGTGCAAGTAACTATGCATTCCTCATTGTGTACAAAACCAGCAAACATACATTTGCGACAAGAAGATGACCAAATTAAGCATTGTCAAATGGAATAAGTAATGCCTTTCTGTGTTTCCTAATATGGAATAAGTAATGCCTTTCTGTGTTTCCTACAATTTGTATGTATAACCACAAACCAAGAAATCATAGCAGACATTCCTTTATTGGAGACACTTTTATCTTAAAACATATCACTTTTTCTGTCAAGTTGGTGTCACTGTTGGCTGCTTTAAGTCATATCATCCAAACTAACCTTTACATGCAGGCAAATATGCACATGTATACACACTTCTTTTTCAAAACATTGATTTAGACTGCTCGGCCTGCTTGCTGAACAGGTCCACATGGTCTCAACTATAATTTCTTATTTTTTGATACTTTTTTTTTCTCTCTCTCTCTCACAGTTGCAGGCACCCAAGTTATTTGTCTACTCCATACTGTCCCTATAACAGTATTGTTGGGGTTTTCTCCCTTTCATTTCTCTTTATTGTATGCTTGCATGTGCATGCATGCTTGTCCAGGTGTACTTGCAGGCATGCAGTGTGTGTATCATGTGTGCGAGTAAATGTGTTTGACTTCTTTTAGGGGCACCTACCCCCACAAGCATCTGCTTTTCTGTAGGTTCCCCTGCACATTTCTTAATCCTTTAAATCTGAATATGACATACTCTAGAATGATGATTTAAATCCATTCTGTATCATAAAATATCATATCAAGCTCAGTCTGCATACAACAAATTTTCAGAAATTTTGTAACTTTTCATATCTCTAGATATATGTCAATAATATAATTCATGTGGAATGAATGAATGAATAAAGAGACAACCAAATGATTCACAAGAAAAAAAAAACTTGACGCCAATGATTAGACACAGTTTGGCAATAATATCTACTTAAAACATCAATATTAAAAGTTCAAGGTTCTCTGAAAAAACCTTGGACCTCCAGGGACACAGTGACGATTAGCATTTACTTATAAAAACTTTCCCCCATTACCCTTGGCACCCTTTCATTCATGCGAACAAAGTAGAAATCAATAACTGCTCTCTGGTGAATTTTCAATATCATTGTATCATTTACTTGATAATTTTTCTATTAGAATTTGCATGTTGATAACCAGCACTTTAAAAAAAAATGGAAAAAGGATGGAAAGAGAGAGAGAAAGAAGCTGGTTTATAAGCAGTTTCAATTAACATTTCGTCTGCAAATTATCTTCTCAATGTCCTACGCTTAGAAACCAAACAAGGCCCTCCACTGCCATTCTACTGCCTCTCTGAGACTCCCTTAAGTATGATGTCAACCAATTTTGCACTGATAATGAGGTAGGTATTCTCTCTGAGGAGAAATTGTTTTTCAAACAAAGTCATAATCGGGAGCCAAACCCTGTGACTTATGCCTCATTTTGTGGCGCCACGAGGGCATAATGGAATCTCATTGCTAACCTTGAGGGAATGTCTCCACATTAAACCCTGTTCTGTCATTGTCATTTTCATTCTGACAAAGTTCGTTTCACCCATATACAATTTGTAAAAACCTTCCAAGGGCATGTTGCTGAAAGACTGCAAATGGCCTCCACATTTGCTCAGCTGTTTAATTTAATATGCCACCACTGCTGCTTCTACAACTACAAGTTGAGCACAGCTACTACATTTATCACTCCTTCTAGTACTGATGTTAAGAATACTACTGTCATGGTTCCCACTTCAACTACTACACTATAGATACTGCTGGTAATATTGCCAACTGAATATCACTTGTACTACTTCCACAACTACTCAACCCCTTAACCCTTAACCTGTTGAGGACAGACTGATTTTGCTACAACATGCATTTCCCATAGACTCCTGCCCGAGTATACTTGGGACTCATCCTTATCAAGTTAACCTTACCTCTCACCCCACTGTCTACTACTACTACTACAACTTTTGTCACTTCTGCTTCTTCTATTACTACTTTTACTTCTTCTATCAGCACTACTTCTACTATCATCATTACCACTGTCCTGCTATCACATCCACCTTTCATCCTGCCTCTATAATACACAACATAAACACAGGACACTAGCACAAACAGGAGTACCACGAGTATTATTGCACACAACACTGCAAGGCAATACTCTAAATGCTAAATATTTCACAGGGGATTTTATTTTCATGAATTTTGAATGTCAAAAAGAAAGAAAGATTAGCAAATTATCTAATGACCCATCAGAATATCACCATCTAGTTACATTGAGTACAAGGTACCAGAGCGATGTATGCACCATTGCAAAGTGGGCTGGCAACAGCTGTACACAGATGTCTAGCCTACTAATTGTACATGATATCATAACTCCTATATACTGAGAGTTTGCTAGCACTGCAACATTCATGGTCGCTCATTCAACAAACCATGAAACTGTCTTATAACTTCCGACTTGCAAAGTATTTGGTATCTACTGTAATCAACAGTATCACAGCATGGCAACAGCCATAGGCAGCTAATAGTACACTCACCTATCTAGCAAGGCTCGATTGCTCTTAAAGTGTCTGCAGTGAGGCAGTAACACCTCCAACAGGTGCAGAACCTTCTCCCTTGTGTCATGGTCGGAAATCTCCAGCAGTTTCGGGACGAAGTCACACCAGCCCTGTTCCACCATTTTAGGTGCGAGGTTGATTCTGACGGGAAACACACAAACACACAAACAAAAAATTTTAATGATGGGTTAAAGTAAGTAAACAGCAAAATCAACAAGGTAAAGAATTCAAAATTTGAATAGGCTTAACAGTGAACATCATGGCTTACCAAGAAGGGGGTCACACCTGTATCACAATCCAAAAGATACATAAATGTATACAGGGATTGAGCATCATCAGACAAATACATCCTCACAAATCTTGCCAGCCTTATAAAATGGCATGAATCACATAAGGCCAACAAAAAGGGTGTACGCATATGAATTCTTTCCCTTCTATTCTCAAACAACACTTGATAAATGATTTGAGGAATCGAATGCCACTAAAACAAGTTTGAAGCTGTCCAAACAGTGACGAGGGGGAAAGCCGTCTTTATGCCTTCACCAGTGTGAAGTAAAAGGCAAACATACTTCATTGATTTGGCTCCGAAAAAAGCCTTGAACTAGTTCCACGATCAAATAAAAATATTGTCATCAATCACTACTCTTAATTCACAGGCACATCAAAGTACATGGTAGCCACTATCAGCTGCAGGTGTATTCCTATTCCCCTACACCCCCCCCCCCCCTTCCCCCAGGGGAACTCAACATTTATCACCTCATATAAGGCAAACACATTCTTCTCTGGACTGAGATATTACAGAACCCAGGTTGTTATCCTTCAGTTGCCATTTTTCATCATTTGAGTCACTACCATATTACATTCCTCATACTCTCAGATGCAAGCATTGCACAGCTGCCTATAGTTCTCTCTATGCCAGTTTTCTTCTCTCTAGTGTGTGTCTTTGTTTGTTTTAAATAATGTCAAATACTCTCATTGCTGCTCTGGTTCATCCATAACTCAGCTTTTCCTTTCTGTTTCCATTTATCTTGCATATGCATTGCAACAAACATTGCTCCCTTGGACTCAAGCTGTTCTCCTGATTTTTGTTACAAACACATTTTTTTTTTCATTTACTACTTTTGTTGTTGCCCTTTATGCATGATCAGGGACCTGTTGCTTACAACTTTTACATAAGAAAACCCAAGTTACTATTTATCAGATTTTTTTTTTCTGTGGTAAAGTCAAATGCAAAATGAAACTAACCTCAGTTTATAATTCCAATCATTTTTTATCTCAAGTAAAAAGTTTTATGCAACAGGTGGCAGGTGTGCAAAAAATATGTATTTCTTTTTTGTCTCTGCTTTCATATGAGTCTGAAATTATTCAAATTTTACCTTGTCCTATCTTGCTGTAATGGATGAAGAAACACTAATACTAACCAGTGAGATACAAAAAGGGAGTTAGGAGTAGTCTGCAAACAAATTCAGAATCACAAAAGCTCTTACACCAGGATGATGCCTGCTTCTATAAACAGTGTTACTGTGTTTTGCAGTAGTGAAGATGGAATGGTGGGGGTTGGCATATATACATATATGTATATATATATATATATATATATATATATATATATATATATATATATATATATATATGTATACATATATGCCAACCCCAAAATATGTGAGGACGCGGCTGAAAGAGCGAGTTCTTGTGTTACGCGAGAGGAGCATTTGTTCAAATAAACGGTCAGCTGCTGAATCGTTTAACCTTCTTTGAGACGCGAGAAAGAACCTGGAAGTGCAGGACGGACTCTTACACTTCCCAGAACCAACTGTTTTCTCATCCTCGGCAGACGGCTGCTGCCATGAAGTGTTACCCAAAGCGCAAGTATGGGGCGGCAGATTTTGCTTGGCTATGCTACATGAGGGAGAATGATGTACATATTCAAGTGTATGTTGCTATGCTGCATCATGATAACCTTTTGGTTTGCTATCTACTGTCAGACTACCAAACTTCAAAAAATTCTCTTTGGGCGTCTCTCTTTTTCTTCCTCTTTCACATGGCTGTTTTGCCTCACTGTTTATTTGTTCCTTACTTTCAGTGATTATGTATAAATTTAACAACTGTTACAACAAAAGATGTTGATGGAAAGGTAAAATGATGCTTAATAGCAGACAAAAAATCTTCGCATGAGACAGAAATATGGAGACAAAAAAGGGCTTTTTTGTTGATAAAGGAATACAAGATACACAACCTGAGGGCAAATTTAACAAGGTCACACTCTCATGTGATGTATTGGTAAATAATCACATTTGGTTTTCTCCATAGTGATAATGAGAAACTCATGTGGTTGCTGTTTCCTATCTTTGCAGGGCTACGAAATAAAGCCCCAAGTGCTTCCCCCTTGATGGGTCATACAATGGCCACGAAAATTTTTCTTTTATATGCCCTGTGGATTGGTGAACCCATGCCTTGTGTGTGTGTGTGTGTGTTTGTGCGTGCACGAAGGGAAAGTGGGCGGAGCCGCGCTGCAATATGACCTCTGAATAGATGATGTGCCAGCGAGGCAAGAATTATACACAGGATCCCAACCATATTAGAGCGATGTCTGTCCATCAATAGTACAGCACCCTGTGGCCAGCAGCAGGCATTTCATCTGAAATGAAGGCACCAATCCTCCTTGTCCATCTCCTATTCTTCCACCTGCTGCATCATCATATATTTCCCACCTGTTCCTTGTCTCCTCTAGTTTTCAGAAGAGCCTTTTACATAAATTTCTTTCCTTTTATTTTTTTTTTATCAGACTCATTTCCTCCCCCTCCAAGTTCCTTCCCCTTCTTCATATTGCGATTTGGTACTAACTAATTCTGCCATACTCTTTATATGTCATTAAATATCAGTTCTCATTTTGAAATCTCTCGACAAAGTCACTACATGTAGTCATAAGCATGTCCACTGATAAACTAAATTCCGAAATATATTTCACACACATACATACACACACACACTGATTGGTTGGGGGGGGGGGGGTGGGGGCTGATACCTATATCATTTGAATATTCTTGTGTACCCTGGCACCTGCAATCATTCCTGCCAATCTAATGAAAATCTGATCCTGCATCTCAAAGGAAGACATGGTAATGTCAGAATGATCCTGTGAGCTCCACCTCAACTTTTGAATATACCCCTTTCAGTGCCCAATTAGACTGACACTAAAACCTGTCATGAATAACTAACATCGTACATTCTTTACTCTAAGAATGCCTAAACACAGTTCTACTTGGTGTTATTCATTCTGGACCTGGAGAAGAATATATCTGAAATTTGGCATAGTCTGGGAGATTTCTTCAAGTAAGGGTCGTTCTCCATTATATGTTGCCTCCCTCATACGTTCTACCACTCAAAAACACATCACACGTTCAGTCTCTCCTCTCTGTCCTACCATCAGTCTCTCTCCAAAGTCTCCTGGCAATTATTTCCATCCATGCTATACCAGGATCTCTTGTTCTCCCTTTCCTCCCTATTGCAATGTTGCTCCATCTATCAACCGTCCAATAACCAAAGCCCATGTTCTCTCTCCGTAGTGCATCCTGCGAGGTTAATAAACTCAAGTGTCAGAGCGCATTTTATCACGTGCAAATAAAAAGATCAGAAGCGTTGGAAGGGGGAAGGGGTGCAATTAGGAGCAACACTGACTTCCTGAATGCAGTAGTAGCTAGCCTGCAGATTCATGTGCTTCTGCCCTTTCCTGTGTTACTGTGTGCACGACGCCGAAAGTACACACGCCCTTCCCGACCAGCAAAAAGCATACAGGGTACACGTGCATCTACTTCTCTTTTTTTTTTTGGGGGGGGGGGGGGCAGGGGGACGGGGATGAAAATGGGAGAGAAAATCTGTTCGTCTCTTCTGGGGGAAACCTCCAGCTTGCTAATTCCATCAGTGAGGTGATCCTCATCTGCTCCTGAATTCCCTCCAATTCCACAAAGTTTGTGTGGCAAGTATGGTACATCTAGCCAGCATTTTGTGGGAAATACTTGCAACGAATACGGTTGGTAATCTGGCTACCTCTGCCACCTCTCACCCTGACTTTTATACGAGGGTGTTGCATACAAGCAGCAAGTATGAAGTTGATGGGCATGTTAGTTGATAACATTACCACAGGGTTCCTGCACCTTTTACAAAAATAAATTCCATGGCTTTTCCATGTACAATTTTAGAGATCAAGGACTCATTTTCATAAGGTAACTTCATGGAAACCTAAGTGGTTAGTATACAAATGATGACTGCTATGAGGGGCACAGTTAAAATTATGGGCCCAAGGTGATGTGAAAACCATAACTATGCCCTCAGCTTCGCTTCGGGCATAGTTATGGTTTTCACATCACTGAGGGCCTACATAATCTTAACTGTGCCCTGAATATCAAGCTGTCATTATTTGTTTTATATACCGAAAATATGGATTCCGAAATATAGATACTGAAAATATAGATTCTAGTCTCTTTTACAACACTCGTAATCAACGCTGATCGACAGCGCGGCGGTCGTATCATTGGTGCGTATATATGAGTGATCTATGTGTACGGGGTTGCGACTGTCTCCAAACCTATTTACAGGGCACAGTTGATTCTATGCCCCGGGCACAGTACATGACGTCATTTTGATCAAAAATGGGGCACAGCTATTTTCATGACTCCACTTTTAACCAATCAGATGAGAGAAATCTATGTATGAGGTATATAATGTTAAATAAATGAAAATCACTATTGTATAAGTAGTATCCATGTAAATGGACAGTTTGTATACCATCCCAACACTATCTGCAGCCAACAAGTTTTTCAGATTCTACTCGAGGACATTTTTTCCTTAAAAACAAAATTATATTGCAAAAAAGGAAGATCTCTAAAGAGGCAAAAGATATATAAAGTCATAATTTTCCATGACTTTTCCAGGCCTGGAAAAACATTGTCAAAATTCCATGACTTTTCCAGGTTTTCTATAACCACAGGAACCCTGTAACAATGATATCTGCCTCTACAACTGTCATTGCTGTAATACAGTCTGTAACACTGTAACAACCATACAAGCTGAAATGTATAACAATTACAATGTAATTACAATAATATGTGCCAGATGGTGCACTGAAGTTCTGGATAAGTAAACATGAAAGCAGATTGTCATATAGTTATAATCAAGGAGGTTTTATACATTGGAGTTCCAACTGGCTGTGATTATTCAAACAGTTGTCAGATTTCTATTGATGTACAAAGGAATTCCACAGGCGCACTTGTGCCTTTGATGATCGATGTTCCTTGCCGCCGTCTTGCTCAGCATTCTGAAGATTAATTTTGAACGTTATCATAATTTTGGCCATATTTTGCTTATCTATTTATTAAATGAAATGAAATTTCAATTAATGATAAAGCATGTAAAACAAAAGACATTTCCGTCCAGAAATTTGCACAAAAGTGTAAATCTGAGCTGTATCATGTAAAAATGTTTAAAACTGTACCATCCTGGAAAGGTGGTTTTATCACTTTTCACTTAGTTTCCACAAATGAAACTAATATGGAATAATCTGCACGTATAATTCTTTATTGATAGATATATCAGATTAGTGCCCGCATATGCCCAGTTGAGTAATTTTCATCTTCATTTCAGCATTTTTTGCTCAATTTCTATTTGCGCATCCTCATGTCTGTACCACCTACCTTTTATAAGAAAGGATAGCGAAAAGTAATTACCATCACAAAGAAATATCTTCCTTTGAAAGTGGCTAGTGATTATGCAATGAGACACAAGTCAATTGTCTTCCTATCTGCGCCGCAGATCCTGTTTTGCACATGCTTCAAATATTTTTGAGCGGCAGCTTCGAACATCTAGCAAAGGAAATAAGACGGTTGTGACTCCATTCTCTAGAACCTCCTTGGTATAATGAAACATCCTCTCCCCCCAACAAGGCAAGTGCCAAATTGTGTCTCGCCCATTCGCGTGCAAGGAATTAATATTTTTTATAACTCCCAGAAGTTAATTGACCTGCTTATGACCTTTGACCTTGTGATGACCTTTAACTCCCCAAGGGACATCTACCGTCCAAGTTTGGTCATAAACGGACATAGGGATCAAAAGTTATGAGCCACAATCAAAACGCGCCCTAAAAACATAACATTGGGCCCTAAAAGTTTGTTGACCCCTGTCTGTGACCTTTGACCTTGTGACGACCTTCACCTCCCCAAGGGACATTTTCCATCCAAGTTTGGTCACAAACGGACAAAGGGATCAAAAGTTATGAGCCATAAACGAAATGCGCCCTAAAAACTTAACGTTGGGCCCTAAAAGTTCGTTGACCCCTGTCTGTGACCTTTGACCTTGTGGTAACCTTCAATTTCCCGAGAGACATCTACCATCACCCAAGTTTGATTGCCATTGTAGCAACATGTGCTGAGTTACATGTGATAAGAGAGTTTTGCAAGTAAACTTAAACGTATGACCTCAAATGACCTTTGACCTTATCATGTGACCTCTTACGGCACCATTACATGAAGGTACCCCCAGTGCATCCATCACCCAAGTTTGATTGCCATTGTAAGTTATTTGTCAAAAGAGAGTCTTGCAGGTAAACTTTAACATAGAAAAGAGAGTCTTGCACATACTCTTTAATATATGACCTCAAATGACCTTTGACATCATTACATGACCTCCGACAACACCATAACATGAAGATACCCCTAGTGCTTCTATCACCCAAGTGTGGCTGCCATTGCTGTAACAGTTGCCAAGTTATGCATCATAAGAGAGTCTTGCAGGTAAACTTTAACATTTGTGACGGACGACGGACGGACGATGGACGGACGACGGACGGACGACGGATGGACGACAGACGGACGCCATTTGGATCCCTTAGTCTCGCCTTCACCTCCGGTGGGCGAGACAATAAAATCAATGACACATGAAGAATTCCAATATCATATATCAAATGCAAACTGCAGATGCCCCACATGACGGACAAGTTCATGAAAACAATTACAATGTTCAGTTCAGGGAATACTGAATACGCCAGTAATTCTCACTGATTTCTCACAGAGAAATTCTGGTGACAAAAAAAAGGGTTCATAGGGGTTATAACAGCTGGAGCTTTAAACTTGCACTCATGGCGAGAGGTGGCCACAGTTTTAGTAAAATTGCCAAGAACCTTGTGTCTGCACTGGATCTGTTCACACATCAAAAACCAAAATTATATTGGTGTGGCACAGCTATGTGCTTTAGGAACAGCTGCAACTACACAAAAGTACAGCCTTCCCTCTGATCTTCCCTAAACATGTGCAAGACCTACATCCTTTTAGAGGTGCAGATCAGTTCCTTCTCATAGTCCTCTCTATGACTGTTATTTCTTATGTCCTTCTGAACCTCTCCCCACTCGTTAAAGACTACACGAATATGTTTCACTGATGAACAAAAAGGTTCACAGCTTTCAATAAACTAAGCATCAAAAGAAGAGTCACAACAATTTTATTATACTTTGTTTTAGATTAAATGAACAAGTCAAATGCAACATATCATATAAAATCATAATTGCCAGAAGGCACATGAGATATTGATGCTTAATTCATATTATAAATTAAGTTAACTTAAAAGTTATTGCAGTTAACCCCACTTTGTTAAATTTTGATATGCTGAATTAATTCGCGAGAGCTAATTCATCTCCCTCAAGACTTCAAATCAATTTGAACAAATTTAATCAGAAGAACAAATATTTCCCACAGTAGTTTGTGTAGCCCTCTGCTCACAGAAATTGCTCACATGTCTGTCTTCAAAGGAGAGCAGTCTATCCTATTTCGTCACAAATTGCAATGACTCGAGCTGTCTGGAATGCAATTTGGGTGAACGTTTCTGCAGATGATATATAGCTCCGAAGGTCACTCCTAATTTTCCCATTCTCCATTCTTCATGAAGATGGAAAAAAATAAACACAATCCTATCCAAGATTTGCCGATACATCAAACTGTTGAATATCTCAAAGGTCAGGGAATAGCAGTGGCAGACTGAACTGATCAATTGCAGTTTATTTCATTCACTGTATATAAAGAAATTTTCAGGTTCAGGTTCAATGACATTTATTTCCAGCAAATACATACGTGCAAGTACCATGTAGTCAATTTGAAAAAAAAAAAGCCAGTTTTGCATGAGCAAATATGTCCTTTAACCATCGTGTTACTGACAAGTTGATTCTCCATGAAGCACCTTTAGGTTACTGGCGATGGAAAGTCCTTCTTTCTAAGTGAGTACCATACTGTGGAATAGATTTTTATGGGGGGGGGGGTGGGTGAGACTCATCTTAATCACCCCTGTACCACATCTGCAGTCCGTGTGCAAGTTACCGTAGAAACTACAAACAATATTGCTTGGGCAGAAAGGAGGCCCAGGACTTCATTGTCTCTTACATCACAACCTCCTTGCACACATAAAAACAAGTACCATACTACAGAGCACCATGCAGTGTAATACCATCTATGTTAGATGGTAAACTACAAGTTGAAAGGCCTGTATACTTACATTCCCATGTGGATTTCACACACAGCTTCTAGATTGTCTATTCTACAGACATGAATTTAGAATCTTGACTCTTTGGGTTATTAAAATGCCAACTCAAAAACTCAGAGACAGCTTTTAAGAGAATTGTCGATTGAGGCTTTGGAGAGAAGCATCAATCGAGAGACAATTGGCTGAACTAGTCTTGGAGTGCAGTCCCATGTGGTCTTCAGTGCGTTGGTGCACGGGTGAGAGGAAGCCTGTAACATGTGCATTATGCAGATAAAAAAGAAACCACACACAACAAAACCCATGACTTTTCCAAGGTTCTGTGTGACATTCTCCCCATGAAACTGTGTGTGTGTGTATGTGTGTGTGTGTGTGTGTGTGTATGTGTGTGTGTGTGTGTGTGTGTGTGTGTATGTGGATGGGGGGGGGGGAAGGGGGGATACCATTGTCCAAACCACAAGCACTAACCTTGACCACCTCCCCCAAATGTTGGGCGGCCCCTGTTTACAGATACAAAACTTGCATTGGTATCACTTGATACTACTTAATCCTCATGCACTCACTGCATTATCTTGCAAAAGGAGGAATTAATAAATGTTGTTTTAAAAAAAAGTTTAACAAGTTAAAAGCTCAGAGCAAAGAAAATAGCACAGGGGAAGCATTTATTGAGTCTACTCCAATATCATAAAAATTAGTTGTAAGTGACAATGAACTGATTTGGTACTTTTCATTGTAAAGATGTATGATGTAGGGCCTATGCATATCATGCATGCAGGAATTGATATACTCATGTACTGTTAAATTCGCGAAGAGCACCCGACTCGTGAAATATAGGGCATATACCTTTTTAAAATAATCTGGCTGAATGCCAACTACGTCATATCTCATTCCTATCATACCACCACTTTTACCTTTCCTCCTGAAAGGTGTTGTCTTGAACCACTTGTGTCGACGTGCAGAAGCCTGCCCAAGCCATACTCACCAATAAATGGGCTAAATTATGGTCTATTGTTTATCTGGGCAGCTCAAATTGAGGTCAGCATTGCCCCCCTTCCATAGACACAGCCAGGAGCTAAGAGGTTTTAGTGTGGGCGACAAGAGATGATTTTGATGGACTTTCCTCCTCGGCTCAACTCCACCTCACTATTGCTTCTAATATTTTCATTTTTTTTTGTTTAACTTAGGAAAAAAGACAAATAAAAAGCATAAAGCTTGCCATTTTCTCAGATAATGCCCTCCTAGGAGCACCCCACATACCTCTCAAGAGCGGCACATTCACAGACCAGGCAAAGTCAATTACCTGAGTCAAAGTGATTTGCCGAAAGCAATTGGGTACACTGAGCAATGGGAAAAAAAAGGCTGAAACTCTAGTTCGCTCTCTCCCTCTCCCTCTCTTTCTGTCCTTCCTTCTTGTCTTCCCACTCTCCTTCCTCTCTAGCCTCTGCAGACAAAGTAACACGCAGCAAATAATGACACTTATATAAGTACATTTTCCCCGGAGTAGATCCATTATCCAATAAGACAATATTTGCACTCGGGTCATATCTTTTTTTCCAGATGTTTCAAAGCATTTCTCTATAACGCCATTATTAGTGCACTACAAGTATGTGGAATGGGGTCCAACTAGGGTGGGTGTATGGATATGGAGCATTGACTTTTGGGGGGGGGGGTTGGAGAATGGGGGATGGGGGATGAGAGGTTATTAATCTATGCTAGAAATGTTTTGGGAGGTACTATGTAAAGCCATGCGTGCATTCACTTCTCCGTCTGCTTTTGTTTGCAATCTCATTTTCCTGTACTTTCCATCCCCACTGTAACCCCACTCCCAGTATTCTCTCCAATTGCATTATGAAGCATGATTTCATTACCAGTATGTTTCCGGCAATGCATCCTTAATTTTCCAATTAACCTAATTCTGATAGAGGGAAAAAAAGTACACTCCTCAAAGAGATTTGCCTCAAGGTTGGAAAATTTGACCTCAACAAAACAAAACATGCACAAAAAATGCCTTCAAAACACATTTATAGAAGGAACTGAACCTCATCAGATGCAACCACACAAACATGCAAGACAGTTAGCTGATGGAGACTTGACAAACATTCAACATGAGGGGTGGAAGTTTGCCTCGCTGCGAGGAAAAAAAGGACGTTTTTATGCATCGTGCAGTGAAGGTTTGACGACCAGGAACACAGGCACGATTAATGCACACTGAAGTTTCTCATTTTCCAGAAAGAAAAAAAAAAAGGTGAAAGCACTATCTATTAATCATCTGTGTGGTTGGGGGATATGCAAGCAACTTAGGGATATGAGACCCATGAGGATATTTCATGTTGCACACCATCTGGATTCTACAAATCTTCCATGTTCTCATCTGCTTTTGTTTTGTTTGGCATCCCGACATCTACCTCCAGGATTCTAATCATCAAACCAATTCAGTGGTGCCAAGATGACGAATTGTTCCTCAGACGTTATTTCAGTTTCCTTTGGAGGCCAAGAGAAAATAGGAGATTTTCAGCACAAGAGGGACTACTGGACACTACACTGTCTCAAGTTGTCTCTTGCACCTCCAATAGTTGCTATAGGGACTTGATATGTCGGTACCTGTGCCTGATCATGCCTAGCTTCCTCTCTTTTATCATACAGGTTATGATTGGAGGCAAATGCCCTGTACCTTGGATATAGTATTAACCCCTTCTGAACCAATGTCTCAAATTACATCGTTATTGTATGTTCAACAGTACAGCCTTTGGTTGTAAAGAGGTTATAAGCCGGGGCCTCAAGCCTCAAGGATCGTCACCCACGCAATTAAAAGGATGCATTTAAGAATGCTCATATCGATCATGCGCTTTAAAAAAAAAAAAAAGAGAGAAAAAAATTAATGTTATTGCGGTTTTTCCACAATTGGTCCCCTCTGGGGTTGATACAATGTGCTGTCATCTAAAATGACTAGAACAGTGATTATGTTGTGAATAACATCCTATAATGACATGAATGAACTCAACACAGCAGATGGAGGGTGTGGAAATATGGAATGGTGATAGAGAAGACTAATATAGAAGAGTTCAACACCATGATGCAATTAGGAAGGGCACTGTGTGATAATGTTTCCAGTTTGAAAAATCTAAGCTGCATGGTCGGACATGCTACCAAGGCCTCTGACATTGTGTCAAATAACCCTATGAAAAAGTTGCCTGTAATCACTGAAAACGTCAAAAGTGATAAAAGTATATACTATATTCACTCCCAAGACAGCAGTGTCAATATGGACCATTACAGAATGATTAGCATGGTGATGATTGTCCATACTCATGCTGATGGTGACATTATCACAATTCTCCAAAATCTTGCTTATACTTGGATGTTTTCGTTCCTCTGAGCCATTGTATCGCTGTACAGCTGATATTACAAAGCACAAGACTCATTTTCCTTTATAGTAGGCTTGCTAAGGGCGAAAAAAGGGGTGATCGCTGCATTTATAGTACAAATGTGACCCGCTACAACAAAAAGGTCCTAAAGTCACGCACGGTCGAAGCCGTGAAAATCGAGTTTGAAGTCAGAGCATTAAAATTGGTCAAAACGTACGATTTTCTGATTTTGATATATTATTGGAGTCTAACATGTCTTCTTTCATCTGTCGAAATTTTGAAGCAAAATAATCAAAGGAAAGATTAAAAAATAGCGTTTTTCTGAGCCATGTTTTTTGGCATTTCAACGAAGCAGAAACTGGTTCGAAAATTTGGATTGAGCGCCACAGATAGGTTCTGCCCCTAACAACGACCAGAGTGATCTCATGGGTCAGTTTGCTGCTTGCTGCTAACCGATGCGTGAAGCTCGCACACTGCCCAGTCGACTGGTGCTTGCGGGCGGGGTGCGCTATGCTCAGCCGCTTCCCACATCCTGGTCACTGATTGGTTGGTGAGGAGACGGCCGACGCTGATGTGCTTGAATGAACTCTTCGGGGGTTGCTAGGGCTTACCTTCTATTGTCCAGAGGTGAAAACTGACTTGCGTGTCCCTTGATTGCGATTGCGTCGAAAGGAAGACTTTAAGGGCGCTTTTCGTGAAACAGTGATTTTCCAGACGTCTCGACATGCTCTCTTTTAAACATTGATATCTCCGCAGCCGATTATTTTTATAAAATGTGTTATTATCAATTTAAAGCAGAAAGATTAGGGGATTATATCATGCAATTTTCAAATAATCGACCTCGCCCGACTTTAGGATCATTTTGTTGTAGCGGGTCACAAATGTCCTATTTGGCACACATGTTCCTCTGTACAATTGGAATTTTTTCATCCAAAGAGACAATCTGTATCTATGCAAATAAGCCTTAATTTGCATAATTTATGCAAAAATACTTATAAAATTATCAAAAAATATATGTGCATCCAGCAGAAATACCTAATTTGGTAGAAGTATTCTTTAGAGTATGTGGAAACAATTCCTGCAAAAATTGATTTCATACCTATGTAAATAAACATAAAATTTGCATAATTATGTGAGTTATGAAAATTGATTTATGAATAATGAAACCCCCCTTAAATCTCATCTTAGATAGATATAACCCATTAGAAACACTCTATGAAACAAAATGAGGAAAGAATTTGAATAATTGAACCATCATTACCAGCCAATTTACATAATTAGTAAAGAAAGTAAAGTAAAAATATTACTTTAAGTTTTTTTACAGTCTAAGAATTGCATTTTATGATGAAAACTACCAAAGTAGTATGCATATCCTTTAGTCAAAAGGAAATGGTTTGTAATATCAAAACACTATTCCTCTATGCAAATACCACCTAATTAGCATATTGTGCATATTAATACCCGAATGTACTAGAAGTCAATGGTCAAGGTCGACTTTAGCATAAGAAATTGTATCAGTTTACGTGATAACTCAAGACTGAATTAAGCAAATTTCACCAAACCTATGATGGGGCAATTAATGAAGCAGTTTTTAAGTGAAATCGGCAAGAGGTCAAAGGTCAAAAAGTTCAAGGTCAATGCTAAAATTTCATTATTCCCCCATATCTATGCAATGTCTGAAGGTATTTTCTTCAAACTTAATGACTGCATACAATGTACTACCAAAATAAGATACTCCAGAGATTTTCAGATCAAGAGGTCAAAGGTCAAAGGTCAGGTGAAAATGTTAAAATGTAACTTTTTTTTCTCTATATCTTGCAAATGGTTCAAGGTGTCTTCATGGAACTTGGTACTGGCAGGGATTTTCTAGGGAAGTTAGGAGTCATTTGTCAAAGGTCAGGGGTCAAAGATCAAGGTCAATTGGGCCCTCAAAATTACACTATTTCCCTCATATCTTTGCAATGCTTGTAGGATTTTTCTCAAAACTTAATATACATGTATTACCTAATGGATATTCTCTGGGAAATTTCCTGCCTTTTTCTTCCATATCTTGAATGTGAATCAAGGAATCATGAAACTTGGTACATATTTGTGCATGTTCTACCTGACAGTATTACCCTTGTTTATTATCGAAAAAAATGTTAAGCCCTCCCCTCTCAAGTGTTTTTGTTTCCTCTTGATAAGTAGGAAAGGACATGGAATTCAGTGACATGGTATAGTCACCACCGTCATTAAATTTTAATGTATGGGTCGCATGAAAATTAATTTTAATGCACACATGTACAGTTTAACCTATGACATTCTTACCTTTTACATTTTTACCTGTGTATTTTTTTTTAAACCTCTGACATCTTAACACAAAACCAGTTAACACAAATATTTTTTTTGGAAAAAGCTTCAAGATCATGTAGGTTATGATCATCTATACAGGTATTAGCTGATATGTAGTGGAATATAACATTCTTTGGACCGCAAGGGAGATACATTATCCCAAGGGAAAACAATCACAACCAGGGAGAATATGACATTGTACGATCCTCGTAAACAGTAGCATGTGACGATCTGTTGACAAATCACATCCTAGTAATTGTAAAGGCCATCTGATTTACTCTTTAATAATTATGGACATATTACTTTTTGCTTTGATTTATGGTTGAAACTGACTGATTTTAAGTCAGAGACTAAGATTATTTGACTTAAAGTATAACATCTCCTATATTGTTCACATGACAATTTTTGCAAATTATTGCCTTATCAAAAATGTTGTGTATAAATTTCCTAGCATAGTTTCCATGCCATAGCAGCTCATACTGAGGGAATGTTTTTTTGTTTTGTTTTGTTTTGTTTTTTGTTTTTTCAGAAACAGACTTTGCTTCTAACTCAAGCTTGTACGTTCTTAATGTGTGCAGATACCCTTGCATCTACACAATTTGCACAAGTTTATAATCAGTTTGATGTATTTAATTTGCGAAGCCTCTTATTCGCTTGGTTGCCTACAAAATACAATGAAAATCAGAATTCGCACTTTCACTATGGTAGTGTTTTTTGTAACAATTTTCTAACCATGACCTCAGTTGGGTACTGTTTGCAAGGGAAAAACAATCCTTTTGTAAGCAATATTGTTCCGATTTGCATCTGTTCATATGTAGGCCCTACTGTTATATTCACTGTCGGTTGCTATTTTTCCCACCCTGCAAAGCATTTATGTAATGAGGGAAAATTGATAGCAAAAATTATTTCAAAGATCAATATGTTTCGAAATTTCACATCTTGTATACTTATTTACATAATTTATGCATAAAATGCATAAGTTAATGAGATAATATGGAAACAAAGCAACTGAAAAGTGTTGTTGTGAGAAAATTGTCTTATTCTATTAGCTTTTTGGCTATTAAGTTCAAAGCGATTTAGGACATTGTCACATAATGGTTTTTTTGTTTGTTCTGATTATCTATGTGTAGGTATTGATATGCATATTATGCATATAACAGGTTGTTTGCATAGAGACAGTTTGTCTCTTTAGATGAATCATATGCTTTTGACCCAAGGAACATCCATGAAAGGTTCAAACTTTGTACTACAGGATCAAGTGCATAATAGATTAGAAATTCTTTAAATATGCAGATTTTTGCACATAACTTGCATAATTATGCAAATTTTAGGTCTATTTACATAGGTATGAAATCAATCTTTGCAGGAATTGTTTCCACTTACTCTATAGAATACTTCTACTAAATAGGTATTTCTGCTGGATGCACATATATTTTTTAATAATTTTTATATGTATTTATGCATAAATTATGCAAATTACGGCTTACTTGCATAGATACAGAGTGTCTCTTTAGATGAAAATTTTTCTATTGCCCTAGGGAACATTTGTGCCAAGTAGGACATTTGTACTAAAAAATGCAGCGTTTACCCCCTTAGCAAGTCTACTATTAAGAGTCATAGGCCCGAATTCACGAAGGTGATACAAATGAAACCATGGTTTAAACCACGGACAAAAACCATGGAGCACCAAGTGTCACATGGAATATTTCGTTACGAAATCAGTCATTTCGTCGATGAAATTATTATTTTGTAACAAAAATGACAACATTTTGCAACTAAAATGAGCATTTCGTCCACGAAATGATAATTTTGTTAACGAAACTGTGATTTTGTCGACGAAATGACCAATTTCATAACGAAATATTCCGTGTGACACTTGGCGCTCCATGGTTTTTGTCCATGGTTTAAACCATGGTTTCATTCGTACCACCTTCGTGAATTCGGGCCATAATGTTCACCAGCATCTGTAATAAAAGGCAGGGCTACTGATGCAGAACTCAACACAGTGATTATAATTGGTCGCCATGCTGCCAGAGTTCTCGATGGGAATAGCTCTCCTGGAACCATTAGCTTTATTATTTTCACATGCGATGACATGTGACAGGTCAAAGAATAATTATTTCACGTTCAAATGTCATTTGAACTCTACTTCTACAACAGCTGGGAAATATGTCAGTGTGAAATCATGATTTGATTGAAAATAAAGTGAATGACAGTGAATGGTATGATGCGCAATGCAGGCTGATATCATGCACCGTGGAAAAGACTAGACAGATTATGTATTACATTTCCTTTGGTCACATTATGGATGAAGAAAATCCTGATACTCACACTGCACATGAATGATGATGTTAACATCCTGGTTATTTATTAGTGTCATCTCGAATTGGCATCACAAATTCATTACTTTGTTCGTTTCACTGGAATAACGTTTCACCAAATTCTGTCCTTATTCTCCATGATGCAATGATAATGGTAGCAAGCTGCCATTTGTATGTGATAAGATGTCAATTAAAGTTACTGATTCCAAAAAAAAAACCAAAACTCCCCATGCTGGTAGTACACGTATTACAGATGTATGCTGTGCAGTCCCAGCTAATTACAAGTTTCTTCCAGCACTGTCATGTTAAGACCTTGAGCACATAAAAAGATTGGGTTACAAATTACATATATACAGTGTATGCTCGTTACAAACATGAAAACATCACAGCATGCTACACACATGACAGCAACACATCCTATCCAGAATAGAGTGTACCTGTGCATTTATGTAGCATCTTGATGTGAGTACATTGTCTTTGGCCCATGTATAGTATTACAGAATGCATTTGGGCAACCTTGAAAGCAACTGCTTCTGATATGCCAGAAACAAACAAACAAATCTTAGTCACAGAATCAAATTTCAAATCAAATCAAATTAACAATTACAAGCATTCAGTCATTTCTCTTGAAAGAAGTGCCTGTTAACATAACTACATTTTGTACTCTGAATTTTTAAAGCAAGTACTATACCCATTCCTCTTTTCTGCAAAACAAGAAACCAGGAGAGGAAAAGTTTCTTTTCTGCAGAACAAGAAACCAGGATAGGAGAAGTTACTTCTGGTTAGTTTGTCTTCTGTAAATTTCAACATCCGAGCTGTGCTTGAGTGGACCTGAATTGTCCACAAACAGACAAATATGTCCATCATCACTTAGCCTATTGGTAAAAGGAGGTTAATTCTAGACACAGGCAAGAAACACTGCACAATCTGCTAGAAAAGTTAAGGAAAGAGAGAATTAAGAGTAAAGTCGGCCGTTCTGACATAGCTTCTTGTCTGCTGGGTAACGCTAGCTGTAATGTGAGGGGGGATTTTACCTGTAAGGCTGAGCTTCGTGACTCTTTCCCACTTTGATTACAGAAGAAAATGCCCACTAAAATCTATTTCTGTGCATATTTCTTGTCACAAACTCAAATGTACATCAATCTAAAATACCTTGTGGTATCGCCTCACTCACTGAAACTGATCACCTGCCTCACTCAATGCTGCCGGTCAAACAGCGATCTCTCACCGTTTTCTGAGGAGATTCATGCTCCACATTGAAGTTGAACCAAATTTCCATTAAAAGGATTCTCAATATATACAATCAAAAATGTTTTTGTTTCCTTTACACTCTTTTTTTTTGGGGGGGGGGTGATGGGAGGGAGTGGCGATAACTTTTTTCTCCCTCCAGCAAAGTTTCCTTCTCTTATCCCTAGTCTTACAGCATATGCCAGCACCAATTTGAAGAAAGCCAAGCTAGGATAATGCTCTTTCTTGCATACTGTGTCCACAGGTGATGGTTTTGGATTCACTTTAATGGCTATCCACCTGTCAAATCTTCAGACAGTTTGAAACTGAAGGAAACTACATCAGCCTAAATGACGCACTTGGAGGAAAAAATAAACATTGATTTCTTATCCATATTCCTTTGCCACCATTCCAATAGTTCTCCCGCAACATTGACTAGAAGTGGTTAAATAAACGATGCAATTTTATTTTTGTTTCTCCTACTGCATGTAACACATCCTACATTAACCAGAAGGGGAATGACATGAATCTATTATAAAGACATGAATCTATTATCAAAGTATGAAAATTAATCTCATACCCCAACAGCATGCTGACTTTCCTTTACCAAGCTCATGCAAAGAGCCAAGACTTAAAGCAGAAATTTATAGAGAATCTAGAAATATGACAAGTTTGATATCTACGGAAAGCTAAGAAGCTAGTTAACAAAACTGGATATCTTTTAGACGATGTAACATTACCCCCAAACTGTTTTTGAGATTGAAAAAACACCCACTTTCCATGACCACGTAGCTCCGTTCGCTACAAGAAACATCGGATTTGAGCGACGTCACCTAATGTGTATGAGCTGATTTGCCGTACGGCTATATATATACGGCTATATTGGTATCACATTGCAGGGGAAATTTTCTAGTTTCTGATTGATATCAACAACATTTCGAAATACAACCTACAAAATATGGAATTTTGAAGAGAAAAGTGGGATGTCAATCTCAAATGTTGGCCAAAATCTTACGTCTAAAGACCAAATCGCCTTCGCATACGGCGAAAATGACTGTTCTTTTGGCGATCGTGTCTTAGATATTCTGCATTGAACCCTGACACATTTGGTACCTACAGAAAGCTCTACCTCTGCTTATTCCAAATATGGTCATGGCATGATGTCATGCTATACTCATTTTCATTCATAAATTCGTCTGAAACATGTGTAAGTTTATGCAAATCGTCTCCCAGATGCGTAAACAGCCTTGTTGCTTACCAAGACACGTGATCGAAATACGTGTTCACGATTGGTTTACAAGCAACCTACGTGTTATACTATGGGAATCGCTGCAGCAGCGGTGCATGCTTGCATGCAACACGTGTATCGTGACTGCTGCTTAACAAGGAAATGTTGCAGTTTCCCGCTTTGTTAGAGTGTTTTTTTAGCAAGTTGAGGTAGAAATTAGAATTTAAACCAACACACAAGAGAAAAAGAAGGTCACATTTATCTAAGAAACCTTCATCATGCCATTTCGAAGAAGAATCAAGCTGAAATCACTGCATCACGGAATACCTCTTCACTGCCGATTTTGCTGGTACTGTTGTGCGTACACCTGATCACGGCAATCGCGAATCTTGAGCTGATTACAGTAGGTTTTGTGCTTTTCAAATGTATTTCCGTAAATTTATGGGTGTAAAAATGATTTCCAATCAATTACAGTTCTTTAACTTAGTTATCATCCTTCATGAGTATGTAAGATTACCTCACCTATATGCAATTCCCCCACAATGATCGATTTGTTGTGTCAATAATAACAGCAAATTGTGGCTTTACGAAGGAACAGCTGATCACGGCAATCGTGAATCTTGAGCTGACGATAGGTTTTGTGCTTTTAAAACTTTGTTTTTCCATAAATTTATGGGTGTAAGATATGATATTCTAATGAACACAAACAAACAAACAATTTCCCGACATGAATATATAGTTTTGGCGGACGATTTATTCTAGATTGACAACAAATTACACACCAATTTCCTGAAAAGTGCACACAGTTTGCCTATAGATACGTAAATCCCATTGGGTTGCATACACACGTGGTGACGTCACAGATTTGGCACTTTTCGTAGCCGCATCAAACTTTTTCCAGTGCTCAAATTTGGTAAAAATAAAGATTCTTATATTCAAAGCAGAGACAACTTTATTGCATGATTTATGTCAGAAATTAATCAAAACAAGGAAAAGTAGAAATTACGCGGTGCGTAATATATGTCCCCGCCAGAAGTAGCATTTTGTAGCAAAATGTGCAATATAGGTAAAAAATCAAGGTCAAAGGTCAAAGAAGTCAAAGGTCAAAATTCTGTGTAAAAGTTTTGAAGCCCTCACCTAGTGCCATCACATAAAGCAAACGGAATCGAAATCGGGTTAGAAATGGCGAAGGAGAAGCATTTTATAGCCCATGTACAATACAGGTCAAAAATCAAGGTCAAAGGTCAAAGAAGGCAAAGGTCAAAATTCTGTGTAAAGTTTTGAAGCCCTCACCTAGTGCCATCACATAAAGCACACGGAATCGAAATCGGGTTAAAAATGGCGGAGTAGCATTTTGTAGCCAATGTACAATAGGGCCTACAGGTCAAAAATCAAGGTCAAAGGTCAAAGAAGGCAAAGGTCAAAATTCTGTGTAGAAGTTTTAAAGCCCTCACCTAGTGCCATCACATAAAGCAAACGGAATCGAAATCGGGTTAGAAATGGCGAAGGAGTAGCATTTTGTAGCAAAATGTACAATATAGGTCAAAAATCAAGGTCAAAGGTCAAAGAAGGCAAAGGTCAAAATTCTGTGTAGAAGTTTTGAAGCCCTCACCTAGTGCCATCACATAAAGCAAACGGAATCGAAATCGGGTTAGAAATGGCGAAGGAGTAGCATTTTGTAGCAAAATGTACAATATAGGTCAAAAATCAAGGTCAAAGGTCAAAGAAGGCAAAGGTCAAAATTCTGTGTAGAAGTTTTGAAGCCCTCAGCTAGTGCCATCACATAAAGCAAACGGAATCGAAATCGGGTTAGAAATGGCGAAGGAGTAGCATTTTGTAGCAAAATGTACAATATAGGTCAAAAATCAAGGTCAAAGGTCAAAGAAGTCAAAGGTCAAAATTCTGTGTAGAAGTTTTGAAGCCCTCACCTAGTGCCATCATATAAAGCAAACGGAATCGAAATCGGGTTAGAAATGGCGAAGGAGTAGCATTTTGTAGCAAAATGTACAATATAGGTCAAAGGTCAAGGTCAAAGGTCACGACTGAAATTCTGTGTACAAGTTTCAAAGCTCCCATGTAGTGCTATCATATAAAGCAAACAGAATCAAAATTGGCTCATAAATGACAGAGAAGTAGCAAATTGAAGATTTTGATCACACACGGACGCACACACGGACACACGGACGGACACACGGACGGACACACGGACGGACGGACGGACACACACACGTACGGAGCCCGTTTCATAGTCCCCTGCTCGAACTCGTTCGGCGGGGACAATAACATTAAATGATGGAAAACAGTCAATTTATATATTATTTCCTATAAATTTCTTCTTTAAGATTTTCCAGCTGGCCAGTAAACTACAGTTAAGGTCGACTCAACATTCTTTTTTTTTTTTGGGGGGGGGGGAGGGTGGGTATTGGGATATTTCTCTCAGACTTCCTCTTTTTTATCATTTTCTTCTTGCATATGAGGCCTGCTGTTACACTCTTTCTTTAAGCTGCCATAACCAGTCCACTGTGTCATGGCTTGGGTTGGTCAGGTGAATTGAAGTGCCCCTAGGAGAGCCAAGCCTGGTGCACTTGGACAGGATATGGTCCATATTCTGCTCTGGAGCACCATATTATGCAGACTGCTGAGGGACGAAGG
This sequence comes from Diadema setosum, assembly GCF_964275005.1. Taxonomy (NCBI): domain Eukaryota; kingdom Metazoa; phylum Echinodermata; class Echinoidea; order Diadematoida; family Diadematidae; genus Diadema; species Diadema setosum. Next base: position 13,609,700 of record NC_092702.1, read on the forward strand.
CCCTATCTGTGCATGCTGGCACCAAAATGGCCAACTTCAGTATGCAGGTGGTTTAAATCTACCGACTCTCTGTGGGGGAGATCAATGCCTGGTGGAGTGTTTGTACTAGGATGGATTGCTAGCTGTGTAGGCTTTGCTGCCTCTTGCCAATCATGTTTCTATTGCTCCATTAGATAGAAGTTGGAGTTTGCAAAGTTTGTGGGCATGCTTGGCGACTGAAAGGCCAAAAGAGTGTAGGTTAGTGGCCGGGGTTTGGGGTCTTTGCTATGTGGGCATGCAGAAGGTGAGATGTGTCTTGTAGTGACTTTTAAAAACCAATTTGGACATGTGATATTCCCTGCGAACTGCTGCTGGAGCAATTCCGGAGAGATCGACAGGCAGATGTTTCACTGGGCTTGGATGTAGGCATACATTGGCTATTCACAAAGCAATGCTGCACACTGGCATTTGTCCGATGGTCCCTGACCAGTAAAAATCACTGTTGGACCAGTAACTTTTTCAGGAATGGACCAGTAAAAGATGGAAAAACTAGGCACCTACTGGTCTAACAGACAAGTCGGACCAGTAGGAAAAAAAAATGCGTTAGTGTGCAGCCCTGCACAAAGTGTCGTTGAGGGCAGCATCCAGTTTTTAAACATGGGCGCTCCTGCACCATACTTGGGCAACATATTATGTGGCACTACATGTGAGGGCACCTGTTCAGAGGGTTCTGGTATGAAATCCCAAGGAAAAACCAGCAAGACGGCACAGGAGATTGTTCCTTGATGTCAATGTGCTGTGCAGTGCTCCATTGTATTTTTTGAAGGTGAGTTGTATGTCCAGTTTTATCCCAAGATAAGTTGGGGTAGTGATAGAAGGCAGCACTAAACCGTCAAGCTTGATGATGAGATGCCAATGGGCCTTCTAGTTTTGTGTTCATGGTGAAAGGTGCTGTTGCAATCGATGGTTTTTGTGGTGCTCAGCTGCAGTCTCCATGTTCTTAGATACACAGCAAGAGCATCTATGTCTGATGTTAATGTGTTCTCTATCATTGCCCAACTTTTGTCAGAGTAAACAAGTGCATGGTTGTCTACATGATATCAAAGTGTTGAGGCCAGTACTGAACCTTGGGGGACCCCATTTTTCAATGGATGTGATCGGCCGACCTGTCCATTGCTTGTCGTTAGAATGAAACTGCGGCTACAGATAATAGCACAGATGAATCTCACAAGGTGACAGTTGGGGATGATACACGATAGCTTCTATGAAGGCCCTGGTACCATACTGTGTCAGAAGCCACTGTGAGGTCCATCAAGATCACACCTGTCTTGAGATGCTTTTCAAAAGCTACCTCGATTTCATCAGCAAGGTTGAAAATCTGATGGATGGTGCTCCTTCTCCAGAAGTCAGCTTGTTCATCAGGCAACGAAGGATTGATGACAGGTTCAAAGCGGACTAGGAGGAGTCTTTCCTGAGGCTTCAAAGGGACACAAAGGAGCAAGATGGGCACTGGCTCTTCAGGTTGTCAGTTGGCTTGTTGGGTTTGGGTATGGCAATGACCTGTTGCCTTGCACCAAATCTTAGGTATGGCCAGATTTGAGAGGCAATAGGAGCAGGAACCCCTGAGCCATTCCAGACATCATGACTCACAGTGAATACAAAACGGTGGAGGGATGTTATCTATTTCCTGGGCCTTAGTTTCCACTCTTAAGTCAGTGGAGGCAGCATAATTTCCTCAGTGGTGAAGGGTGTGGAGAGGAAGCCATCAATACCAGGAGCCTGTCATAAGGCAGACATTTCTAGTTTAACACATTGACAACGGGCTGATTTTGTTACAAAACACATTTCCCATAGACACCTGCCTGAGTATACTGGGGACTAGTCTTCAACAGGTTAACATGGAGTGATTGCGGATTGTTCCTTGCTGGAAACCCTTGAATCTCACATTATCGAGGAGTTTCCTTGCAATGGAGTTTGCAGACATGGGGAAGTGTGTGGATTTTGTGCTTCTGCCTGTGAGACATCAACTGGTTCTCCAGGATAGCCTACTGGAGTGGGAGAAGTCAATTCCCTCTACAGTCTCCTCCAAGAGTTTTCTGCATTTCCTGCCTTTACAAGCATTCAGTAAGTGTTGATGCCTTATTGGTTGCTTCTTCATCTCCAGGTTAGGCATATATAGGGAATCTTCATAGCTGGCAGTACATTCATCATCCCATAGTGGAATGTAACAGTTGCAAAAGCCTACTTATAACTACAGAAGCCTCAGAGTGTTGCATATGAATAGCAGACAATTTCCTTGAAATCTCACATCCAATTTTCAGACCTAACTTAAATTGTCAGCCTTGACTAAGAAGTCCTCTTTCTTAAAAAACAAAACAAAACAAGAATAACAGCAACTGCAAACTTTGGTTTTGCCACTTTAGACATGTCACTTCAGTATATCTTCAAGATGCAGTTGCCATAACTCAGGCCTCAGAAGATACCATTTTAAAGGAGACCTCCAGATGATTTTCAGACTTTTACATTTGAACAACTATAAATTAGTTATACCGAGTTCAGCATTTCAGAATTCATCGTGATTAGGATGAGGAATACGAATGTTTTCAAAATTTATAACAAATTGCAATGAACAAGGATGATGACATGGCAGGGTCACCATAAGAATGCATGAGTTGGGGCTCAAGGAAGCAGAACAAAAGAACAAGGCATGCATAGATTATACACAGGTGAACTTGCAAGCTGAGTGGTATTGTGATGGAATTACACTGCTACATTTCTGAAATATGTGAGCCTCTATGTCATCATCCTTGTTCAGTGTAATTTGTTTAAGGTTTTTCAAAGTATTGTTTCTCTGCTCAAAAACCACAATAAATTCCACAAATCTATACATGGAGATGTTGATTTATGCACTACATGATGTGAAATTATGAAAATCGTCTGGAATTCCCCTTTAAGAAAAAAATAATACCCTCATCTCAACCAGCCCCTCCCTATAAAAGGTCAAAGCACAAGTCTTTTCTTCAGATAGTGCTGACATTATTGGAATTCATTCTTTAACAGTGCTCTGACTTCAGTGGTTGTTGTTGCTCTTCACTACTTTGTACAACTTCTCTTCCCTTTCTTCCCAATCTAAACAAGCCAGTAGAGAGCTGTTTTCATGCTTAAGCGTCCAGTATGAATTTTTTATTAACTGCTTGTTTGTACACCATAAATTCTGAGAAATTCTTCAGGGTTTTGGGACCTCACTCATCCTTGACAATGACAGTGAGAATCATATCAAGACTAACTGAAATTTAGCATTAATTGGAAGAAGTGTCAACAAAGGCTTGCCTCGTTAAGGTTCAATCTAGTGCCTCTAGATGCATATAAACCCGTAAGTCCTGCATATCTTCTTTCAAGGACAAATTACTTAATGGGCCTCACTATCTGGTTAAGCCCTGAAACAACAAGGCACAAACAAAAGGAATTTTCCCCTGACACTCTCCACTTTCTTTGTGCCTTATAAAATATTCATACTGTAATACCACTTGAGGCTCACTCTATGGCTTAACCCGTTGAGGATGAGTCCCAAGTATATTCGGGCAAGTGTCAGTGTGAAATGCGTGTTGTAGTAAAATCAGTCCGTCCTCAAAGGGTTAATGTTTCACCCCCAGCATAGAGCAGCTTTGCTAAGACATGAAAGCCAAAGAATAATTTACAGTAAATACAAAATACTCGTGTAGTATCTGAAACTGGCATGTATTCAAGATTTTTATTTGGTAAGATACATGTATCACAATGTAGGCCATAAACATTATTTTCCATGTAGCATTAAATTTGCTTCATACTGTAACACACACAAAGAAAATATTGCTTGCATGAAAATTTTGCAAATTTTTGTGAGGAGCCACGATTTGTGAAAGTACAATGCGCGCAAAAGTTTCTGTCTACACTAATCCTGCACATGCAACTCCTAAATTTTCCATGGTCGGCAATTTATGAAAGTTTCATGCCACAAATGTTTCTGGTTTTACAGTATGTATATATATATATATATATATTGGCAGCAAAACTTGCACAAAGACGTGGCTGATGTTGGGTTGCACCCAATATATTAACTTTCCTTGCAACGCCCGCCATGTTGTGGTTAAGCCCTTTGCTGTCACTATCTGTATTATGTTAGTATACATATGAAGAGTTTGTTTGCAAAAACCGATAAGTCCATTTTTGAAGATTTTGAAGTAGGGTCTCTGTCATAAAGTACAAAATAATACCTTTTAAATGATATATTGGTCACTACATATAAAGGTACATTTTTGAAGTTATGGTCAAAAGAAGCAAAAATTTTCTTATCATTCTCTTTATTTTTCTTGACCTTTAATCGCAAATATCTCCATTTGGCAAATATGGACTTATCGGTTTTTGCAAACAAACTCTTCATATGTATAATAATATGTACATACATATATATATATGTATATATATATATGTATATATATATATACGAAATACATATATATATATGTGTATATATATATATATATATATATATATATATATACATATGTACATTTGATTATGAAATCTACAACAAATCAATATTGCCACTTGAATATAAAAACTTAATGATATAATATAATGAAATATCTAGAAATTCTTTTTGAATACTTGAATATTCACAAATCACTTAATATATCACATATCCTTTAAAATGACTGTAAATTTAATGACCCCCCTCCCCCCCCAAAAAAAAAAAAGATAAAGGAAGAAGAAGAAATACTTGAAGAGCTTGTTACTATGTCTCCATAGTGACACTCTCATGACACACTCACGGTACGCAACAGATGTGAGTAAACTACGTGGCGAGATTACAGTCAGGCGACTCAGAATTGAAATATCACGCTATGAAAATTTACTCTTTGACAAAAACAAAAACCCAACACAAAAGACAGGGAAGGAGGAATATTCCTCATAATATGCTTTGCTTGCCTCACAAAAATATTTGATGAAGCTGCCTTGATTCCAACAGAGAGTGTATAGATACAAATTGTAAACACAATTAGACTGCTCCACGTAAGGCATGGATAGATAGCCCAATCTACATATAAGTGTGTAATAACATCACATTGTGCCAGGCAATCTGTGACTACTCTGCTGGGCACAAACCAGACGTCGAGACGGGAGATTAAGAGATTAACTCTCCCCTCTCTTACTGGCTCAATTCGCTAGACATCTGGCTCATCTCGACAAGTATGTTTGCATGCCGGTGCTGGCTAAAGTGTTTGGAGCCCTCGAACAAGTACAGTACCTGCTGGATGTGAACGTTCCAACATTCATTGTGTGAATTTATGTATTCATACATCTGTCTTTGATACTCTCTGCAACTTTAAACAATCTTATTGGCACTATATTCACCATCATTAACTTTCACTCATCCTACAGTGACATTTGAGAAGTAAAAAAAAACAAAAACAATTGATCTGCTCTGTATTTGTGATGGCAACACATGACTATTCAGTGATTTGGGTTTTCCACTTACTCTTATCATACAGAATGCTGGACTATCCCTCCCCCCCCCCCAAAAAAAAAAAAGACATACAAACACACATGCACAAAATCAAACCCAACATCATCCTCCATAGCTATTAAGGTGTCAGATACACTTGTTCACAATATGTGAAGATCAGTCATAACGTGTGGAAGGCGGTTAAAGGCCCATATCTTATTTTTTATTTTTTTTTTTTTTAAGGGTGTATGCCATGCATGTGTGAGTGGAGGCAAGTTTTCACTCCCGGGGACAAAAATATATTTGTACCAACTTTTCCTACATGGCTCATGTCTCAATTATTCACACCTCTAGCTTCCTGCAAGTTCTGTAAGATCATTTACATCACTTGTTATTCTAGTGTCAAATCACAGTGACATTTAATGATCGAAATGACATCCAATCTGTACGGCATATTAATATCTGGAGGCAGTCTTGATGGAGACCTTTGTAAGGCAGCTGCAAGCAGAGAGTCTAGTGTATCAAAGCGAAGTCTGTTTGCACTGGCCTGACTTTCTGAATCGTCAAAGAAATGGTATTATGTTGACAGCAAACAATACTGTATCCACACAACCTGGCGCTTTAAGCAAGCTTCAGTGTGCAAGTCTCCTGAATCGTTTTTGTCGATTAAATGCAATCCAAACCGTCAATGTAAAGATCGCATACCTGAGGAGCGCAAACAATGAACACCGTGCCCTATTGTCCGACGTGCCCTTCAAACGGGACATTCGTTTGGACTGTTTTGCTCATTTGTCGCATCGCGTGAGGATAATGTTACACTCCTGCAGATCGAATGCTGCAATCAGTTTTTCGTGGAGAAGCATCATATTGTGAGGTGTTCAAAGAAACAAAGAAGCAAGCAATAAACACATGCGGACAAAAATGAGGAACACCTCACAAGCTACAACATGGCAAACATGCCAGTGATTGAAGCATTAAAGAGTAATATGTGAAACTCATCACACTCGATAATAAAGTATTGACTATAGTCATTTGTGTGCTTAAATTACCTCACTCTGCAAGTTCAAGTAGAAGTCAATAAACTCATAGCAACATTTGCCAGTGGCAAGAACACAGTGACAATCATGATACAATAATCAAGAAAAGCTACATTAAGAGCTTTGCAGTTCAAATTTCCCAGTCTTAATTTACTTCATCTGCTCAAAATCTTTAAAATGCTTTAATTTCAATGCCAGCCACCAATTCCTGTCAAATTACTAGTCATGTCTCTTTAGAAATAAAAAATGACAAGTTGAATACAAGAAATAAGATGATGTCACTTGATCGGGAAATTACAAACACATTTTTTTTTCCTTTTACATGAACTCACAAGATAAATGGTATCATTATTTACTGCAAATGAAATTAAATTTAAGTCATGGGTTTTAGATAACCTTAATACACCAATAAACCATTCCACATTCCTCTCTGCAGTTGTCATGCACAATGTCACATTTAGACTAGTTGGACAATGATTCATTCAGAACATAACCTTTTCGGAAGTATGTTGATGATTTTCGACTACAAACCACAAATGGTTAATTGTGGCCTTTATAACTACTGTGTGCAGGTAAATGGGAGACATTGGGGGCAATAACACTATCACCACATGTAATTGTAGCTGAGACATTATCCCCTTATCTAATTACCACATGTCGTGACTTCCTGTTTTGTGAAAGCAAGGGAAACTTTAAAGTCTCATGACTTTCCTGCCTTATGACTGATTTTGGTGAAACTTCCACCATCCCTTTCAAAGATATTATTCTATTTATTAAAGACTTATCATGGTGTGCATTCACATTATACAACACTTTCCTGTCAAGTTCTCCACTTTTGTCACAATACAGCTTGAACAGTTACTGCACAAGAAAGGATAAGCATAACATTTGCTCATAAAACATAAAGATGTATGTATTATACAGCCCTCTGTCAAAAAAAAAAAAAAAAAAATGGTGACCCAGATACCTCGCTTAATGAAAGAAAAGCTTCTGAACAAGATTAATTCCACTCCACTCTCAATCTCTCACCAAGGCACGAAGTCCAAAAGCTGGACATTGAAATGTATCCGGACATTTGGGAATTGCTGCACCGAACCTCATCCCTGCCATCAATCATATCGCTCCAAAGAATCGGGTTGAATTTCATATATCGGATAGCCCTCCTTACCGTCCTAACAACATACCGATAATGCCGCCAATTTTCACGTCGAACAACCAGTCCTGTCAGAAAATATGGGATCTACAAACCACAATTTGTTACTCGATGCTGAAAAATTTTCAATATGTCTTTTTTTCTTTCTTTGCGGCAGCCAAGATTTTAACAGCCCTCTTGCCACGTGGTCATAACACCTTTGGATACTATCACATATGTACAAACAACATATCTTGAAAAACAGTATGAGATCTTATGAGTATGGCATTATTTGCTGGGAATACTTTCTTCTTTCTTGCAACAGTTCAGAAGGTCACTGGTGAGTTCTGCCAGATATTAACTGCGAAAGTAGGTTGATTTCAAGGTCCAGGAACCCTCAGCATCAAGATCAAGAATTCAAGTCTAAGTTATTCAAACATGCAAGAAACAATGTATCAATGGGTGAGACATGCATGTTGTGGACCATGCACACATAGCATGTACATATCATATGCAACCACAACCTAAATAAAATGTAGGCCTGTTTATCAATGTATTCAAATTTGCAGACATTTTTCGCACCCCGAGGACCTAGTAACTAGCTATTGAATTTACCTGCTCTCTTTACATATATTTCAATAATTGGAATCTCGTTTTCATGCATTTAGTTCTTGCTTTGTCTGGCAAGCCTGGGGCAAGTTGTCTGTTAGTCCGAAACACGCTTGTTTACAAGATTCTGCATGAAGATTTGAATAAATATAAACTATCACAAGGGTTTCAGACTCCCAAAAGAACTTGTTCATAATTACATTTGCTGAACTGGTTTTCAAGTGACTGTGTTCGAGTTGTAAACATGAGCGTCGAGACACTGGTTTCTGTCTCCTCAACAGCCACTATTAAATGCAAATAATATTAGATACAACCCTCTGCCACATCATAAAGGAACTTTTCAAGAAGCAAAGTTACGGACTTCTCACTCTGATGCTGAAATATGCTGCATTTGTGGTACAAAAAGCAAGATTTTGAGGCATTGCTCCTTTCACAAAGTCAGTTGACTTACAAATTTATGAATGTTTTGTACTCAGGAATGACATCACCTGCACCTGTTCTTGAAATTCACAGCATGGAGATAATAGGTATTAAATCGGTCTCTCAGAAAAGGGCGTGTCTTGCATCAACTTGACTCCTTTCCTTCCTCTTTAAAGTTTAATTCAGCATGTTGTTCAAAATGGCTGCCAACAAATTGAGTCAAAACAGATGAATAGAAGGGCAGAGATTTTATCAAAATCTAAGATAGACTAAGTTATGGATTCCAAAGTTTCCCATGTGTTTGTAAATCAGTGATGTTTTCATACTCCATACTCAAATTGGCAAAGGCAATGATGTCATCGCCACACAAGTACCCAACTGAACTACATGTATACATCTACATCTTCGCAAAATTTCTGTGTTTCACAAAATATCAATGAAGAAGAAGATGTATCAATGGCATCAAATTGTTATAAAGCTGTAATCAACAACAGATGACATTTTAGGTTAAGAGGCTTCTGTTGTTAAATCATCAACCTTATATCACAATTTCAACATTTTTGTACATAAACCAACAGAAAAGGGTTGAGGTGATGACTTCATCCTATCCTCCAGTTCACATAACATGTGACACTATAAACTTCCATCACCTTCTTATCCTATAACTGACTGAAATAACCTTTATCATGTACGTTTGATTTTACACAATGTATTCAAGCCAACCTGAACATGACGTGGAATGGCACTTTAACAACAAAAAGTGCAGGTCATTTTTTTTTTTTTATATTCATTCCACTCTTCTTCCATCACTTTTGATGATAATCAAGCAATGATACGGAAACTTTGGAGACAAAACTCACTTGGATTTTCATCAAAATGTTGTGAAAGTCAAATGGCCACACAAATCAGAGTTTCCTTGGTGTAAGGCACAATTGTGATTCAATAAAAGCAAATTCATTTCCTCACCCCCATCCCTCTTCAAAAGTATGTCAATACTGCTGCTTATGATAACAGTAATGATATCCTCCAAGTGTAAAAGCTTGCTTCTGGTAACAACTGCCACAGATATGCTACAAGCAGCCGTGTTGTTGTCAGTTTTTTTTGATGTACATACCAAAAATGCTTACACAATTTCTATTTATTACCCTGCACATTTGATGACAACAGGAAATGATGCCTTTTGCCTTCTTTCTCTTGGGATGTTTCAAATATCTTCCAATTTCTATCCCCCCCCCCCTCCCCTCATGAACACATCATCCTATCTCTTTTCCTGTCCTTTTTTTTTTCATGCTTGTTGACCTACATATCGCATTTCCTCCAATAACAGAAAGTAGGACTATGTCTGTGGCTGTTCATGCCGTCCTCGTAAAATGTCAATTTGATGTGAGAGACAGCAATGCTCTCCACTCTGTCATGTCTTTAATGACTCTTAAAAAGAGGGGAGTGCAGTGCCCTATCTTCCAGTTTTGGAACAAGTTCTCTGACCATCGTGGTCTTCAGGCATCAACCTTTGAAGCCCAAATGCCAACTGATGCTTTCAGACTTCAATCATGCCTACATGTGTCAAGCCCTCTATCAGCTGGAGATAACATCAACCGTGTTGTAGTCATTTTTCTATCTCTTTTTCAAAACATACCCATACTGTTCACTGTACCCTGGAATAGGCCTTTCAACCCATTTAGAACGAGTCCTGAGTACATTCGCGCTAGTGTCTGGTGGGAAATGCGTGTTGTAGCAAAATCAGCCCGTCCTCAGCAGGTTAATAATGCAATAAATATGAAGGGGGGTATTTTCTCCTAGCCCATAGCACCATTTCACAACTGTCTTACGGCAATTTCACAATGCAATCATTGCAGTTGCTATTTACATTGAAGTGACCACACATCAACCAATCAGATTTAAGTATTTGAGACATTACCATGGAAACTGCAATTATAGAAACTTGCAATCATTGTAAACTCCTTTATGAATAGATACCAGAAAACCTAGTAATGGACTTTTCAGTTCACTTGCTTCTTCTATATATTTCAACACATAAAATCAAGTTTGTTTAGTTAATTTGCAGACTGCCCCATACAGTACTCTCCGCGTAATCGGGTATCGCTTAAACGGGTACTCCGTTTAATTGGGTTGTAATGTCAAAATCAGTCCAATGCATATCAAAATTACCTGATAATCGGGTTGCCTCTTCGCATAAATGGGTAAATAATTTTCTTCTAATCTAATTTCTACCCATACTTTATCGCAGATATAACACTTTAAGAAATTATGACTGTCAAATTTTCCATGGCTAATCACATTCTCTGCTTAATTTGCAAAGAAGACCAATCATTTGGGGAGTGATCAAACATGAAAACACATGTACCAGTACCGACCTGCCACACGTAAACGATCATTATGTCAATGCAGCAGACATGAGTTGAACACACTTGCACTCCTCCCTTGCTCTGCAACAACAGTCACGATTTACAAGAAGTTTGCCATGAAAATCAGGCCATGCACCAGCTCCAAAATTTTTCTTTTCCCCAGTCACTTCTCAAAAAGTAACCCGACGTTCTACGTGACTAGTGCACGCAAAGAGATGTGTTCATTTCGGAAAACGCTTGCGTGTTAGCGAGGAGTCTATAGTCAAAGACATATTTGTCCATAAAAAGAGTGTAAGGATGACTGAGCAAGTGTAAGGTATGTATAATGTGCCATGCAAGCATGCATGTAAAGCATACAGTGTAGGTGTTTGGTGCAGTGTACAATCAATGTACAACGTGTACATACACATTGTGTGTGTCAATTGTGAATTAGACTTGTTCTTCTGTTAATCGCGTACTTCGCTTAATCGGGTAAGAAACGCTCTGCTCGAGCCTACCCGATTATGCGGAGAGTACTGTATTACCTGATTAAGGTTTTATAAAATGACAGGCCATACCAAAAGAATGCCACAACACTTTATTTGCTGTGCAGAACAGTTGTGAATATTGTTTACCTGAGAAGACCAACCCTTTTGGCGGAAGCACAAATGCCACAGCGATTTGAGGAAAACATATTCTGAGAAGATATTCAAGGGCCATACTCACTTCAAAGTATTACATGTGGACATACTGGTTACTGTAAACGTCAATATTTTTGCATGATTAATCTTTTGCGCTGAGCGGCTCAAAAACATATTCGTGGGTTGTTGAATTAGTGCTGCGCAGTAGTCAACCCATTTACAATGTGCTGAGAAAATTATGAAGATATTTTTGCAGGTTTTAGAATTTGCGCAAGCCAGAAGTAGCACAAAAATTAATGTACCGCAAAATTTCTGCGTTTACAGCACAGTGCATCGGGCTGAGATTAGTGACACCCTCTATGCATGCCAAGTACCTCACTCTGGGAACACTTGAGTGAAAATTTGGAGTGCTTGCTGAAAGAGAGATTCTACCTTTAAGAGATGCAAGCTTGGTAGAAGGCATAAGGTATCTACATCTATAATGGGACTCGTATTTCAGATCAAATTACAAATCAGTTTGTGATATGATGGAAATCACACAGGCTTCTGTCACATTTCATATCTGAGGACTCTCAAGTTGGTCTTTAGAAAGGCAGATTCTGCAGTTGAGCCAGGGGACAAGGCATTCAACTCTTTTATACATGGCATATTTACTAGTGCTGTAAAGCAAGAAATTTTCAGGGCATGAAATTTTCGCGAATGGGAGTCGAAGGCCTCTTGTGTGGCACAAAGTTGTCAGGAATTGCCACTGGCATTCAAGGCATATAGTGTAGAGAAGAACTTTTGTGTGCATTTTAATTTTGCAAATCTTGGCTCTCACAAAATTTGCTAAATTACAATGTGTTTGAAAATGTCTGGCTTTACTGTATTTGTTGTCACAAAATTTACTGACCTAAAAGACCGAATGACAAACATGACCTTGTAAATAACTTCTTTGGGGTCCCCCCCCCCCCCTCCCTTCTTGTTTTAGGGTTAATACTGCCACACTGTCTTTACTTAAGTTAGTAATTTGGTTGGCCCTGCCATTATTTTTTTTTCTCTTTTTTTTGTTGTTGTTGCAATAGTACAGCAAATATTAAAGGGAAATAATTTAAAGCATTTTACCCCTCTCCCAAGTATTAATACCCCCCTACTTTACACACACAGAGACACACACACAGACAGACACATGCAAACAGACACACAACACCATTTGTGGGGATCTGACCTATTCTTCCTGTTTGAGGGCTATTTTTTATCAATCATTGAATGCATGAGCTATCTCAGACTGGTCAAACGTCAGCATGGACAACTTCACACTTTCTCACACAGATGTGAAAGTACTGGAGAGGAGTTTTTTATGATCCTCCCTTGATATGACGCAGATGAAGGCTCATGTGGACATTAATGATTGATGGTTCATGACAATACAGATACTTCAGGATGCTTTCACTGTCAGTAGTGATGTCTCTGGCTTTGAGTGCATCATTACCTTCGCCAAGGGAGGAGGTTATGTTTTCGTTACCGTTGGTTTGTTTGTTTGTTTGTTTGTTAGTTAATTAGTTAGTTTGTCTGTGTGCAAAATAACTCAAAAAGTAGTTTTTTGACGGATTGGGATGAACAGATTGGAATGAAACTTGCAGGAAAGGTCGAGAATGACACAAGTAACAAAAAATTAACTCTTGGTAGTGATCCGAGAATTTGGGGGGAATTTATGAAGGATTTTTGACATTTTGGCAGGTAGGGTCAATGAACTTGGAAGTTCAGGCTGCGCGTATTTGAGGTTTGCATGCATGCACTAACGTGCGTGCTCTAGTTTCTGCTAGGGCGACGCGCGCTGTGCAGCTGAGGGTTTATGACGTAACAAAGGCTTCTATATTAGGAAATCGGGAGACTTTCAGCACACTATTATAAACACTTTCAGCATGCTATAGGATAAGTACGTATGGGTGGAAATCACTGATATCTCTATGGAAGAACAAGATCAGTAATGGAAATGAGCTGCATGCTTGGCGGAGGTCTGCGCTCTCAGAGTGCTTCTCTAGTTTGGTAATGTTTAAATGACCAGGTTCCAAAATGAAAAAGAGAGCAGCTGGGTTAAATATGTGGAGTCAAATTTCATTCATGGTTGACTGAACTATGCGGCATGACTGTCATGTGGCATGTAATGTACACAACCTGCAGGTTATACAGCCAGTGCAGAATGTCTCATGGTCTGGAAAAAATGTTTGCTCAGCTCAAAAAACAAAACAAAAACAAATGTGATCCATTATTACATCTGCCAAGGAGGTTATGTCTTTACCAGCATTGCTTTATTTGTCAGTCTGTATACAATATACAGTAAGTACAATTTAAGTTATTTAAGAATGTGGATGAAGCTTTCAGGAAAAGTTGATGATGACATAAGGAACAGAAGATTATCTAGATCATTGTCTGGATCAAGTATTTTTTGAGGGTGAGAACCACAATACGGATGGAAATGAGCTGCTTGGCAAAGTTCCGTGATCTCAAAGTGCTTTCCCAGTTTCATTTTACTTCATTCTGTCCACACACACTACATGTATAAATCTATCCAATACCATGTAATATGTGAACAGACGGCAAAACTGTCATCTTAATCAACAAAGCACAAAATGACCATTGGTCGTGAAGATTTCTAGTTGTCCAGGACAGCAGTGGGCTTGTGGCCCAGCAGATACACATATATGCAACCCACAAACAGAGCATGATTCAACCTCCTGAAACATTTTGACCTCTGTTTAAATTTGATGATGGTAATTACATTTTATAAGACCATTTTGCCCTCTCCATCTGTGCCTTGCTCCATCAACACAGCCTGCATGGGAATGCCATGTGATGGAGATCTTTAAAATATATGTTCATGGTTACAGAAATTTCTCTTTCCATATGGATCCCAACCAAGCCAAACCCCATTTTAATGAACAGTTCTTTGGATTGGGAAGTTTCAGTCATCATGTTTTCAGTTTGTGTGTTGCTTTTTGTTTAACTGTTTGTTTGTTTCTTTCTTTCTTTGTTCATTTGCCTAGGAGGAGGAATTCCTTGACCAGTAGCTCTTTAAAAAGAGTTCTACATTTGGTGCAATCCAGTCTGCATGGCAACAGTCCGACAGAAGGAAAACTCACACAACAGTTGTCATGGTAACATCCTCATTCTCTGCACAACCACCACAGTGACCACCTCATCCATTTCAAAGCACACACAAATACACACAAAGACAAACACACACTATTACACACAACAAGACATAAACAGATACAGGAATTACGGTGCTACTTCTTGGAATGCACCCCTACTCCCGCGATACCACAGAAGATCCTCACAAGAAAGAACCATTCTAATCATTCAGAAGCAGCACTGCATTATGTGGAAGTATCCCCATGACACATCTCTCTGCCACAGAATGAGTAACGTAAGATACTAACAGCTTTGCAAATAAGAACAAAAGCTGCCCTGTAGCATCAAACCATCATCGATGATGAAAACTGATGATGGAAGGAATGTTTTTCTTTCTTAACAAATATTCTTTTTCCCAAAAAGTAAAGAAATGAGAGAAGAAATTCAGCAATGCTTCCGCTATGTTCATGCATCTTTTCT
Source organism: Diadema setosum (assembly GCF_964275005.1). NCBI lineage: Eukaryota > Metazoa > Echinodermata > Echinoidea > Diadematoida > Diadematidae > Diadema > Diadema setosum. The sequence continues at coordinate 13,624,942 of NC_092702.1, forward strand.
TTCTTTTTTTTTTTCCATTACCAGGGATGAGAATGTAGAACAACTCTCATGCATGGATGAAATTCCATGCACCACATTGTCATTTGATTACCTCATATTACACCCACAAGAGATTTTGTTTTTGCAGAGGGTGGTCCACAAGGAATTTAAGGCTGTCAGTGCAACATGCTTAAATTTTTGCCCGGCATCTTGACTACAGATGACGTTCTAAGCACTTTGCTAAATGCTGACTGACATACTGATTTTTAAAAAAAAAAAATGTGAATTAAAAGTGTCTACAAACTTTAATATCAAAACTTGAATCGAAGATTTCTATCCATCAATTATAATTCAGGGTTTACTGTGGTCAAATATGAAAATTATGGCAGCACCAAGGAGCATCTAGAGTGAAGACCCACACACTCACACACAATTTTACATATTTTCTTTCCGTTGTAATATATGCTAAAATTTCAGGTGGACTACACTAGGAGTTCATACAACGCAGAGTCTCTGAAAAAAACAAACAATTAAAAACTTGTCACATTCTGTGACACAATTTTTTTTTTTGGCATCACCAGCACTAAACCAGAATACCCTTCCCATTGTTTTATATCCCAAGAAAGTTAAAATGTTAATAGCACTTTGTACTGATAACAGGTCTTCTCATTCTTGTAGTCACCATTGATCAATTTCTTTACTTTCCCATGGGTTTTGCTGCATACTAACACTGACATGACAAAGAATTATTTTACCTCAAATTTGTCTATCTCAGAATGTTTAAAAAATGCAAAATTAAACATAATGATTTTCATATGTATTTTCTCTTTTGCCATTGACACTTATATAATATATATATATATATATATTTTTTTTTTTTCCCCCGCTGGATGTACACTGGACGCACAGTCCTTGTTTGCTTTTTCACTTGTTGAGGATGTCCTTATTGTGCATGAGCAGTCTATATTAACATAAATGCATGAAAATTACCTGAGTGTCCATACTTGAATGTCAGCCCAATAACAGAAGCCTTTTATTCTTGTTCGAAACAGTGTGAGGAAGGCTCTCACTGATTAAATTAAGGAGTTATGACAGATAACTCCTTGATTTAATACAGGGTGGCTCATAAGCTGGCCCAAATCTGTCTGCCCATCAAAATTGGAGGACTACTTTTTGCACTTTTCAAAATCCATGTCCATCTTTTCCCTTCACGCAGAGCGTCCGGCACGTGCCCCCCTCTAGAGCTTGGGCTTTTAATTTATTCAGAATCGTTCGCAACAGCCACGGGGCAATTAAGCCACCTCGCAGAGCATCCGGGGGCTGTCGAACTCTGATTACAGCACATTTTATCGGTCACCGTGACATTTTCATGCCTGATTGATGCATCCGAGGATGTGGGGTAAATGTTGCTTTTAAAAATTTGAGGCCATTAGGGTTGATGGCATGGGAGTTTTCTGATGGCGTGATACCATTGAGTGTCCCCTCTCTGCCTTCTTTATCTATCTCTCTCTCTCTCTCTCTCTCTCACTATCTTTCTTTCCTTTTTGACTCAATGTGACTGTTAAGGAGCCATTAACAATGCAGGAAAAAAAACTCTCTGACCTGAATGACCTCCAAACCTTCCAAGCCTTGTTCAACACACCAAGGATTTTTTTTTTTTCCTGCAGTATGGATCTCATGTCGTAACATTCAAATCCCTCTCCTCAACCTCTAAATCTTTCCCCTCCCATATTGCCTTAACACAGACCTTCCTCATCCCATCTACCCTGACTCTTTCCACAAACAAAAATAATTCATAGAATAATAACAAGCATAGATTACAAAGAAAAAATAGGGTCATTCTCATTACAAAAAGTGGGAGAAAATTGCGACATGAAAACTCACAATTTTTCAGACTGTGTGTTCTCACTGCTCAAAAAAACTGGTGGTGTTAGCACTGATGCAAAAGATTGCAAAGTTGTTGTTGTTGTTGTTGTTGTTGTTTTTTAAATGCTGTGCATGCCCTGTTTGCTCATTCAACTATATCCAGCATACTATTCTGTGAACATAAAATGTTCGGACGCAGATACAGAACCGCATATCGTATAGTGCAATGTATGAACTCAGAATACAAAGCATAAAAGAAGATCTGGAAGTCATATGAGTAATGATGCAATTTCTTTGCTGTAAGCTTTCTCACTTAAAAAACACCTTGTGAAGTTTCAGATGAAGTTAACAGAAATCCCACTCTAGAGTTGCAATATTGATATTGATATGCACACAACACATTCCTCATTTTACAGTTACTTAACCTATATCTTTATTATATGGTTTGTTTTGGTTACAGAATTTCTGTAAGCCTCTCAGTTGCAAATTCATAAGTTGTACTTAAATTGGCAACATATTTTTAGAGATTAAAGCTTTAATAAATTTTACCTGTTCCATCTACTCTTGCTTCAAATTAAGTTGTGCAGTGAAATTCAGTAGTGCCAATTCAATGACAATTTTCTGCAGAAGAACTCCCTGTGTACTTCATGGGTTAATGCCTACAAGTAAAGACAACCTGGCCATTTGACAAAAAATCCCTCAAACTGCAGTTTTAATCATTTGTAAGAACAAGATACTGCATGCACTTTGACTGCCTGCAACCACTCTTGATTTTCAAACTGACACAAGACTCACACAACTGGGAACAATTACATTCAGTGGACTAGGGATCATCAACCTTAGGTTTGCTTTGGAGTACTTTCTTCACGACTGCCCCTCCCTAATTTGACATTCAGTGGTTGCTCAAAGTAATTGGCAAGACAAGGGTTTAGAGGAAAGAGAGAAAGGGTGCATTCAAGCACTCTCCTAAAGCGAACAGAACCGTACTGAACCTGCACCAGAGAAGCGCTCAAACGTTCCTAAAGTGTACCGTACCGAACTGAACCAGGTGCACCAAGTGGACCACTTCCTGATGTGCTCCATAAGGGTACCAAAAGCGTACCAAAAATTTGCATGTGAAGAATGCACATATCATGCACTTACGTCATAATCCATAAAGTTCATTCTCTTTGTTCAGGACATCTGTAAGTAGTTTAAGCATGTCAGGTGAATGATCCTGTTGCTACAAAATGCGTGACCCCCTTCTAATGATAACTCATGAGGTACGCTTTCTCAACAGAGCGCTTGAATGCTCCAAATCTGGCACAGCATGGTACGGTATGCTTTGGTTCGGTTCATGTTGGTTTGCTTTTTAGTGCTTGAACGCACCCTAAGAAGCACTTCCACAATGACCCGGATGTTTCTCAGTGGTCAGAAACATCTCCAAGAAATGACAAGAGGAGTGTTTCGATGCCTGGAGATAGAGGATGACGGCCCTTTCTAATCTCGGTCTGAAGAAAAGTCGGAGGAATTTGTGAAAGGAGTGGCAACAGAAGAGACAAGTAAAGGAAAGACAAAAAGAAAAAAATGAGCTGCCTAAAGCCAGACTAAGATCAAGATTGGAGATCACCATTAACTCCCCTGAATGATTCATGACTACTCCTCTCTTTCAACAAGATGGGGTCAGGGGGATTAATCAGTGGATAACATTCTTGTCTCTCTGGATGACTTGGGGTGGGGAAGGGGATGTAGAAGCAATCTCCTTACTCTCCCTCTCTCTCCATCTCTCTCTCTCTCTCTCTCTCTCTCTCTCTTGCAAAAAAAAGCACTCTCTTTTAATATTGTAACAACTTGTGAATTTTTGTCAGTGAATGTTCAGGACCTCAGAAAACAATAAATGCATATTTGTTTTTTAGGTGTTTTTTCTTCTTTCTAGAGCTAATGCAATACTTTAGAAGCTTGCTTTTTGACAGAGGTACAACGTACCCTCTCATAAACATTACTAGGAGTGGAGAAAGTTGCCTATTGTGAGTGAGTCCAAGTCCAAGGATATTGGTGCAAACCAGCTGGAAAGCTAAACAAACCATTACAGTTGGGTTTCATTTCTTTGTGTGTTTTGATAGAAGAAAACAAAAACACAAGACAATTTTTTCCCATACATTTGCTGATGAGTATTAAATCCAGTCAAAACGGTAACCATCAGAAAACAAACCTCACTTTTAGAAAGGGGGACGCTTATGCTATTTTATTGTTTACTGGTAGACAAATGACTATTTGAGGGGTATATCACAATTCTTATCTGCTTTTCCTCTAAAATCACATTGAAAGAGCTTTCATCTCATCAAGTCTTCACCCAGATTTTACTCATGAGCAGATATGGTGTGGAGATCTGGCAGAAGAATTCATCACAGATCTTAAGTCTTCAAAGTTTTGGCCAATCGATATTGTTCTCATAACTTTGATATTCAGCTTATGAAGTTGAAGCAGCATCAATGCCCCCAGAGCGGGCAGTGAATCTTTGTTTGACACATGTTGAAAGTCTCGGTATCTCCAAAGGTCAAGCCCGCTTCGTTGATTCTCGACTGTTTCAACAGATGCGCAGGAGTTTCAGCTGCGTTTCCACTGTCTGATGGGGAAGGCATCAGCAGATAAGAGTGAGGTTCTCATGGTAAGGCCGCTCAGCATCCCTGCCATGGATACTAGCTTGGGAGGAGGATTACCCCACTGACCCAATTAGAACATGCACATGTGCACACGTCAGTCACTGCCTGTTTGTCATCTGAAGTCTCCCGGCTCCCCTCAGTCCAAAGACTGCAACACTATTCCCACCATTAATGACAACTCCTTACTCAGATTATCTGGTTTAATCTAGGCAATATTAAACTGAGGTATATGATATCTTGATATAGATAGATAAATTCATATCTATACATGTATCTTCTTCTTTTTTATCTCTGTGTATGTATGAATATATGTAGACATATACTATACATCTATATTATGTATAAACATACATGAATCATGTGAATTCAACTTTATGCTTCTCTGTCCCGACAATCTGGACAGTATAAAAAGGAAAAGAGAGAGACATATGAACTACAGACAGCTGCAAACTATAAATGATGGCGTATTCTCTATGTAGTACATACATGTACCTTTAGGTATCTTTGAACTTCATATGGCACAATAAGCCTGGTATGGACACCATTTGCTGACTATTGCTTGTAACCTGGGGTGAACTATGAGGGGTCGGCATCACTCATTTTTTTATTTTTTCTTGTGTGGGTAGGTAGGTGGACCACTTTACCGGGTTAGCACCCTGCTCTTTACCACAAATGAATGAAGTGGGATCTTTTACATGTGTGAGTTGTAACTAACTCACACATGGGACCTCCATTCAATGTCCTTTACGAGGGACAGAGTGCTGTGCCTCTAACTAGAGGGGACGGTACGATCACAACATTACTCAGCTAGACTCGGGAACTGAACTTGGGTCATTTGGATCGGGAGGCAGATGTTCCACCGACTGAGCCATATCACTACCCTACAATACGTGGTTGATTCTTGTCTCATGAAACTACAGACTCCACGAACACATAGAGTTTAATAATGAGCATTCTGACAGATTTAAAAAGAAGTGATGGTTTCGCTTGAGCTGGACAGAAAAACAAAAATGTTGTAGAGTTGTCAAGTTTTGCATCTTCTCATCAAATAGTGACACCAAGTGCTGATGATGATAACAAAGATCATCACAAACTAGCAATGGCAATGACATCATGCTCACATTGACTGAAATTGTCACAAGCCAGGCAGAGTTTCATAAATAATACGCTTCAAAAGGTGGGTTTCACATTTCAGGATTTTCTTTCAGTTTTCAGGTAGTTGCCTAGCCTTCAACCAAGTGGAAATGTCAGAGGTAGAAATGCCAGAAGTAAATATGCCTGATGTTGTAATAGTGTCCTAGGAAGTTCAACATGAACATCAGCCCACATGTTGTGTGTTTACTGTTGCCATTTTTATCTTCAACATTTTTACCTCTGGTACTTTTACCTACGGTGTTTTTACCTCTTTAGTTTCAGTTTCAGTTTCAGTTTGAATTCATTTTTGCATTTTTCAATGAAAATCATAAAGGAATTAACAGTGTATGTACTACAACAACAACAAAAAATCTACGCAACAAATTCACAGTATAATGAACAAAATAATTTTTAAAGTATTTGAACAAATACAATGAAATCAAAGCAGTAAATGATACACTTATTCCATTCAAAGAGGAAACAAATGTAGGAGTCTGCCATCTTAAGCAGGTGCTAAATAGTGAGGGCAGCCTCAGAAAAGAAAGAAATAAAACATACACAGAAAATTGGCAATTTGCCAATGAAACTTCTCTTGTGAAAACTAAAGGGCCTATCTCACTGGAGGAGATATTGCCATGTGCCACAACTAGTGCGACTCAAAAGACAAACAACAACAACAAAACAGCTTGCACTTTTACCAAAAAGGCGACTCCAGGGCGACTACCAAGATGTCTAAAAGCAAGGTGATAACTTATTTGCCCACAAGTCGCCGCAACATCTACAAGATGTCTTCTCCGTGTCTCCGGTAGGTCGCCAATGGGTCTCTGCAAGGTCGTGGAGATGTCTCGGAGACCTCGCGGACAAAATCGGTCTTGGCCGCAACTAAGGAGACATCGCGGAGACATCTCCGAGACCAGCTGGAGATCAGAAAAAGTCTTAGGAAACATTGCATGTGCTTGATTCTCCCATGACTCCCAGAGAGACATTGTGGAGACGTCTCAGCGACGTCTGTGCAACTAGGGAGACTCGAGCCTCCACCAGGTCACCAACTAGTCTCCAGCCCAATGAAAGACCCACTTTAATGGAATCAACACAGGGAAGCAAATAAGGGAGAAAAGAAGCCACATGAGAGCCAAAGTGTGCAGAGTGGTGAATTAAGTGAATTAGGTGTAATTTAACATGTGCCTATATATTTTTACTGACCCTTGACATTTTGCTTGACACTCTTAACCTCTATAGATTCATGCCTCTAGCACTTCTTACAGCATCTCTAACAATTTTACTTCTTTAGCATTTTGACGCCGCTTAGAGTCAACACCATTTAAAGCACCATGTGAATTATGAATAATGCCACTCTGCATCTCTAGGCTAACTGATGAAGATTTCATCTACAAGATGATTGAATAGAAACGAACTGTTACACCTGTGGAAAATCTGGGTGAAGTATAAAGAGTGAGGTTCAAAAAAGAAAAACAAACATTGAATTAAATAAAAAGTCATCCTATGCACACAACTCCCAAATGTCTATGCAATGCTTTGCCACTTCTCCATCAGCATGGATTAAATAGCTCTACTAGTAAGCCAGCCTACAAGAAGGGGATTTCCCCTCCCAGCTTTTACGTGACGGAATTCCTTGTAGGCAGAATAATGGTAGTTCCAAAGGGTTTTAGAATCTTGATTGCACTTGTCAGAGACGAACAAGCACATCATTAAAAAACATGCCCAACCGAAAAAAAAAAAAGAAGAAGAAGAAGAAGAAAAAAGAAAAGCATCCACACAAAATGAGAACTGAGCTTGAGGCATTTTCGACAGTCTAGATCACAGAGTAAACTGACAAACCTCCATCTAAATGTTTTATTTGATGCAAGACAGCTTATTGACAATCATTTTATATGAAGTTGATGAGAAAACTGGGCAGCATTACTACAGTACAGCGATATAACCTTTCACACAGTAATGATAGCAATGTACTTGACACAAAAGGCTGATGGCACACTGTAAATGATACTGGTACTGAGACTATCATTTGAATTTCTGACCTGCAAAGAGGAGCACTTCACTGCACTGACACACTTTATTCATGCACTAATTCATAAACATTACCTTATAGAATGTGATCTCATAGAGAGACTTTAATAGACTTTACAGGACTCACAATGTTCTGCCCAAACTCCTGTCAGACAACAGCCCTTTCACAGTATGTGAATTCACAAAGTTGGAAGAAACAATTGTAAAAATTACTTGCAGTACTTCAAAACAGCATTTTTTAAAACTTCACAGCATCAAATTCCTTATTTGGCTTCACAAGCAATCTGTGACAACATCCTTGTATTGAGCTTGGTGCAGTAGCACTAAATAACCCTGCAGTTAATGTGCATTAAAAAAAAGAAAGTAATCTTGACATCAGAAACCTAACTGACCTGCATCAGATTTGGTATATAAAAAAAAAAAAAATCTCAATTGATTGTCCTTTTATCTCATTGAAATAGTGATGAAGCAATCATGTCATAATTTGAACATAAATGTGTGAATATCCTAGAGCTGCAGTGACTTGGCAAATAAATATCTTTTTTTTTTTAAGAGAGACTTGTTAAAGCTGCTGCTTAATCTGTGACAAAAAAGAGCTAATTTTCCACCAGTTTTCATGAAAAAAGAAATGGAAGGTATGTTTGGCAATGGCATTGTTCTCTCATCTGATTTGCATATTGATGTGTTTGCAACTAACAACAATGTTCTGTTGAAAGAGAAAAAAAAAGAAATATGAAGAGCACTATGACTTACGTGTTTGACTTTGTACTATATGATTCTTGAAAATAATTTTAAGATGCTAACTGCAGTTTAGGATAACCACATCACTACCATGAGTGCCGCTGTGGCAATAACTGAGCACTTAGTTTGATTAGACAGTTTTTAATACTTAAGCTTTTATGATAGATATTCAGATCCTATGAATGTCCTGCACACTAATCAATCTTGAAATGTCCAAACACTTCCCTAGTTGGCTCGCCTCCTGGGTAAGTGTCATTTCTGATTTATTTTAACGTTGCCTTCAGCACTTGTGTAATAAAATGTGACAGAGCGCTACCCTCCCAAGGATTAAGGAAGGATTCGGCCACAGGAAGCGTTTCTTGCGCATTCCGCCGTGGTTGCGGCATCCAATGCCCGCTTTAACTGAATGGGGTTGATAAATTTGCCAGTGTGCGTGTGCGTGCGTATAAAAGAAAAGAAAAGAAACTAATGTGCCCCCTCCCCCCACCCTGCTATACACTCTCCCCTTCCATCACAGCCATTTGTCAAGGAGTCGCCAAGATTAACGCTCACATCATAGTTATATCTGTGCCATTGCCCCGAATTAACTTTGATATATCCATCACATGAGGGAGGTATGCCATTTGCATCAGCAGCAGTATCATTCCCCTTCCCTCCCTCCCCCCCCCCCCCCAAAAAAAAAAAAAAAAAAACGCAGCTGGTCACGAAATGAAGAAGATGGATGGTCACTGCTCTGCTGGTCGCTAGTGTTTTATTTGTTTTGTTTGTTTGTTTGTTTGTTTTTTGGGGGGGGCATCTTTCATGACATGACCATTGCATGGAGGTGTGTGGTATGGCAAACACGTCACAAACAGTTTCCTAAGGCTTGATTGATGACAGCACTACATCACTGCCACAATTAGATCGTATCAGCAAGAGTTATGAACGGAGCAGAGAGGAAAAACAATAGCTAGCTTTACACCCAAGCTGGCTGAGCTTGAAGTTGGTTCAAAGCCGTCAATCACTATAAAGATGACAGTTAGACTTCCAAGTTCCAGACGGTGAAATGACTTTTCTAGCTTTTGAGTTATCGTTTGTTACTCCTAACCACAAGATTTTATTTGTGGTTAAGTTGTGGAAGGCTCAATGAAATGTACACCACTGTGGAGCATTGTAGCTAGCAATCTCATTAATGCAATTATCAGCGAGCTCCTGGGTAAACTTTACTCCTAAAAAGCCATTATATTATTTCAGTCAATGGACGACTCAAATTATTTGTAAACCATCAAATACCAGTCTCAGTACAATTTACTGTTCTGCATTCTCTGTCTGCTGTCCACAAGGTAATTATCACCAATGGTAAACTGCAGAAAGTGCACTCTCAGCTAATTTCTTCTACATTTTGTGTGAATCCTTTGCTTGCAGTGTGCTTCCAGATTTAATCATTGAGTGATGCTCATTGATGAAATGATATTTCACTGTAACTGATCATCAATGAAAAGTACCATGTGAATTGGTTTGTAGTTTCGAATTAATTTCAGCTGTCAGTGATAGTATGGTAACTGTGAGAACATGGTTAATTAATGCTGTGGCCCTTGGGCGAAAAAGCAACAAATAAAGAAACTTGTTCAGAGGACACTACATCACATTACTGCAGCACACAATTAAATTGTGCCTGGGCTAACCTTCCTGACAGCAGTATTATACCAATGTTGTATATTTTATCAAACATTCTTAAAGTTTCAGTGAACACTGTGATACACATTTGCATCCAAGATTGGATGTTCATGCCAAAAAGATGGCCCATGACTTGGTCCATGAGAAGGTATTACAGGCCAGCATCATAAAAAAAAAACCCTTATGATTTTGGCAGTAAAATTTGAAGCAAATCAATGTTATTATTGACTAATTGCCAAATTATATGTATGATCTTGATACCAGAATGGATACTCCAGTACCACAGTGTCTAGGCTCTAATGACTGTTCCATGCACAAAACAGCACACCATGATATTGATATGGGGGAACAAAGCTTTTAATTGGATTATTTTGCTGTGACACATTATGATTATCTCTTTGATGCCTTCCCTAGGCTGTATTAACATGGTGCTCCTGATGCAAGAATCAGATCAATGGGATGCATGCAAACTTCCCGCCCTGGAAGTTTGCAGAATCATTCACGGCGTGCCAAACTGCAAAGCCATGAATCTAGGCTAAAAGGATTATCTGCACTCAAGTGCCGATGACTTGTAATCAGACAAATCAATTGCCAGATGAAATTTTCAGTGAGGAAGAGAAAAATATTCAGTATGCAATTTCTACATCACTCAATGTTTTTCTATCTGAAGAGCTATGATAGAAAAAAAAAGAAACACACAAAGCAAAACAATCAAATATCTGATTTGTGAAACAGTGCACTCTTGTTATAACAAACAAAATAACAAAATTTTGTTACAACAAAGTAAAAATTCAGGTCCCAAAATCATGATATATGAATCTTTATATACTTTCCTTTTTTTAAAATCAGCTTTAACAGAATTTCAATGAAAGGAAAGAAAACTGCCAGTCCAGAGGACTCCATTATAATGGGCTGGAGTTACCTACACAGAGATCCGAGCTGGTTCTATCCTTTACATTCCACAGGTGGTCACATCCTGCAGACTTGATACATATTACTGGTTCCAGTATACAGTGGGTTTAGATGCACCAGTTGTCATTGTTAATGTGGCAATGATAACGTTTCTGGTTATGCACCACCCCTTCAATAGACCATAATTCTTCCTCCGACCCCTCTCCACCCTTTACTCTCACTTAACCCCATTCTGTCTCTGTCAGTTAAATCATTTTGCTCCTGACAGTCAAATAATAATGTCAAAATTAATCTAGTTCTACCATCATCTGAAAAAAAAATTCAAAAGTCAGTGAAACTTATAAAAAGCATTATATAACTCTCACTGACACAAAATTTGTTGCTGTCAATGTCTACAGCAAGATTATATCACATCTTCATCATTTGTGTTGTTGTTGTTGTTGCTGTTTTGGGTACGATGTTGGAGTTAGCGCTGCCTTAAGGGTTTATTTAAATTTGGACACCAAGCTTGTGTTTGCCAATCAGACACATAAAAGGAGCATTAGGCCCACAATAGCTTTTTGGGGGAATGGAGAAAGTATTTTTAAATTAGTGATATATATCTCAGCCAAGGAAATGTGTTAATTTCCTCATTGTCCTGTATGAACTGAATCCCAGCTTAAGTTCAGAGAAACTGCCCCTTTAAAGGCCAAGCATGAAACAAGAAGAGAGAGCAGTGGCTTTGATTGCACTAGTCTGGGGGATGTATGGGACATCACAGAATATGGATGTAGACAAGACTAAGATGAACAACAACATAATTGGATGACCAGCGCAGAAAATGAGTCAACATTCTACTGCATGGTGCAATGAAGAGAATCTTGCAAATGAAAGCCCTGTCACTATTGCTGAGATTCATGAAATGCTAGTCTTCAGTTATCCTTCACAAACTAACCCCCCCCCCCCCCATTTCAATCAACAAACGAGAAATCACAGTCGCACCAAGAGAAGAAAAGCATGGACAATCTTTATTTGCAAAGCTTGTAAGAAAAGACTTAGGCACGTATACAAGGGGATGCATTTTCTCATCATTGATTTTATATGAAAAATACATCCATGCATATAAACTTCTGTATCATTCACTCACATTCATATTTCAACTCTTGGAAAGGAGGTCAAAAAATATTTCATATACATCAAACTGGCATAGTTGAAAATTCGTGCCCTTTACAGAAAACTGGCAAGCCACCTATGTTTTTGTTGTGCTACATCATAGGATGTGCAAAATATATCGGAAGAAAAACAGAAAAAAAAAAATCAATCAAATTTGTGTGTGATATGTGCCTCTACGCTGATGTATGACAAGACATACTTTACTATCTAGCCAATTGTATGATGTCAGGATATTTGCTTAGATATAAATCTCTCTCTACCATTTTTTCATCTCTCCAGACACCCATGCCTCATTTGTACACATGGTGTGTTTGTTTGCCTGTACAGAATTAGGCATCTATGTATTACAAGCAGTCAAAAGTTAATGGTTACTACCACATAAAAAAAGAAATGCAGAGAAACGAATAAAGAAATGCAAAGAAATGAAAGGAAGATGAAACAAGATAAAAACACAAAGGTCGTCTATGCCTAATGTCACCTTAATGACAATTCCACACTAAAGAATTTTGTATTTTTGTGGAAAAAGCATGCATGTGCACACGTGCATGTATGTGTGTGCCTGATACTGAAATATAGATAAAGACACTGAAATCACATGCACCATTCCATTTTTTTTTCAATACCTTATAATTGGATTCTAGCTTGCCTGTAATGGTTGTTGCTATACTGGGCAAGCCTCTGGAAAGCTCCGTTCATCAGAAGTATCCTTTGGTTTACAGAGATTCATACACTGTGAATAGCGAGCTTTAGATTTGCAATGCAAACGTTATGAGGAAAAAAAAAACCTGTTCTGCGCATGTGCAAGACCGCTTATCAAAATCAATCTGACATCATCAGAGTTTTACAACGGTTTTGGGCCATTTTAGCATCCTCTCATTTTCACAATGCAGAGAACAACTGTAATGCCATTATGAGATCAGCTAGCTGTTCTAGCTGGTCACGAGAAATTTCGCACACCACGCACAACAAATGGGGACGCTATTTTACTTTTTATAGGCTACATCTTCGCAAAATCTAACGCTACATTGTACTTTGCAACAAGACACTGGGAAGGAGGAGAATGGTTAACGCAACTGCCATCTTAGCATGTGCATCACAATCTAAAGCTCCCTAATAAGTTGGTTAACAGGGCAACGGTATAATTTACTTAAGTTTTATCTGACTGTCTGTCAGTGACTGCAACCCCATAGGAGACCTTGATACATATATTAATTTTCACACTTTGGGGAGGGGAGGATGAGTTATATTGTGACACATTTGTGTCACTGCATGTGCAAGCCTCAGAGATGCAACACCTCCACTCGTCATCCAGTGCACAGTGCATGACCTTTGATGGGCTCTGTCCAGACGTGAGTGATCAGAAGTCCAAGTGAATAAAACATCACTTGACATTATAAACGCATGGAAATGGGACACGCTCCCATTTTCTTCGAGATGTCAAAAACGCTCTCGGTGTTTGACCAATTATGCCTCGGCCAGGAACTTCCCCTCCCTCCACATTCGAGTGCCTCTTTAACAAGAAAAAAAAAGAGAGAGACAAAAAGAACAAAGAATGGTCGGCGAGGTGGGAATTTCAACCACTTCCTAATGAGAAGCAGCAGTGTTTGGTGATGAAGGATCTCTCATCCCTTTTGTTTTGTTTTGTTTTTTCCCTCCATCCCTCCATCACTCTTCCCCACCACAACAAATGATGCATGAATATTCAACAGTCTTCACATGATGCCGGCCTATAACAAAGCACGACACGAAACGGAAAACCACCACCGGTATGGCGGCGGCGGCGGCGGCACCGGCACACGCGCTCTGAGATTACGGCGGGTCCCAAATGTCAGCCGTTACAAATGCCACTCCTCAGAGAGGCTCTTGTGGCAAAACATTCACTGCAGCTCTTTGGCACTGGACTGAACATCCCTACCTAAGCTCAATCGTTACGTCCAGCAGGAGCCTGCCTACAGTGGAAGCAGGGGATTTGCAGCAGCACACATGACACAAGCAAGCAGGAATAATTGACTTACTTCTCATACTGCAACTTCCTTTCCTCACTCTGGTCATCAATGGCCTCAGGGGAGCTCAAGGCATTCCTCTGTTCATAAAAAAAAAAGAAGAAGAAGGGGGAAATTAACACAAAAAATGCCACACAGCAGCAATCTCAAATAATATACTCAAAAAATACAAGATCGTGAGATGCATTAAACAGAGGAATTACGTGTTAAAGACATGACAAAACCTTATTTCAAATATGCTGTAGTCGAAGAAGCGCATTCAAATGAAATGCAAATTCTATCCATGAATGTGTATAAGGAGGTATATTGAGAGCAACTCAGAAAAACAATTTGATAAATTTACTGTATATGCCATATATTTAGCAAGTCTAATTTTTCACGAATCGGGACTTCCCACCAACTCCACTTAATGGTTAAATTTGTGACCATGGAGTACAGTTATGAATGGTGAAATGCACGCTTGCACACCACATTTGTGTCAGGATAAGAGTCGATACTTTCACGTGATGTTAAATTGATGAAGAGCACCCAAGTTTTAAAGTTTGTGAAAATAGAAATGTTGTAACATATATGGCATATACAGTATCACAAATATTTAACTAGGTTAATATGATTTTGAAGTCATTATAACTATGCTAGCTGGGCATCTACAAAGTTTGTAGGCTACAATCAAATGTGGAGCACCCCATAGTATAGTGGATGGGACCAAGGATTTTAAAACAGAAGGTCTGAGGTTCAAATCCTGCTCGGTGTGTTCATGCCTGGAAAAGCTGCTTTGCCCCCATTGTCCCTCTTTACCCATGTGAGATGGGTATCTGGCAATGTTGGGGTAATAATAATGGCAGGACCCTCTGGAAGAGCAGTGTTAGTACTCAAAGAGACTACCATACTATTATTATACTATTAAATGAAAGTTATAGCATATGGATCAGGCAACCTTCTTGGGTATATGTGTCCAATACACAAAAATCTCACGCACAAGACTGTCTGAAAGTTATCATCATAATTGGTTTACATGACTGAATACAAAGGAACATGTCACAGGTACAGGTAACTCATCCAAACTGGGGCAGTCATTTTTCTTGCTACACACATGTGTGCCCACAGAGTTAAAAAAAAAAAATAGAACCAGCAGCTGCTCCTCTATAAAAATCACTGAACTATCCACAGCCATTCTTGTGTGTGCATGTGTGTGTGTGTTGTGTGTGTGTGTGTGTGTGTGTGTGTGTGTGTGTGTGTGTGTGTGTGTGTGTGTGTGTGTGTGTGTGTGTGTGTGTGCATATGTGTCCACTCTCTCATTTTGTGTGTACATACCTATTTTGGTAAGTGAGTGAAAATGTGTGTTTCTTTACTTGCTTCTTATCATCCCAGTGTCACTATCATCTACAATCAATCTTGATCTTGATTCAATCAATAGGGAGAGGTAGGACTTCCTTCAACAAGTGATCAATTGACATTTAGAGGAAAAAAGAAAGAAAAGGGGATGTGTACGGGTTAAAATAAACATTTCAGTCTGCCTTTAATGTTTGCTAAAAAATTTAAAGAACAAACAAGCATGATAAATTTCCTTGGCTGGAGCGAGGGATGTGCATGACCACATCAAGATTTGTAGGCTCATTCATTTTAACAACTCAGAGGAAGAATGACCCTTGAAGCACACTGCCTTCTCTCAAAAGGCTTTGATCGAAATACGAATGGTGCACCAACTCAAACATTACGTGAATGGTGGACCAACTCAAATATTACATGAATGGTGCTTTAACTCAAATATAACAAGAATGGTGCACCAACTTAAATATAACATGAATGGTGCATTAACTCAAATATAACATGTATGGTGCACAAACTCAAATATGATTAATTTGCATCACATACAACCAAACACAAAGTGTATAGACCCTACACAAAATTTATAGTGATTTAACATATCAGGTAACACTTCCACTTGGGGACAATTTTAAAAGTCAGGTACTGACATACATGTATGGCATACAAGTTTTCTTTGCAGAAAGGTAATCCATGTTCAACTTCACTTGGTTGGACTGAGGTTAGACTGAGTGAAATAAAAAAGCAGCTCAGGTAGTATTCATAGAAATCTACCCAAGAAAATAAACCAAAAACAATAAGAAAGCGATGGAATTTTCAATCCTCTACATGAAAGTGATACTGTTCATAATATCAAAACACACTCCAGGATATCTCAATCATAAGGTCATAATTTCACCATTTTTGCATACAGTAATGCACAAGACAAAATCTTTTTTTTTTTTTTGGGGGGGGGGGATTTGGGGGTCAACATCTCACATTTTAAAAGTTTGTCATTGTTTAGTCAGTACAACTCTACTCATATAATGCATGACTGTTTTGTTGTAATTTTATCAAATGAAAGGAAATTTGGTGAAGATTTTGGAGCCTGCTAAGATAAATATATCATCACTGCCTAATCCACCATGTCATTGTAATTGTGACTGATATCATTGCTTCATGTAATGTGACATTTAACCCATTCCTTATGGGAACCAGGTATACCAGGTTCCTGTGGGAGCAACTGATATACGGGGACCTGGTATACCAGGTTCCCAAGATGAAGACAACAGTGCCTACTTTCCAGGCCTAAATTTGTGTTTCTTTGTGTTGTAATGTCCAGAAAAATGGGTTTGATAAAAAGATAAGAGTTTATTCTATCACCATGTGTTCTCTTTCTGTTGGAAAAATGTGTATATCACAGTATTATTTACCCCTTTTCTGATCTTGTTTACGTTTGCTTCGCTATTAAACTCATATGAACATGTACATAGCAATCAAAGCTGAGTGTTGGTAGATTTCTGTGTTCCCTGACCCCAGTCATCACATTCAGGTGCCTGGTTTTGTGTAGAACAAAAGAGGCTGTGAGCCCATCAGCGCACGCTCTATTCATACCTCGCACCCGATCGATATTTCCATTGTTCGATGGCATATGTAATTGACCGTGGAAAGGGAATACATGTACTCTTGACTGCTTTCGCACAGGTGGATTACCAACCTGTCCGTACCCTGTCGACGGGCAAAAAGAATCTCGTTTGGGGGCATTCAAGGCACTCAGAGAATTGCGTTAAAATTCTGTTTCTTTCTCACTTTTGGAAACTTTGAGCAAAATTTCAGCAACTTTGTGTTTGCTCTACCCTATTCATCCAAGTGAATAATTCTCTAATCTCTCTTTTTTTAAACTAAGTGATTTGTCATGATTATGTTTGTAAAACATACTGCACACTTTGATATCATACTTCTCTTTTAACTATGATTATTACAGAAATGATACACACAAGTAATCCTGGTTAGTGTAACACTGTTCCACACTGTGTGTCTTAGTCTAGATTAACATTGAGACAAAAGGAGACAGTAAGAGAAACTTGTGCTCCCTTCAGGGACTTTAAACTTGGCATCCACTCAGGCACAGACAAGATGCAGAACGCAAATTTAGTAATATTTGCATTCATCTGGCAATCTCTCTTAGTGTTCTTGAAAGATTCCTTTCACTGTTTTTATTATTCCTAAAAACATTTGCACCTTCCAGAGAGAGAAAATGTCTGCATCCAAATTTTGAGGGAGATGAAAACTGAATGAACTTCCCGACGTCTTCCGCAACTTCACCTAAGGACATCGTCAGGATATCCAGCCCTTCTGCTACACTTACGTCTCTTCTGCAAACCCTCCTGAAAGAGTTCAGTGGCGTGGGCAGCTTCATGAAGGTATGCAGAAGTTACCCAGAATGTTTTAAGAAAGCGTGGAGCTGACGCGGATCTGTAAGCAAGTGTGAGAAGCCACTGCAGACACTTGGTCAAGACACAAAGGAAGCAACATCTAGTGACAAGTAAAAGGAGTTTCAAAGTCAAAATTCAGTGTAGCATTATGCCTATGAAATGCAAAGAAACAAAGGGCGTGTTTCTACTGGGGACACCTCGCATCACCTCGTATCACCTCGCATCACCGCGAATTTTGTCCCTCGCATCACCTCGTATTTTACGATTACCAGAACTGTTTCTACTGAGCGATAAATACGCGGTGACACGCGGTGATGCGGGAAGATGGGAGAGAACTTGCTGTGAACCGGAAGTCGTGTATTTGCCAGATGTGGTAGCAGGTCATGTGGTATGGGAAGGTAAACAAAATGATCAAGATGGCACAAACTAGATCAGGACGTGAAATGTGCATTTATACTTTCGCTTTTGTAACAGCTGTTCTCACTGCCAGTCAGAGAGTCAGGAGTCTCGTTCAATCTGCTGCTTGGAGAATGAGAAAGTTGCCTAATGTTTCAGGAGATGCAACATCTCAAACTAGAAGAAGCATGCAAGGCTACATAACGGCATTCTGTTGGCATTCCGCTTTGTTTTGCCGTCCAAAAATGAAATGCCCCTCACTACTTCTGTCATATCTGCCGTCACTTGAAAATAAAAATTAGCTGCAGGTCCATTTTCCAGTCAATATTCTCCAATATATAATTTATTCAAACTACAAGAAACAAGTTAGTGTATCTGGTGGTTCATGCAAGCCGTGAAACGAGAAGCAACAGTACGCAGTACAAAGTGTGCATGTATTGTATAGGATACTACAACACTCGAGATACGTCAGCGCTGTGAACGCAAAGCAGGTGTGTGACCATTCAAATAACGCGGGCGAAATCTCCCAATAATAGAGACTTCCGGTACACCGCGAATTTCGCTACCTGGTGTGTTCCTACTGAAAATCGTCCCTCGCATCACCACGCATCGACAACCTCAAAAGGTGGACAACGGAGCACCTCACATCACCGCACATCGGCCACTACCCAATCTGTTTCTACTAAGGAAAAATTTGAGGTGTCACCACGCATCACCGCTATCACCACGAATCACCTTGCATCGCCTCGCATCACCTCAAATTTTCATCGCTCAGTAGAAACACGCTCAAAGAAGGGAGGCAAGGTTCCAATCATAGCCCTGCAGCAGACTATCTTTTCCTCTGATAAGGAACTGGTGAATCTTAACATTCCCCATGGCCCGCAGATGAAGGCAAAGCCAAAGATCATACATGTTCATTCTTTGTCCACAATTTCTACAAGGAAGAGTAAGCAGACCCCTTAAGCTCTTGCTGAGTTTATGTTCAGTTACTGGATTTCTTAAAATTGATTATCTGCTCTATACAAATCCTTTCATCCGTTACATTGGTAAAATTAATCTATACATCTACAGTCACTATTGAGACACAGCAGCCAGCAACATTGACTCCAAATGAGGCAGTCACCTCTAGGTGACAGACTGCCCAGATGCCTGATTCTTCCAAGGCTGGTAGTAGCTGGAATATCTTTTTCATATAAATTATGATTATATAATGGCATGTGCAACTGATAAGATGCTATCATAATCTATCAAATAACTATATCACTTATCATAATCTAAGTTTAAAATCCAAAAATTCCCTTTCGTGAAAGAAAATACACAGTCACCTTTTCGCCCCCAAGTACATCGCAAAATCATGGATGATTCGGAGACAATTCGTTAATTTGGACTACTGGTCTCTAATTTGGACTGGGCAATTGATGCACAGTCAGTAGATTACCATACTAAACATGAATGATGCATATAAGCCTTTAAAGTTATACATTTAGCGAGGTAAGGCAGATCAAAGTTCACAAAAGGCATGTAATTGGCTACTCAGCTGCACATAAGCCTTGCCTTGCCATTCTCCAAGTGGGATGACACTAAGCTTCCAGACAGTATCATTCCTCATTCTGTTCTTGATCAAATATCTACTGTAAAAGTGGTTTCTTTCGCGTACAGAAACTTTCGCGGTTTCCATCGGTGCCGACTTTTTTGTGTGTGTTTAAATTCGCGGTCGGTAATGATAGCGTTGTAACAAGTGATGAGTTCAAAACATTTTCGTGTGATGTTAAATTCGCGGTTCAACCTCAAAGAGCGAAAAGCGCGAAAATAAAACCAACGCGAAAGAAACCACTTTTACAGTAACCAGTCACATAGTTGTCTGAAATATCACATATCCCTATTTGCAAATCATATCCATTAATTACATGACATGGTATATATAGTACTTTGGCCTGTCTCTTCAAGACCATCTAAATTCAAGTATCATCCGGCATCAAGAAGATGACAACACTTGCAACAAATCTAGCAACATGCCACACATAAATAGATGAGCACAAAAAGTATGCGCCCATGACCATTCTCCCATTCTCTTCCAGCCCATCTTCCTTTTGATTCTGACGTAGTGAAAGGTCACTTCTATGCATCTAATTTTTTGACTGGTAGTTTGATTCCAATATCTGAGTGATAAGAATGAACAACACAGCTGAAATGACTGCCAGGATATATGCAGCCGGAGGTTCAAGTGTCTTTACTTGCATACTGAAAGATATATCATCAGCAAACCAACAGCGTGGCCACATTCTACAGATAATTACAAACACTCGCTTTAGAATTTCTGTTGGTTTATGTGTTGTTTTGGGAGAGATCAATGAGTTAGCACCTGAGTTTTTACAACTGGTACAACTATAATGAGTGAATGGGTACCAAGTGTACACACATCTTGAAAAGTACACTGAAGCTCCAATCATATAGTTGACTAAAACTCTGTTGCTGTATAGATATCATCTGTCAAAAAAAAAAAATGGTATCAAACACAAGCTCTATTTCAAGGTTCAAAGAACCAGGTTTCACTCCAGGCCACAGTTTTCCTTGGATCAACTCAAAATGAAGGACAAATTCCACCTCATCATGGGGACTGTTCTCTAGGGCAGACTGGGGCAGCACTACCTTTGAACTTTTTAGTCACAGCTGTTTTTGATTCACCATTCTTATTCCACAGTTCACCTCCTGCACAACAGCCAAAAGGGTCTGGTTACTATAAATTTGAAAATGAAAATGCTACAGTCATTTATCAGAAAACATGTTGAAGTACAGTTGAAGTACACATGTTGACCATGCCCCTCCCCCTAAATCTTTGAGTGCAGCATTTGCACACCCAACTCAGTACAACGATTGCCAACGACGCATATTTTGCTCAAATGCACTGCCGTACACAAACTGATCAATAAATCACAATATGTCAGTGTAAATTGTAAGCATCATAACCATGGCTTTGTCACAAAATTTACATCACAGCAAAGCCTAAAAGTTCTTCTACAACTTTGCTGTACTGCATTTCTAGCAAAATACAAGTTACATGGCTTTGAAAAAAATAGCACTCATGCACTGCAGTCTCAAAATAGTGTGGCACACACAAAGTTTACACCATGATACACAAAAAGTTGAATATTCTATATTTTCATGAACTTCCTTTCCTTTCTCTTTCTTTGTTTGTGTTATTTTTGTTAATCCCCTTTTGAGTCCTTCTCTAATGATGGTTAAAGATATTGCTACACAAGGCTATGGGATGCACTTCAAAGGATTCACTCCTTCGAGGAGAAAGATCTCTCTCTTAGGCTGATCCTCTCCCAAAATTTTAGAACAATAACGTTACTGTTTCTCTCTGAAATTTGCAAATTTGTGTATCCAGTTTGTTTGATTTTTGTGTGCAAATTGCACCCAATCTTCCTCTGATACAAAGAAAAAAGATATGTCATAACAATGAAAAGTGCCAATATTAAGACATATCTACAGGAAGTCACTGGATTTGATAGGTCGAAGAAATCATTGTGCATTTTGGCCGATAGTGTATACAGTAGACCAATATCTGGTACTTAGTCAGATCTAGTTACATGTTCACTGGAAAAACAAGCCAAAAGTTGGCATTACATGCTAACACCAAGCTATCATGCTGATTTTAGGCCAGAGAATCCAGGAAAAACACCATGCAAAAATGCCTATGGTTCAGAACTGTGATTTATCCAAAAATTCCCTGTACATGCAGGTCTTTGTCACGAAAGTGCCAAGGTCTCCATCACTTCAAAACTTAGCCATGAATCCTTTGTACTTCACACTCCTGACTTTCCAGTGAAGGATATTTAGGCGCTGTTTAGAAGCTTTCTGATGCAAGGAAACTCATTTTTATGCATTGAGTAAACCTCATTTATTTTTTCCACATTACAGACATTAGAAAAGAGGCTGTTGCTCAAGGCCTATTTTGAAGAACTTGTTTCACATATTCAACAAATTTTTCTGCTTTCTTCAGCTTCAAAGGCTGTGTCAGTGTTTTCTTTGTCACTTTTCATAAGCCTATATGCTGCTTCCACACCGAGAGATCGATATATACTCAATTGAAATTGAGTACATATTGAAAATTGTATTCATTTATACGTGTATGTCAATGAATAAATGTATGTATGTAGATATTCCTATGTGTATATGCCAACAAAAAGAATTTCCTAAATGGACAATGAATGAATCTGATTCTGAATCTAAAATACAGATCAGACTCAGCCAATGCATGAATTCCTATAACTCAAATCACCTGTTCAATGAGCAGATCGTGGAGCAGTGTCACACTCTTGATCTGGAGTGGCATGCGCCCCGGTGTGTCCTCCTGAACAAGACCAGATAGTAAATTGAGGCCCCCAAGATCCAGGAACTTCTTCTGGGCATAGGGAAAGAAGCGAAGGAGGGAAGACAGTCCGAACAGTGCCCTCTTCTGAGTGGATGGTGATGGAGTTGTCCGTAAGAGGTGCAGGAGGAGTTGCATAGCTCCATGATCGATTGCTGCTACCTGGGCTTTTGGGTTACTGTCAAGAGGCAAAAAAAGGAAATGAAGACCATGTCACTATCTCATACTTATACAATTAACTTGCTCCTGTCTGTTTTTCAAATCCTAGCCAGGTAAATTTTGCAATTGAAACCCCCTCCCCCTCGAGGCATTAAGAAAAAAAAATACAGTTAACCCGTTGAGGATGGGCTAATTTTGCTATAACACGCATGTCCCACAGACCCCTGCCTGAGTATACTCGAGACTTGTCCTCAGTGGGTTAATAGTGCATGTGAAAAACACCCCCCCCCCCCCTCCCACACACACACGCACACACACACACACAAATGTAAGTCTTTTCCTATGAAACACAGACAAGTAGTGCACTGGAATGGAATGCAAAGAGTTTTCATTCCTACATGTGAAATATGGACAAAAGGTGAAAACAGAGGTTTCAGTGTTCATGAGAAAAAGTGTTAAAAAAAAGCAAACAATTATGACAGAGTTTTACAGCAATCATTTGAACACCAAATTATATCAGTCAAAATATGTTACACTTGTGGTTGATGTGTGACCACAGAGAAGAGGAAACAGATGAAACAGCCACCCCTCCTTCATTTTCAAAGGGTAAATCAGAACATCAACACACTCTAAACAGAAGAGAGCGAATGAGATCGTTTTAACTTTCCTGATAAATTTAGATTTTTCATTCAAGTTAGGAATTTCACCCTCTAGAACTCTACCTAAGACACATTTTGTTATTGCTGTAGTTGTAAAGGGCATTTTTTGCTTGTTGCTCTTCATTTCATACATCTTATTTCCCTGCCATATTAATGTAGCATGACTTCATATACCGCAAGTGTTTTGAATGCTGCGTCAAATTGACAAACTGGATCACTCCAAAGCCTCACTCAAGACTCACAGTTTTCACAAGGCATTAATAAACTGCTAACTTTCTTGGAGGAGTCTGCGACTATGAATGTTTACAACAGATATATGGTGCAATACAAATGCTGTGGATCATCATCATCATCATCATCATCAATAAAGATCTGTCTCGTATATTTTGTCTGTCTTTCTGTCCAACTGTATGACATACAGCTTGGTTTTCTCGATGAAATTGTGATCTACAAGGTTACCTTTGTACAGCTGATCCAATGACGTGAGCTGCCTCTGTCTGTAGGGCTTCACTGGTATCATTCAGGGCAGCCATCAGAATCTCCCAGCCACCCAATCGCTCAAGATCCACAGCATTATCAACCTATGCATAGGATTGAGAATCAGTAAGAGATGAAAGGCATCAGAGAACTGTGAATGCGAACAGAATGTCTGCATATACTGTACAACTAGATCATACAAGGGATAAAAAAGTTGGATGGAGGATTTCAAGATTCCCCCACAACCAAGGGGGTAGACACTCATGCAACTTCCATACTCCTGGAAGAAATGATTGGTGGTGTCAGATTTTAGGGGATAGGAAGATAATACTTCTGATGTCGTGTGATTTCAATTTGATGACGATTCACCTAGTTTAAACAGATTTAAGTCATCAAACTTGCACACTATGATTAAACAGAAATATCAATGCCGGTAACTAAGAACTTACTGAAGCATTATGAACACAGCATGAAGATTACACAGCCAAGATCAGCAATGTATGATGTATGATTTATAGACAGAAGATATGAGTGAAACCTACTGAATGCACATATGTTTTTTATAATGTTTCTGTACATATGTGTAAGTTATATCAGGTGGATGTCCTAGTCAAGCTTTTAATCTGTTCCTTACGGGAACCTGGTATGCCAGGTTTCCAATATGCCAGGTTCCCAAAATGTAGACAAGAGTGTCTACATTCATGGCCTAAATTCATGTTTGGTTGCATTCTGCTGACCAGAAAATGACTGCGATGAAAAGATTAGAGCTTCTTCTATCAATATATGTTTTTTTTTGTGTGTGTCAAATCTGTGTATAGTTTTGTCAAATTTACCTTTTCCCGATGCAGCAGTGCACTTGTTTGCTATAAAACTCACATATGAAGACGGACATAGCCATCAAGGCTGCAACCAATGTCACCGTCTCACAAAAACATGTCTAACCTTATAATCCTTGGATTTCTTCATTATTTTTCAAAATTTGATGAAACTTCTATCATTCTTTTTGCTTGATTTATTTTGCATCTGTGTCTTTCAAAATGTGTTTCCCTTTTTCCTGATTTGGTGGCAGTTGAATATACTCTAAAACAAGATATATTCATGGCATGAAATCTTGTATGAATTGAAGCTGATTGCTTTTTTTTTTTTTTTTTTTTTTTTGCAGCATGACACTTTCACAAATTGCCACTGGCATTCAATGCATAGACTGTAAACAAGAACTTTCATGTGCTTTTGAATTTTACGAATCTTGGCTCTCGCAAAATTTGTGAAATCAAAATGCACACCAACATTCCTTGTTTTACAGTAACTGATTCGAGCTGACCTTCTACAAAATGAAGCCACCTGTCTATAGTGGCCACCTCTTTAGAGCAGTCACTGAAAAATCCTCCGCACAAAATTGCTGCGTTATAGACCCTTTATATAGCGGTCACCTGCCTAATGCAGCCAGCTGCCACTTATTTTGTATCCCTTGGTAAATATCTAACTGCATATAGCGGCCACAAATATTTCGCTCAATGGTGAAATCAGCCATGAATACATAAGCTTTTACATTCACTGCACAAATTCTACCGAGTCCTATCAAAAGAACAGATGTAGGCTAAAAGAAACTTGTAAATTGTTTTTAAAAAAATCCCCATGTTATAGCTGCTCATGCAAAGTAATTTGCTGTTTTTGTTTTTTTTTTCAAGAATAATATGCAGTATTTCATGCTATTGTACAATGCAAGTGTTGACACTTAAAATGGCCACTGACCTGTCTATAGTGGCTACCTGTCTATAATGACCACTTTTGTCGCTTCCCTTGGGTGGCCGCTATAGACAGGTTTGACTGTACATGTATCAAGTTGACAACAAGGGGGTGTACCTGGTGAACATAGTACTCGAGGTCTTGTAGGATGACTGCTCGACGTTCTGTCGATGTAGTCTCCTTGTACTCTGTGATGAGATTTGTCATTATTTCAAAGTCCGTCTCCACGTTCAGATTCAGATCAGCAAATTCCTTCTTCAGCTCCTCGATGGATCTGTACCGCCTCTTTACCTCTTCTATCTACATGAAGCAGAAAATAAATGAATAAATAAGAGACTGAGTATATCCCGGACATGGCATATGTTCATATAACAAGAGACCCGGGGGTCTCGCGCTCACCTGAGTATCGCAGGTTCACCTTCAATGCACTCTAACAGACTCTTACCTATGAACATTGGAAACTTGTGAAGGCGGGTAGCTTTGAGAATGGGGGCATGGTGTCCATCTGCATATACCATCACACTGGTAAAAATACCTGCCAAGTACACTGTTCTTTATAGAACATTTGACTATGCAGTTTGGGGGAAAAAAAAAGACTTAAAGCACTATCACTTTTGATTCTAGAGAAGAATATTACTGAATATTTCTTAATTTAGGAGGTTTGAACCCCCTGGGGCCCCCACGGAAATCATGGTGCCCATTCAAACACTTTGAGATCATGTCCCCTTAGGAATGCTACTAGGCAAGTTTGGTGAAAATCCATTATGTTGTTTTCAGCAAAAAGATGAAAATTTGGATCCACTTGGAACTACAGTCATCAATGTACAAACTCAAAACAACTTTGCTTCATCACTTCTGGTCCTAGAGAAGAATTGTGAATATTCCTTAATGTTGGGGGAGGGGGAAATTAGGTCCCCTTGGGTCCCCCAAGGGGAGCATGGTGCCCTGTTGAACAAATTGAGATCTTAATCCCCGGCATGCTACCTGTCAAGTTTGGCAAATATTCATCAAAGGGTTTTCAACGATTATGAACATGTACAACTTACATCACCATCTGGAACCATCCCATCCCACTCCCTTGGGTCCCAAGGGGGTGGGGACCCCTGATTCTGCCATTAACAAACTTGAAACACTAGTCATCAATATACTGACTCATTGTACTGTATTAACTTAGTATAATCACTTCTGGTTCTAGAGAAAATCTTTAAAGATTTCTTACTGGGGGTGGGTTTGACCCCCTGGGGGCCCCCTAGGTGGGGCATGGTGCCCATATGATGGGAATGAGATTCTATCCCCCTAGGGATGCTACTTGCCAAGTTTAATGAAAATTCATTGTGGGATTTTCAAGAAAAATATGAAAATTTACAATTTAGGCCCCAATTTAGGCCCACTGGGGCCTCTAGGTGGGGCATGGTGCCCATATGATGGGAATGAGATTCTATCCCCCTAGGGATGCTACCTGCCATGTTTAATGAAAATTCATTGTGGGCTTTTCAAGAAAAATATGAAAATGTACAATTTAGGCCCCAATTTAGGCCCACTGGGGCCCCTAGGTGGGGCATGGTGCCAATATGATGGGAATGAGATTCTATTCCCCTAGGGATGCTACCTGCCAAGTTTAATGTATAATTAAATTTAAATGTATAATTTGGGCCCCATTCGGACCCCTCCCCACCCCCTCCCCTGGGTCCCAAGGGGGGGGGGGGGGGGGGGCACCCCTGATTCCGCCATGAACAAATGTGAAACTACAGCCATCAATGTACCAACTCATAGTATTAACTTAGCTCTATTACTTCTGGTTCTAGAGAAGAAGATTTTTTAAAGATTCCTTCATTTTGGGGGGTTTGGGCCCCGTCTGGGGGCCCCCCAGGTGGGGCATGGTGCCCATTTGAACAAACTGAGATCCTATCCCCCTAGGGATGCCACCTGCCAAGTTTGGTGAAAATTGGTCATGGGGTTCTCAAGAAGAAGATGAAAATGTAAAAAGTTTAAGCATGACGGACGACGGGCGACGCACGACGGACGCCGGACAAAGAGCGATCGCAATAGCTCACTTAAGCCTTCGGCTCAGGTGAGCTAAAAATGAATGCTCACACTCTGCAACTAGTCATCAGCATGTATTTACCAGTGAAGAGTCATGTTGTTTCCATGGATACTGGTTCCAACTACTGCAACTTTCAAATTATCTCTGGTCACAAAAGCCTTTCCTATTAAAAAAAAAAATGCAATATTCCTCCTCTATTTCACATAAAATCACCTTCAACAAAGATTCACATAACAAGTGTCAGGTAATATTGTGGGAAGAGGAAATTTTGGCATTAATGATTGCTAAAGCATCAATACGCTCTGAAGGCATGAAATGGAACTACCATAATACTACAGGATTGTCCCATACATGTACACTAACCTTGTTATGCAGCTATGCGTGCACAGATGGTGCTCATCCAATAAATACACCAGCTATGGACCAAAATGGCAAGCAAATTCAACCCAATTAGCATTTATCCTGTCATAGTAATGATGTAGTGTTATTTGTGTGTTTGTAATTGGTTAATTGTTTCAATAATTGTTACGATGACGTCAAACGGTCCTTGTATGAATACTGACCAACCCTCTGGAGTGATACATAGGCATGCTTACCAGTTCCTCACTGTCAGTCTTGCATTCACCTTTCTCACACTCATCATCGCCTTCCATCTTGGCTAGCCGTCTCTCCAGTTCCTCCCTGGCATGTTGAACCTCCTCAGATTCATGCTGCAATCAGAGTTCATTCACAAATATTACATTCAAAGATCATTCAGACTGGTGTGTTTGGTTGTTGTTGTTTTTCTTTTGACAGTCTTACATCAAAATTAACAAAAGAAACAATAAACATATCTGCCAGATTACAGATCAGTGAGAATGTGGGACTCAAATCAATAACGAGTACTGGACAGGACAGAGGGAATACAGTGGCAAAACAATTTGGGCTCACAGCTAAAATAATCCAGGGATACACCTCTGACCCCTAATATATTCTGATATTTTGCAGACACAAGGCTGAGGAAATCAGATGTGATTCAGCTGACATAGCACAATCCAAAGTTTGCTGAACAGTCAAAAGTTTTATCTAATACCTATACAACAATTATACTCCAAAGTCTACGAAGGTCATTTTTAGGTGATACGCTATCGGCGTATCACCTCTTGAGTTTGTACAGAATTTTCCTTTTTTTTTTATTCTTCTTTCTTTCTGACGAATTTTGTGGACAAAATATATCAACAATGACATGACAAAATAAAATAAAAATTTTCAGTCAACATATCTCATATCAATATCTCTGTACATGAAGCTTTCATGATGGTAACATATCTGTGATGTCATCTAGGTGCCATTTTGTGATTTTCAGATAAAGTCACTTGATTGATTATAACTTCATAACAAAATGTCATTTCTATATCATTTTCGGTAGACACAAAGTTCAAGTCACGACTGATCGTCCTGTACTATGCTGATTACTCAGGTCATTATGACGCGCGCTATGCGTGTGTTAAAAATTTATAATGCCCAAAACGACTTCCCAATGTGAAATCTCAAAGTTTCAGACAATTTTGAGCGTTTCAAAAAATTCTGCGCGTGCACGTCTGTCCCCGCGTTTTCGCACGCACAGCGCGTTAGCAACATGAAAGATCACTTTTTCTGACTGATTTTGATTCTTGATACATCCAAGAACAACATCCATTGATTTCTGATCGATTTTGACCAATAACAAAGCAATGCACTTGCGTCAAAATTCAAATTTCGCGTGCGCGTCTATGTGCAAATATAGTGAAAAAACATGTCTTTGTTTATTTCGCCATAGCTCTTTAAAATGTCCATTGGCCCTATGTTTTTATTGAATATTACAAAAGCATACGAATTGCAAATAACATTTCAAGTACCAATATTTAGATAAATGCTCCGTGACGTCATCATATCGTCATCTGAAATAAAAAAAGTGGAATTAAATTTTTTGAGGTACTGTTCCTGGCATTCATTTGCTGCTATCTCTGTTGTTTTAGCTCAATATTATCCCAAATTTAGATATGTTGTACTTTGAACATTTGCCTTTCAAATCCTTGTCATTGTTTTGCATTTTGATGACGTCATCATGCTGGAAATTGTAATTAAAGGCAAAGACTCAAAATCAACCAAATTTAGGTGTTATGTCTATGGGAGGTAACTTTTTTCAAAACCATGCCTTGACTTGACGTTCTAGCACCTGTATCTCAGTTGATTTTGTTCTATGTCTTCTAAAACTTAAGTATATTATGGCTGACACAATAAGCTGTAGTAACCATGCATTTCGTTTTTTCAAATATCCACATTATGTTGACAATTTTGTAGTTTAAAACTGGACATGAGAATGGAATCTGGACGAAACGATTAACCAGTTTATCTTAGCAACTGTATTATTATTGATCGAATCCAGTTGTGGAAGTCGAATAGCGCCATCACAGTCAATCACAGTCACTTAAAGACGTATCTCGAGACGACAAATTTTCTTAATTTGGCATGGAAATATCGATCAGACACCCTTATCAGGGCAGAAATGTCAATATAAAAGTAAATATGTGTCGTGAATAGTATATATATTTAATTTTCGTACACGATCATCGGGAGACCCGTGTGGCTCAATCGCTTAGTGCGCTGCATGTTCATAATGCCATAGCGGAGGACGAGAGGTTCGAGTAACGCAGGGCGCTGTTTTAATTTTTTCCCTCTCTCTTTTTCTTTATTTTTCTTTTTTTCTTAGACAGTTCAGCTTCACTCCGATGTCATTTATCGTATTATATCATTAAGTAAACACAACCCCCTGAACACAGATAATCTATTTCCCTTGTTTTGTATTGGAGTTTGGAGGTTGGGTTTGCTTCATTTGTCACACGTAATGTAGTAAATTGCCCCTTGGAACAGTGCCCCTCTTGCCACCTTTCCTTTTCTCTTTCCTTTTCTCTACCATTTGTTCTTGTTATACTGTAACAGGATAGGTAGGAATGTGGACGTTTACATAACTATCATGAATGGGTACTGAATTAACCAACTCTGGTCCAGGTGTATGGCGTCTTGCTCATCTCTTTGAAATTCCAAGTTGTTATTGTTTGACCCAATAACGGAGTTGTAGACAGGTAGGAAAGGAATGGGCTTAAGGAATGGGCTTTGTATTGCTTTATATTATATGAGGTATTTCGTGCCACAATATGCCAAGTGTAGTGCATATGACGGGGTTCTGTGTCTTTTATTTTCATCATGGCTGTTTCATTAGTAGCCGTAGGTGATATGTATTGTTGGCATCTGGGGCAGTAGAACAGATCAGTATCAAACTGGAATTACCCTGAGTAATGAGGTAAGCATTCAACTTGATACATTATATTTCTTTTTTAAAGTGAATCACTACCGATCGAAATACACAATATCACAATATGGCACGTTCAACTGGTAGTTTAGGAAAAGGGAAGTTAATGCACAATGAAATTACATGTGCATGAGTGTTACCATTGATTTCAGAGACGTCATTGGTGTGTGGTAATGGTGCTGGTGGTAAAGGAATCATTGCTTTTGAATCAATGAGATAATCATCAATACCATGCATGTTCATGCGGACACGTTTGTTATCCTGACGCAGATATTTTTTTTCTTTTTTTTTTTCCTTTCATTAAAAATGGTTATATCTAAAGTTGTTTCTTTCCCTTAACATTTGTGTGTGTGTGTGTGTGGATGTTCCTAGGCAGAGTGGTAGAGCAGCAATTTACGCTATGGTTTACTGCATTTTGTAAGTTAGTTTCTTTTCTGACATTGTCTGTCTATTTGTCAGTTTATGCTTAAACTATGCTATAACATCTAATACATTTCCTTCACTTGTATCACGCAAGGTTATAAATTGCAGTTGTGCAGTTTTCCTCTCCCACCTCTTTTTTTTTTCTCTTCCCTTGTCGCTACATTTCTTTAAGTTATAGTGCAGATGTGAATGTTTCTATTAACATAACCCAACTTGAGTATTTGGAATGAGAACTGAATTAATTAACTCTAGGCCAGGTGTATAGCATCTCGCTCATCTCTTTGAAATTTCAGTTTGTTATTGCTCGACCATCGGAGTTGTAGACGGGCTTTCATGTTGCAATAGAGGTATCTCATGCCACGGAAGGTATACACTGTTTAGTATTAGTTAAGAGCTCTTTCATGCCACACACTGCCAAGTACAGTGTGTTTGAAGGGGTTCTGTGTCATTCTGCCTATGAAAAAGCAAAGTTTTATTTTCGCCATGGCTGTTTCTCTATGCGTCGCCGTGGGTGATGTGTGTTGTTGGCATCTAGGCAGTAAAGAACCGAGTATCATGCTATAATCCCCCCTGGTTATGTTCTAAGCGTTCAATTTGATATATCTTTCTTCTTTATTATGTCAATCACTGCTGATGGAATTACAGAATTATGTTATGACACGTTTCACTCAAAGCTTAAAAAGCAAAGTTTATGCACTATACAAGTAATGGTGCATGAGTCCTACCATTGATTTTAGATGCGAAATTATGGTATGCCTATATGTAGGGGTGTCATTGATTAGGAATTAATGAGACGATTAAGTACTCCTTCCACTTCTAACTGTCCCCTTTGAATGTGTGTCCACCACGTGTGATCGTCATAAATTATGATTCACATATAAGCTTATGTTCACTACTCTTGGTTGGAGGAGACCTACAGTTACATGGTTAAAGGCGCTGTCTCTTTCGCCGCAGCCGTACGTTTGGGCCCTTGAAATTTCAAATAATTAACCTCATAGGATGAGAAGCAAGAAAAGTTTTTCTTTTGCCCTTTTTTCTTTAATTGAGGTAATGCCACTTTCATCCAGGTATAAATCACATTCTCATGTAAACAGACACACTCGCTCTATATCCCTTTGTTTTGTATCGGAGGCTTCATTGCTTTTACTGCTGGTAAATCTCACAGGCTTGTATATAGCTGTAAGAGCTCTCTGAACTGATCATATCAAATTATGATAACAAGATTAGAGGGAGTCATATTGGTTATGTAAATAAGGGTCAAAGGTCATGTTTTAAAAAGCCAATGTTAAAGCCGAGATGGTTATTAAAGATAATATAAAGTTTTGGTATTACCTCAAAAGTTTCCCTGAATTTCCTTGTCTTAGTTTGTGTTTCAGGTTAAAGTACCTTTCATATAACTAACACTGTGAGACTTACTCGCCCCAAAGTGCTCTCATGTCTTAGTAATCATTCAATAATGGTTTCGTACCAGAGCCGCGAGGCGAGGTAGTACACGGCGAGGTAGTACACGTATTGTGCGAGATAACTGCGACCAGCAGCGTGCAGCCCCATACGCATACTGTGTAGCTAACTGCGACCAGCAGCCCCATACGCATAGCTAAATGGGGCTTCGCATTGTAGCTTACAGGATCATGACAGATTTAGTATCGCGGGTAAATATCAACTTAAAATCCAAAAATTTCTTCAATTTGAAGACTTACCAGTTAAGTTGAAGTATTGAAAACAGGCTTTGGGCAACGTTTGGTTTTGCCAATAGTCCCTTTCTGTTTGAATTGATGAACGAATGTGACTCGGTCGAGAGGACCTTGGGAGAGCTACACTGAATTGACGGCCAGCGCATGCGCACACAAACATCTTATCCGTTCATGGATTTGAAATTTGTTCGCATGTGATGTGTGCGTATGCGCTGGTCGTAGTAATCTGTGTATGTAGCTCTCCCAAGGTCCTCTCGACAGAGTCACATTCAGTCATCAATTCGAACAGAAAGGGACTATTGGCAGAACCAAACGTTGCCCAAAGCCTGTTTTCAAGACTTCAACTTAATTGGTAAGTCTTCAAATTGAAGAATTTTGTGGATTTTAAGTTGATATTTACGCGCGATACTAAATCTGTCATGATCCTGAAGGCTACAATGTGAAGCCCCATTACGCTATGCGTATGGGGCTGCTGGTCGCAGTTAATTGCATGATTACTAAGAAATGAGAGCACTTTTGGGCGAGTAAGTCTCACAGTGTTAGTTATATGATAGATACTTTAACCTGAAACACGGAAATTCAGGGAAACTTTTGAGGTACCAAAACTTTTTATTATCTTTAAAACACTTGTCACGTCTAATTTGTTCGTGTCGAGGATCACTTGGTAAATGCACTGTACGTACTCAAAAAGCCTGTAAATCAACTTAGTCACACACGCACAGAATTTCCAGTTAGTTTGTGTGACAGAAAAAAAATGTGATCTGAATAATGTAGGTCCAAAAAAGTTCAACTAAGTATCTCAATATAACTTCAAGGTGCTATATCACATTCTTTTCTTTGTCGACAAACATCTGATGACCCCAAGCGTATCACCTAACTCGTCTTCAGTGTGACAAGTTTCATATCTCGTTAGATTTAAAACATTTTGGTTTATGAAGCATGTTATTCATGTGCCATACATAGAAGTTGTGCATGCTTGACTGCAGCTACACTACAACGATTATTTTCTCATATTATATGAGCAATAAACAACATTAAAAAAAATTAAACGTAGTCACTTTCAGCCAATCAAAATCAAGTATTTAGGGCTTTCTTCTGTGGCAAGTGTCTGGAAATAAAGAAGACCAGATCACATCTAACTATAATGCTTATAGTCTGCAGAATTACAAATTACCAAAATCAGGGTATTAATGTTCAATGACTTATTCATGCTTTCCTGATTATGGGTCGCAATTAGTATGAATGAGCACAGAGAGTGTTATGATGCATGAACAGGATTAGGATTCATCTTCTCTGATAATCTTTCAACAAAAGTGGTAACTGTAAGGGGGACGTAAGGAGGAGGCTTGCTAAGAATCCAGACTCATAGGTGGCATCATGGTAGTCCTTGAATCAGAATGACCTTTCGGGGTAGAGATTAGGAGTGAACTCACATTCACATCCTCCTTTGAAGATGTCGTCTGTTCCTCGTCTTCGTCAAGAAGTTTTGCTTCCTTCTTTCCAGTGGCAAGATTGATTCTCACATGGAGTCCTGCTGGAATGGCTTGACCTGACAAGAAGAGATGAGGAGAAATTTATCATTATTTCATGTACTTCTGTATTTAATTTTTGTTCCTGTCTTTGCATTTTCTTTTGATCATTTCTTTTGGTTCATTGTCAGATTATACCCTTCTCGCACTCAGAGCAGTTTGGTACTTTCATAACATAGTTTCTCATAACAGGCATGACAATCTAACTTGAGTTTTGAGCAGAGATATGAAAAACATTGTTTCTAACCCCGGTGGCAAGGGACACTGCACTTCATGCTTGTGATGTATGCTACGCACATGCACAAATCAGACTCCAGCTTGCTAGGGGGATTAGACAGGAGAATCTCACATTAAATCTTTGAACATAAGTCTCGAGAACACTCGGGCAGGTGTCTATGGGAAATGTGTGTTACTGTAAAAGTGGAAATTTTCGCGATGTTGAAATTTTTGCGCATTTTGCGCAACCAGAAACTAGTGCGAAAATAAAAGCACGCAAATATTTTTGCTTGCTATATGTGCCTGTGCGTGATGTCTTGATTCCACGGAATTAAAAACACGCAAAACTCTTCTTACCCGGCCAAGCGCGAAAAATTAGTAACGCAAAAATATCCACTTTAACAGTATAGCAAAGTCAATCCGTCCTCAACAGGTTTAAGAGATACCGGGGGTTGTAAACTCTGTTTCTACCTCTGCTTGGACATTATGGTTGTTCCTGTACAAACAAGGATAACAGGAAAGCAACTTAGTATGAGTGTGGAACATCACTCAATAATTACACGATGAAACACAGGAATTATGTTTGCGTTCATCCTCAAATTTAAGTCTAAATCTACTGAAAATTGATTCCTCTTTGTTTACCAAACTGACAGGGATTTACTTTTACACTCCACATTCGCATGCTTCTATAACCTGCCCAAATTCTTCATTAGATACCAACATCTTTTTTTTTCCCCAATTATCCCAAGTGCAGTGCATTCACTAAGCAATGATTACAGGAAGCAGTATTTTCTAGGTTGTATGTCCAAAGCTAAAACATATAGCGTTTTTCACAGGCCAGCAAATTCCAATTTGTAGTTTGCTGGGTTAACCCTGATTCACAGTGCTTATTGCTTACAAGAATACAGTGCTGCCAGCATTAACACATCAAATTACAAAGGGATACTCCAGAAAGCATTTAAAGAGCTGTTGTACTAATGTTTTACATCCACTTCAAGATACAAAACAGATTTGCTTTAAACTTCATATCAGGACATGAAAAAATGTTAATTCTTTTTTTTTTTTTTTTTTTTTTGGAGGGGGGGGGGGGGGGAGTTTGTGCAGAATCAGGGGAACTTGGCCGGTCTTTAATGTGCCTGAGCACAAAAAGATATCAATGGGGACAAAAATATAATTTAACGTGTACATGAGTCTTTATTTACTAATCTCTTTATTCTTTAACAGTGGAATCTACTACTTGCAAACTTGGCATGCTCTGGGCAAGAGTTGCTTGGTAGGGTACAAAATATTTCCTGTTTAAAACATCACCTAAACAGCATTTCTGCCGTTTCATTATGCTCATGTTATAATTTTATTGCTCATAGCCCATTCAGACAACTTTGGACAGACTGTTGTGCCTGCCCAAGAACTGATTCACAATCAAGTCAGCTTGGTGTACAGCTGGAGTTTTCCAGGGTACACTGCTAGTGCTATTGAACTACAATGTACAGCAGTTGTAATACAGCACTGCAAACTCAAAGTCTGAGGAGTTTGGAAGTATGCCTCTGCAAAAGCAACTCCACTATTTTCTTTTCTCTCTCACACTCTCCTCTCATGACCATTGCAGATCAGGAGGCCCTCTATAGTTGAACATTATGAATGAATCATTGCAATCAAAATACATCATTTACTCCCTAGCAAGTAGGTACTATGTGTTTTTAGAGATAACAGTAAACACCTGCATTTATGGTGACATAGAAACACGTTGGTCTGTGCATCCAGTTCATTGATGCCCTAGTGCTAATAGAAAACTGACTGTATTTCCAACAAGATTCTAATTAATGTCGCGATAGAGCTTGACTTTGCGCACAATCCATTAGGATTCTGTAGTTACCACAGCTGCTTTTCTGGGGAAATTTTACTTGTTTCTTCAATTTCTTAATGTACAGAGTTTATCTTTTCTACTAGTAATATTCATCATTTTATCATGTACCGGTACAAGCCTCTGGCAATTTTTAACCCATTGAGGACGGACTGATTTTGCTACAACATGCATTTCCCATAGACACTTGCCAGAGTATACTCGGGACTCGTCCTTAACAGTAGCCACGGCCATGGTCGATGGCTAACATCTGTGATCTCAGTCTGACAGAATAAGATATCCACAACAGTTTGAAATGAATAAGCCTACATTGGCAGGCCTGTGTTATAGATTCATCTTATAGACTAAGTAAGAAAGGTGGGTATGACAACAGGTGATTTTAAATCGGCTTGTGCCGAAAGGGTGGGTTGGGTGGTGGCGCGTCGCGTCAATGGGAACACCACCCTTCGTCCAAAGCCCCCCCCCCCCCCCCCCCCCCGGTTTTGCCGAAAGGGTGCGTTGGGAGCGTTGGGTCGCGTCGCGTTGACTGGAACCCCACCCTTCGTCCAAAGCCCCCCCCCCCCCCCTCCCCCGGTTTTGCCGAAAGGGTGCATTGGTACTTTTTCTCATGTAATATTAAAAGACGAGTTTTGAATTTATATTTAACCTTCAAACAACCATTTCAAAGAGGCTATCGTCCGGATCGGTTTACACTCTATTACCACCTGGTCTACAGCCAGTTGGTCT
Source organism: Diadema setosum (assembly GCF_964275005.1). Classification (NCBI taxonomy): domain Eukaryota; kingdom Metazoa; phylum Echinodermata; class Echinoidea; order Diadematoida; family Diadematidae; genus Diadema; species Diadema setosum. The sequence goes on from NC_092702.1 coordinate 13,662,431, forward strand.
AATAGACTGTTTAATATCAGTTGGTCTAATAACTTGGTCTAGTCATCATTTTGTCCAATTATTGTTTGGTGTAATTGTTATTTGGTTTAATTACTATTTGGTCTACAGTCAATTCGTCTAATAATAGCCATTTGGTCTATTTTTGGTCTATTATGAGTTGGTCTAATTCCATTTCGTCTAATCATCAAATTGTCTAAAATCAAACCAAATTTGTCCAATATAAATTTGGTGTACACATCAATAAAAAGGCCCCCCCCCCCCCCCAAAAAAAAAAAAAAAAAAAAAAATAGCCCAGTTGGTCATATAGACGAAACGATGATTGGACCAAATGGTACCTGATTAGACCAGGAGGCTGGCTATTAGACCAAATGACAATAAGATCAATGGTTATTAGACTAAATGGGTGTAGACTAAATGATGATAGACAGAGGCTAGACCAACTGGGCAATGGACCAAAATTAATGATGTGTACATCAAATTTATATTGGACAAAATAATTTGGTTTTATTTTAGACCATTTGATGATTAGACGAAATGGAATTAGACCAACTCATAATAGACCAAATCAGTATTTGATGATATAAATTGGTGTTAGACCAAAAATAGACCAAATGGCTATTATTAGACGAATTGACTGTAGACCAAATAGTAATTAAACTAAATAACAATTAGACCAAACAGTACTTGGACGAAATGATGACTAGACCAACTGGTTATTGGACCAACTGATATTAAACAGTCTATTAGACCAACTGGCTGTAGACCAAGTGGTAATAGAGTGTAAACCGATAATGATAATAATAATAATATTAATACATTACATTTGTAATGCGCTTAATACAAAATGGAATTAGACCAACTTTCGTCTCTTCCCTGTGCGCTTAGAAACCGATCCAGACGATAGCCTCTTTGAAATGGTTGTTTGAAGGTTAAATATGAATTCAAAACTCGTCTTTTGATATTACATGAGAAAAAGTACCAACGCACCCTTTCGGCAAAACCGGGGGGTCTTTGGATGAAGGGTGGGGTTCCAGTCAACGCGACGCGACCCAACGCTCCCAACGCACCCTTTCGGCAAAACCGGGGGGGCTTTGGACGAAGGGTGGTGTTCCCAGTAACGCGACGCGCCACCACCCAACCCACCCTTTCGGCACAAGCCTTTTAAATCTAATGACTAACGTACCTTCCTGGATAGATTGCCACTCCCTCGTCGGTACGAAGACTTCAAAGTTTTCTCTCTCCTCATCCGTCACCATCACCACACCATCATCTTCTTCTTGGTGGTCATCCTCCCGTATGAGCTCACCTTCCTTCTCACTCTCATGTACTGTGATTGCTGTTGAGGAGCCTTTAAATTCAGCATCCTGTGATGAAAAAATACACAAGACAAAAAACAGGAAGGGGGGATGTGATGCTTACAATTCTCAACATGCATCATGCAGTCATAACTTCAAGCAAAAACTTTCTTCTCTTCTTTTACATCACAAAGGACTCCTCTGCTGAGGCATGTTGAAATGATTCAGTTTGTGGCATTACTTGGGTGAAACATGATTGGAATACATGTAATTTAGAGCTACGTCAGATATTCAGGTATTTGAATAAAACTGTTCTACTTATACCAAAAGGCAATATCACTATAACAGACAAGGATTAAGAAAGTTTTGGTAATTCCTCAGAAAGCCAAAGGTCTAGGATGAACGTATGGTGATCTTCAAGGGCAGCCATCTTGCTCTTACAAGACGCACAATGTCACAAAAGGAAGAGGAATACTTACAGACTGATTACAATACAAAATGACCAAAATGTGATCTTTCAACTTGCTGTGTTATTTAAAGAACAAGTATTCTGAAAAGTGTTTAGATACTTTCTGAGTTGAGTCATGGAGAAAATGCATCCTTTGAGATATTAAGCCTTATGAATATTATGAGCAATTCAGAAGTAACGTTAGGCCTATTGTGTGCTTACTTATCAGCATTGTCCTTAGCTCCTCCCCGCGCGTTTCCCCCGCCCCAACGTTTGTAGTAATCTAGCTGATGTGGTCTGACATTAATCTACCAAATCATTAACGGGAGCATATTTACACATATACCTTCTGCAGCATAAAACCACAAATTACAAACTATGCTCACAACAGCCATGACCAACTGGTGACATACCAGGTAGCCTACAGGCAGGCACAGCAGTACCGTTAATACCTTGATTGAGTGCAATATACTATACACAGCCCTGCCCTGGTGTTAGTGTTGCTGTACACAAGTGCACGAATGCGACTTGTTGACGGCCACATTAATTGAAAGTAGGTAAAATGGATTTCACATGCATCATCTAGACCTAGAACTTACATACCCGAAGATTTTCTTAACAGTCAAGGATTCGATTTCTCCTATTCAACTTCTTTGTTCGTTTATACAACTCTTGATCAAACGTTTATCGTACCAATCATTCCTCACGCATCGGAACTCCGACATATTCCACCCCGGTGCTCTGGCGTGATTATCTGCCACCGACACCCTTCCTACAGTGCCCAGTGGCACATCTCCTGCTGCTTCGAACTCTTTAAATGTCAGTTGATAGAACTTGGATTAAGCAGGACTTACCATCGATATAACGCCACACATTAGTGAAATGTGTAGCATCACAGCCAGACAGTACACAATCAGTACCTTGGTAGTAGCTATCATGGTCATTTCAATGCTGATAATGCTAGCAGTTATTGAATGTTACCAGTACCGTAAATCGGTATGGAGGCGGCGCACTGAGTGTTCATCCATCCACCCGTACCCGAAACCGTATCCATCGAGAATGGTACGGTCTGTATGTTGACGAATGACGTCACCGCAAGTACACGTGTTATACTTCAACAAAGACACGTGTATGTAGTGTAAGGTATCATTCTTTGCTCAGCTGATGACTTCATCATGCAAATAATGATCAATTTCAATCATAACTTTTTTATAAGATGGATTTGCATTCAGTCGTAAAGTTGTGATTGATTTGAATCAATCACAAGTCTTTGTAAGACGGGGCCCAGCAGGAAGGTAATTTCCACATCCCTGATGCAAAGACTCTTTTGACTTACTTTACTCCTGATGAACTCTTTGGATCCTTGAAGATTATATGTGTTAGACACTTCTGTAGTAAAAAAAAAAAAAAACAAACACAAACAAAAAAAAAACACAAAAACGTCATAAGTGTTTAGGATTTGTCAAAAAAAAAGAGCTATCAATTGAAATGAGTATTACAAATTTAACTTTTAGCACCCGTTATTTGTTGGAGTGGTAAGTCTGATTACTGCAAGATATTCCCAACATTACATATTTTCAGTGGTTTTTACGTCTGAAGAAAAAAAAGAGGAAAAGTTATATGTTTAGAATCCCATTTTCAGCCATCACACAATGAAGCGCGTGATGATCAGCTTCGCTCGTATTACGGGACTGTTTTATGACAGGGTTTCTTTTGATTGGCTTGGCCGTGTTCTAAGAGGACAAAGGCAGACGTGGCTGAGATGTAAAAAAAAATATGATAATTGACTTTTTTCCATTACATTTGATCATAGAAACGATATTCAAATTTTCGAACATTTCAAGTGTTGTGTACTCTTTAATCAATTAAAAAAAAAGAAATGGTTATTGATACATTATACGGTATTACATACCAAGTAATCAGACCCCGTATATATCAATAATTGCTTTTGGTAGTCAAAACATGTATAAAAAGATTGCATAAAAAAACTCAAAATTTCTTCAAGTCCTTACGGATCCACTAACGGATCCACTAAAATAAATTTATTCAATGCTCAAATGAAGCAAATGCCAGATGATTTTCAAGTGTATGCTTTTCCGTGGGGGGGGGGGGGAGTCAAAATTGGATTTTCCATGGACCCTTCTGAGGGAATAAAGAACTTTAAATAGTTTGATTTGACACAATATGTCATGTAGGCCTAACAACCATAAAGAAAAATCTCTGATTTTTTTTTTCGCCCCTATACTAGTAGGCCTACTGTATAAAGTATATTATATCTGTTGTAACCTATATATATCTTGACCAAGTCCAGCACCATCCTTCTAACAACCGGATTTGTGCTGCTGAAGATATGTTTATCACCTCTTTCAGGTAGACTTATAAGATCACTTCCTGGCAATGAATGTGAAGGAGTGCAAGAGACGTCTGTCGAGTTGATGGCGGTGCGAAGAAACGATTTCGGGGGTGGGGGGGGGGGGGGGACAGGAGACCAGGAGAGGGGAGACCGGGGTAGGGGAGAATTTAGGATAATATTACGAGAAGTGCAATTAGCAAATACAAAAAAAAATTGTACTCTGTAGTTGTTGAGTGCTCATTTACAGAATGTAAATCATTCGAAAATCTATGATATTCGAGTCTGAAGAAAAGGGGGCAGGGTGAAAATTTTCGGAGGCAGAACTGCTCCCTCTCCGCTACGTCTGCGGGCATGGCCGAGTTTTGGTCATACTGGCTCTCAAAAGGGGGAGGGGATTGTAATAATACTATAATACTCAAATAATAATCATGACAGTTATTGCTGTATTTCGCTCAGCCATTAATTTCAAGTCAGACTCTATAGCCTTTGGACAAGGCATCGCGCGCTGCTTGCCTCTCAGCAGTGTCTGAAAATAGACTAGTAGTGTGCGTGACAGCAGTGATCGCTGGACCGAGCCACCGAACTGCTAGTGGCACTGTTGTACACGCAAAGGTACAGTACTTTACGTTGTAAGTTAAAAGTTGAAAGTTTATTTTACTCAACAACCCATATTCTGGGCATCGGAGTCCTTTATACCCATTACTAGTAATTCAATGATACAAAATTGCAAATAACTTTAAAGATATACAAAACACCGATAATTAAGTACTAGATAAGAGTGAAATACGAATGATGAAATAATAAAGAAAAATGTAGGCCGTACAGAAATAACACACAATATAATGGTGAACAAACAACAAAGGACGGAAAAACTATGACAAGAGAGAGAGAGAGAGGGAGACGAGAAATGGAGGTGAAGAGGGAAGAGTGAGAAGGACACAAAACTGGTGGCAAAGTAGGCCTACTTACACAAATCAACAATAGGTTAAAAGAAACACGAGTGATATATAATTGAGAAAACAATAAAAAAGGGAAAGGAAAATAAAAAACACCCAAGACGTACGGAAATTATTATATTAATACGATAAGTGAACAAAGAATGAAGGAAATAATAGATTATGGAGATGAGAGCGAGAGGAGGAGAAATGGAGAGAGAGGGGGAGAGTGAGAAGACAAACAAGTTACCGATTAATTGCTTCTAAATAGACTTATGTAGTACACAAGAAAAGGACAAAATACTAGTTGTCTAAACATGTGTCATTACGTAACTATACAAAACTTGGTTAAAGTAGAAAGGACTGTTCTCTTTTCACCAGTTAGATAAAAAAATCCATTAATTTGGGCATTTCCAGTAATATCATTTCAGAATTTCTTTGCTGTTCATTAAAAGGTAATGCCACTATATAACATCACCGATTTTATCCTCATTGCAATGGGTGCAAAATCTTTAGTTTAGAGGAATTTTAATTACATCTTTCAGAAGCAATTGACAATTTGTGATTAGCACAACGGAGTTTGCATAAGATTTTTGCCTGCGAATCACTAAAGTGTCAGAAGCATTTCTCAAAATGGTACTCCTGCTTGAAAATTCGATAGATCAAGCATTGGGAATTTTCTTTTACATCATTACGCCACTCTTGTTTATAAAATAATTTTAATGTCATTTAATCTGCTTGGTGCTAACTAAACTTTCGAAGCTACCTATATAGAGGAAGATTTGATGCTTGATTGTTCCAAATTTCCGTGAGACCTACCCACCAGTGGCGGATCCAAATAGGGCGAACCCTTTAATTTTGCTTTCTTTTTTTTTTAAACTAAAACAAAAAGGGAGAAAATTAAAGGGGTCGCGCCTGTTGTGCCCCCTTTAACTTTTTGTATTTTTTTGTTTTATATATTTGTTTATTTGTTTTTTATTATTATTATCATTATTTATTATTATTATTTTTGTCACCTTTTGAAACATAGATGTGGCATATGAGAAAACGATATGATTTCCACTTAGGTTTAATTCCGAGTACAATGTGAACTGCACCCGGATTCCCCAGGAGTTAGCACTGCAGCCTCCAGAGCCCTTTAAATTTTGCTCAGACCGCTTCCATGGCCGTAGTCTCTCTCTTCTACATAGCGCCCTCAAGAGCTCAAATGTTGCTGGCGACACAATCGTACCCATTCGAGGAAAAGTGCGCAATCGTCTTATCTATTTTTGTTTTCTTTCATAGTTTTGTCATTGCTTAATTATTAACACCCTTCAATTTTTCAAACGCCCCGACTCATAAAGGTCATGGTCCTCATTCATCTACCTAACAATACCTACACAAAGGCCAAATGTACCCAAAGTTATAGAGTAATGGAAAATGCTTTGCTTGTTTTCGTGGTTTGTCTATTAATCATCAGTTCTCGTACTGAAAGCACGAGGATAAGAGAGTCGCTGAACAGGTTATATTTGCCTCCATTCCTGATAATTAATGTATACCTCCGTGAGTCTGTCTGCATGCTCTTTTCAAACTGAGTTAGATTGTGTGTCTTCTTTCATACTATGTTTTCGTTATGAAACCATTTGTGTGCATTTCGTATTGTGTGCATGTCATCGTGTATAGGTGCAAAAAGACGAGCACTAAATCCTGTGTCAGTATACTGTATCTCCTTTTATCCCTCTCCTCTCTCTATCAGTTAATTAATCAATTATAGGTGATTGAGTAATTGATTAATTAATTAATCAATGTATTCATCTATAATCAATTATCTTATTTATTTATTCATCTGTATAATTAATCAATTAATGTATGCATGTATGTATTTGTTTATTTATTCATTCATTTATTGATTTATCGATCTATCTATCTCTATCTCCCACCACGTGCACACACAAACACACGCACACGCAAAATGAAAAATAGACACACTTGCATATTTACATAATCATAGTTAGGCCCTATTGTGTACAGTCATGTGTAAGGTGTAAGGTAAACAAGTCCAAGACCCCTTTTTTCAGTGATTCTATGCATGGATTTAATTGTATGCAGAAACATACAAAGTATTTTTTGTAAACATAATTACGTTGGTTATTTTGTTTATTGAATCACGGTATTAACTTTTTTTCCTCAAACCTCCCACCCCCCCCCCCCCGATCTATGAACTAATGAAGGAGATAAAATCTGAAAACTGCTACTCTACATGAATGAGTACAGGGGGCATTTCATGAAGCATTTTGTCTGATAACTTTGTCGGACAAATTTGCTATTAGCCAATCAAATGCAAGGATTTCAGTAGCTTTTAACGGTTTGTCAGACAAAATATGTGACAAAACGCTTCATGAAATGCCCTCCAGGAGTAACGCTGTAAACACATATAGAGAATTATTCAAACGGCACCAGTATAGATTGGCGCCGAAAAGGTGATAGAAGTATCATAATTCTGTTCAAATCTTATCACTATAGCAATTTGCAATAAGAAGTCAGAGACGCACACAAAATGTTTGAATTGATTATGGTTTTATAATCATACCTTTATAATTACATCGCAAGTCATGCAAAAATTCTAAATCGTGTAGAAACATTGAAAGCACATACATTTTAAGTGGACGGATATCTGATGAAGGTACTCATTTTGCCAACAAAATAAAAGTGGACAACAAACCCGACAGGACATCATTCTTTTTTCTTTAATTGGTACGTACAAAAATCTCAATCTACTAAGACACAGTTATTACTTCACCGCGTTGTTAATCTTTGTATATCTCATAAACTTATACTCCAATATCGGATTTCCCAGTCAATTTCACACTTTCTCCAATCAATTTCGTCTGAAATGCGATCGCAATTAAAAAAAAAAAAAGAATCAGCTTTCAACTTCGTCTTTGGGCGCTGAAAATCAACAACTCGGCAACCAACTTGAACTTGCACCAATCAATTTCACACTATAGAACAATGGTATTCATAAATAGTCATTCGAATTCGTCCATGCCTAACATGTCCGTTCCTTCGGTGATTCAAGCATATCTGAAAATACTGCACCCAACTTCAGAATGTGAGGTTCGTATCTGTTTATGGAAAGTCAAATGGGGAGGGGATTTGGGAACTTCAGTTCAGATCAATACTTGAGCCTTGGTGATGTTATACTCATTTGACAAATAACATGAAACATTCTCCTTCCTTTGCTGTAAAATCTTGGAAAATGTGGGAAATCTGAGCTTTGATGTGGAAGTGGTATTGTGATTTCCTAGGGGGGGGGGGGGGGGTTATGCCCCTGTTCTCCCGTTCTTAGCCATAAATATTCTTTAAAATTCATTCCGGGAATTCCTTGCGTAATAGATCTGTATAATGTTATTCGTCATCAGGAGCAGGTTTATTTGACTACATTAACATGATTAGTATCCAGAGTCTATTGAATAAACGCTTACGCCTTCATCTGTTCTGTGATCTGTATTCATTCCATTTCATTCTACAAACTTGAAGCGGGATAGTGTAATGAACTGACAACCTATAGACAGTCAAAACAACAATATTATATCTGACCATCATTCAGTACGCTACCGAAGCAATACCAGTGATGACTGACTCAGAATAACCACGGCTTTTTGCAGACACCAAAACGGACTATTTTGAAATGCGGACAGACTTGGTGTCAAGCGCCAGACAGCTATAAAAGATGCATAAAAAATAAAAAATAAAATGTCAGATAATAATAAAGCGTACAAAAAAGGCAAACATGTGCCTACAGAAGACATGCACAAAAGGATGAAATGAAAATAAAGAAAACAAACATGAGAAACTACAGAAAAAAGGAAAGCAACTAGTCATGAATGGCACAAAAGAAGAGAAGAGATATGAAAAGAAAGAAAGGGAAAAGAAGTAAAGAATAAGAGAATGGAAAAGAACACACGAAATTTGAATGTAAATTATATGTACTTTGGCATGTGTATGCATGTAAGATCAAAATGCTTGTTGAGATGTGTTCACGCGGATACATCGTGCACAATACTAATTTGAATGAATAAGTTTAAAATCTACTTCCTACCGAAAACGAATTTGAGTGTTCGAAACGAACTTACGAGCCTTGACTTCTTGATTTGATAACAGAAATTTCGAATCCACCCCCGTATATTAACGAAATTGTGTTCCTATTGACACTTATGATCGCATAAAAAGAAAAAGAAATCGCGTAAGCAATAACGAAATTGACTGCTGTTTGCGTTGAATTGAACGACCGATAGACACATAACATATTGTATTGTTGAATTTGAATAACCGTTTTTACAAATTTGATGGGGGAGAGTTTGAAATTGACCGGGAAATCATATTATACTAAACTGGCTGAAGTATGATATGTCAAGCGATCAAAGCTGCCATTATGACAAATGATACTGCAATATTTTATCCAAACAAGCAAATATTCACATCCTATTAAAGGTTGGCCTATAAAACACACATATTCCATTACACAGACAAACATTATATAGCGATCAATTTCTTGCATCATGGGTGATATTTATGTATACATGACAGCTAAACGTATACGTCAATGACACGAAAAATAATGACAACGTTATTGGACAATAATTTAGGTGAAATTTTCTTGAGCAGAGAGCGGAAAATGCTGACTTTCCTCACTTCGCATCTAAGAAAAATATTCAGTGTCTGAAGGCAAACAGTGTGGGTAATTTTGGGCACATTATATTAGATCTCCGTAGAGTAGATCAATTTCATGTCATATACAAGAGTGCAATAAAATACCACTTTTTCTTTCCCCTTCAACTTCGGAAGCCGACTGATTACGATCATTTTGCACCTGCATGTCCGTACCCATATCAACAAAAGTGGCAACATAATGTGCAGGGGCGGATCCAGGAATTCTGTAAAGGGGGGGGGGCGCAACAAATATTTCTGGTGCCACTTCCTGGTTTCATTTTATTGTTTATTTTTATTTCTTTTGTTTTTAACGAAAAATAAAGGGGGCGTGCGCCGGTTGCGCCCCCCCCCCCTCCCCCCTGGATCCGCTTACTGGCGTGTACACCGCCTTTGCTGAAGAACGTGAGCATGGGGCAGGGGGTGGGATCTATTAGTAATGGTCACATGATTATATTCAGTACCACAGTTCCCCGAATGAAAACACGTGAGATTTTCACCATTCATGATAAAGGAAGTGTGAAAATTTGTGACCACAGCATGGTAATACATTTATAAAACAACAACAAACAATGAAGTCGGCGCAACACATAAACGTTGTTTTAAGAAGATATAAGCCAAACGTAACATACATCAACCGAATTTACTCTTTTCATTGTAAAAGGTATACCTAGGAGAAACAGCTCTTAATTCATAACTGACTATTTATACTTATTCACACATTTACGTCTCCATAGCGATGCTTATTTACCAAGAGATGGAAACCGTTCAGGAAATTTACTGAAGAATTTTCTTCACCACACAAAATGGAGCGCACAGAAATGCCTGTATATAATACTTGGTTTAGATCAAGTGGGTAATAAACTGAGCGTTAAGCATATAATGTGTCACTTAGACAATAATATTTTGATAATTTTATATCCCACTGTATTTCATTGTTACCACGGGAGTCAGAAAGACGCTTTTGCATCTATTATTACTCCAGGGTTTAGTACTAATCATACCAATCATGGGACGCGTTCCACAGCTAGGAAATGAAGTATCCTCATCGTAACAGTCTCCCATGTAAGCCACGACATGTTATAGCTGGGATCGAAGCTATAAAAAGAGAGTGTGAGTCCCATGTAAGCCACGACATGTTATAGCTGGGATCGAGGCTATAAAAAGAGAGTGTGAGTCGATAATATCATAATCCATCGATGGTCTGTTACTGAGACAGACTAGACCGCTGTGCGTACATTCGTACGGTAACTACGCAACACCGTTTCGCCTTAGTGAGCTTTACGCCGCTAATTTGCAGTTCATCGATCCGGAAACCGAAAAAATGACAAGGGTAGCCGATATCGATAGGTAAATCGGTACTGGCAATCGATGCCTTCGATAAATGCGTGAAGGAATGTTGTAAGCTTCATCGTAAATAAATGACGAGTTGCGTAATGAATCATAATGTTATCTCGTTTGTCTCTGATAAGACATAAGATTGCAATCCATCTTACTATGAATGAATGGATGATTAAAGAATAGACAAATTAAGTAGATAAATGTATGAATGCACAAACATATTAATAAATGAACGAATGACTAACTGGATGAATTGATAAAGAAAACGTATAATCAAACAAAGTAAACCTAACCTCCAGAAGACGCAGTTTTGGCGATACAAAATGATGGTTACCAGTTAAAGTGATAATGACGCGACCTACTTGCAACTAATCGCTCCACGCTTTGTGTGTGTGTGTGTGTGTGCGTGTGTATGTCTGTGTGTGTGTGTGTGTGTGTGTGTGTGCGTGTGTGTGTGTGTGTGTGTGTGTGTGTGCGTGTGTGTGTGTGTGTGTGTGTGTGTGTATGTATGTACATGGCTGTACACACTGATGGCAGTATACACTGAGACATATTCACATTTATTTTGGGAGTGTATTGAAGTGCAGGAATTGTGGCAAATTATTATTCAGAAATTGAATTTAGAAGAATTAGGAAATATAAACTGGGAAGTTGTTTATACAGGTATATCCGGAAACTCGTTAAAAGTCAAAGGATGGAATACAATTATAATGATGGTTAAACATATTTTATATTTAGAGAGATCAGAAGGGAAGGTACCGAAGTTTAATGATTTTATGAAGTATTTTAATATGTGTAAAGAAGAAGAAAATAGCGAGTAAAAGAGAAACAGTTGGAATATATGATGTATACCGAGGATGATACGTGATTTTTTTTTGTGTATTTTTTTTTTTGGTCTTGATTTTGCCGTATCTGCGAGTTATTATCACATCGTTGTCGTTTTTTTTTTTTCTCTCTATTGCTTCTACCTTTCCACATCACCTCCATATTATGATTAGGATGTATTTTATTGTATGACAAATAAAATGGCAACTTATACACGGCACAGTTATTCAAGTGTAAATGTAAACCTGAGGGCTGAAGGCACTGCACTTATGGGAGGGTGGGGGAGGGGGAGGGCATGTTGGTGTTATGTGGGTGTGTCTGTGTGCATGTGGGTATGTTTTCTCGCAAATGGCCTCTTTTTTTTTCTCTCTTTTTTTTTTTCGAGAAGCAAATTATCTATTATGTTCCTGTTTTACGGGCCTTTGCGAGAATAAAAGTTAAAAATGTAACAATGTAAGTTTGATATTAGTTTGCACAATGTTGGTATTACTGCATTTTGTCCTTATATAGTGTAAGTTGATGTTATTTTGTATTATGTTTGTGTATAATGCAGTTTGTTTTCGTATGATGTCTTAACTCTTGTTTTTGTTCTGTGAACATTTCTGATTCTTGTGATATGGAATTTGAACGAAATTTGAATAAAGAATTATCAAAAAAAAAGTATACATGTGATGATGATTTAGAATTCACTTAGCCGCGTATATGTAGTGTCCGATTGTGTGAAAGTGTCTTTACATAATTATGACTATCTAGTAATACGCGATACTGCAAGGTACACTCACGTGCAGGTATACTGTGCAAAACGAGGTGTCCTATTTGTGTACAATGGCACACCATTGCGAGAGAGACAAAGTTAACAATGGCGTATCACAAACACATAAATAAGAAGACATTGATGTCTTTGGCATTGTAAGGAAAGGAAGAAATGCTGGCGAGCAAACTTTGTTTTTAACCTTCAAATATGAACGTGTTTCCATAATATTTGTCGTGGATCAAGTACATCTGCTATGTAAGATGATAATTCTTTATATTCTCCTTCATGAAACATCTACCTGTGTTTTCATCAGTTAGAGCTGAATGGTTGGAAAATGCACCGTGTTGCGTGAGTCACAGTAGATGTGCTCCTGGGTAGAATACACAGGCAAAATTACAGATAAATATCATTAGCATGGTAAATTGCCAACATATCTAAAAACCAAAAGAACACAAAGAGCGCAGAGGTCAGGATTCCAGCAAAAAAAAGTGCATGACGCAAAGGGATGTATATTACGACATCCCAATCCATTTTTCTCTTCCAGACAGCGGTTAAAGGAAAGTCAACAAAAAGCAAATCACACCAATTCACACAAACGCCTATGTACTTCCGAACAGTTGCGCGCCAATAAAAAAAGCTTCAATCTCTGCTACCGAACAATACTTTTTGTCACGGCTAGTGCATGACGGTGGGTTGAGTTATGTTATTGTTTTTCTTTATCCGTTTTAAGTAGAACAAAAAGGAAAAAGAAAACAAACAAACAAACAAAGGTATACAGATTGAAACCGTAAAATCGTCATAAACTGTCCCGTCATCTCTTATTCATTAGCACCTGCTGGTCTATAGTTTAGGTGCCCTGATAACGCCTTCATAGCAATTAGCGTTATTCGATACATTGCCTGACATACATTCTAATTCCAAACGTATTCACGGCAGGTCATATTAATTACATCCATTACGCATATTCCGCGTTTAGCACGTATGCTGCATAAGTAGCCTATATACTTGTTTTTAAAAGTACACGAAAGGACAGATGAGATTATGTATGAATACATTTACCTGTCTGCGAGACAACAAGTCACGACATTATCAATAATGTGTGGTGGAATGCGTTTTTTTTGTGTGTGTGTGTTTTTTGAATTGCGGGAAGGACAGACAAATATATTATATATCTCACTGATCTGTTCCGACATAATGAAACACATTTAATACAACGTACAAGAGAGGTGAACCGTGCAGTACCCCGTGCAGGTGGAGAGATCATCTGGAGGACTAATATAGTCGTGATATACCAACGATTAGCTAATACGAAACAGGAAAAACCTAATACGCTACCCTGGTGTTATATGTGGATAATGATTGATTGCGTTCGCGGCAAAGGAAATGATTTGTTGCTATGACGACCTGGCAATAACCAGCGAGATATTTGTAATACATGTATAACTAGAACTGCGCTATATCCACAGATTACAACTCTGAATGGTACAAATCGTATTACGTCGGCACAATAAAAGTGGAAAATGCAATTCGAAACTTTCCGGTACAATGGACCTAAAGCTCCATTTGGGACTTACATAATTATTTCAAGGGATATTTACTCTATGATTTAAAATCATGCAATTCCTCTTGTATAAGATGACACTGAATGGTATCAAAATCATGCGCTAATCTTAAGGACATACAATTTGCAAGCTCATGAGCCTAAAATAAAAAAAAAAAAAAACACGTATCATTTCGTGGATTCCTATTGTGAGTGAATGTGGTGCCATGTAACGCTTTTTGCTTAACAATTCAAATTATTGGATATGCTGGGCATAATGCTGCAGATAATGAGAAGGTAGTCGTAGGTACTCGTCCAAAGGTTCTTAAGTGCACTATGCTATATTCAAAGTCGGCCAAGCTTTTTATCACTTCATATTAGCAGCATGTATAGTTAACCTTTTGATTTTATCTTTTTTTTAATTAATCTTTGTTTTTTTGTTGTTGCTAGGCCTTCTAATTCTAACGCCAACATCGACAACTACATATTTAAACATCGACAAATTAAATTCAACGCTGCGCATAGTTCGCACTGATATCATTTAGCATGCCCATACGGAGAATATCCTTCGGAAGTTATGAATCCATACATACATACAAATCCTTCATGTTTTACACCTTGAAGCGACTGTTTTCCGTCAATTTCCTGTACATTTTTTTTTCACATCCCCTTATATATCTTCTTCTCCCTCTGGATGCTATACAACCTTCACTTTCTAATCAATCAGACAGTAAAATCATAAACGGAATGTCATTACGTTTGTGTACACTCCACAAAACATAAACCCCTTTTAACGACAATGAACCAATTTCACATTCGATGCAAATGGATCCTAATGACAGTGAGAGGTGTATTGCAGGCTGGTCGCAATCAGCAACTGCTACAATAAAATACAGTATAAGAGTGAATGAAAACCAGGCGTTATTTCCAGTCGCTACTACCAAGCTTTGTATTTCAGACCTAACAAGTGAATTGGACGAAAGGATGCGTCTGCGTCGTGTACATCCGTCCTGTATGGAGGATGTACTCAATCGCTGAGGTGTCAGAAACCTCTTTGTCTCAGGCAATGTCGTAGGAAAAGAAGCAGGTGCACAATTCTGGCTTATGCAAAAGATACTCAATCGCTCCAGTCCATAATGTATGGACGCATTCGTTTCCCGCCTGAACCATCGTGACAAAAAGGGCAACACACTTAACATATCATTTCTCCAGCTTAATACAGTCCCTCGTTTATAAGCTTTTCTATAGGATGCATCATTGCAATGCAGAAGAGCAGGTGGGAAACAAGTATAAATCAAGTTAATAGTACAGTCCCTAACCAAAGTTGGTCAAAATGGAGTAAAACACCTTGCCCTTACAGAATGTTTCATTGTATATCCTACACTCATACACACACACACACACACACACACACACACCGAAAAGCCTTGGTTGCCGACCAACAATCTTCTGATTTCCTTCACGGAAAGCCAAGTCGAAAATGACCATGTCAATGCCTTACAATCCTCAGTCATTCTTCCCAGAAAATATCAACAATCTCAAATCGGTCCGCATTTACCGTTGTCAACACACTATTTTGGATACACATGAACAATTAGTGATTTGGCACGTATAGATTCGCAGTGTTTGGCCTGTCCAACCCGAGAAGCGACCCAGTTCTTAGACAACTAAATAAAGCATTAAAAAAATCATAACATATTTAAAAAAAAAAAAAACGCACAAAAGTCCAAACCCATGGGTCCTTGTAGATTTACAGGGCATCAATTTGTAGTGATTGATTTGAATAGATCTGCGATCTGTCTCATGTTGAGGGCAATCATGGAGCATTAAACACGAATGCTTAAACTGTTGTCGCACAGCTCTTAACATCCAAATATGAACATTGTGTCTTATCACTGGTATGCCAGTATGGAGTCACTCATAGCTTCCCAATACTCTGTAAATTGCAATCAGATAAATACTACACCGTGTACACTGACATACAGAAGTACAAAGGAGGAAAATACTGATTAACAAAATTATCAATATAAATTTTATCGCTTGATATCACTTAGTGTAGCATAATTTACATATTATACTTTTTGAAGTTGTTTGAAACAATGAAATTCACTTTCAGTATCATCTTGACTCTTTTATCATTCATTAAAAAAGTATGAACATGAGCATCAACAATTTTCTCCATCTAAGTAGGAATATCAGGATATTGTGTGAAAAGTACATTTTAAGACATCTAAGTCCACTTTCTTCCACCTACAATTCGAGTGCAATACTACATATATAGAATAAAGCTGTTATCTCTATATGCCATATGTTGAAGGTTGTACGGAGCGAATCTAACAATCTAACAGGTCACAATTACTTGTATCTAACAATATCACATTGGGTGCCATCGTATATTGAGCAGTGTTGACATGCCATATTATGTATATGATATAATATATATATATTTTTTTTTTCAAAGCAATATCTTTACATAATTATCTTACAAAGTTTGATGGAAATCAAATACATAGTAAATGTCTTAAACTTCGTTCATTTTTTTTTTTTTTTTTTGCCTTGCACGAGCAATCCCCTCGTTGCAACTTCAAATTGGAAGCCTATGGCGGCTGCGAGCTCGTAGACAGATCGACGGGTAAGTCAACCCGGAACTTCTTGAGGAATTTCGTCATTACGCCTACGCTATTCCTTGGCCATCAGTGGGCGATGAAATCGTCAACCTATACCTCCATCTTTACATACGAGAGGTGGGACACAAACGCAAACACTTCCTGTTGATGCGTTCGTGGGATACCTTTCTTATTAGAAAACAAACAAACTCACAAACACCCAAATGATACAGGCTCCGCGAGTTACTCCAAATCCATCTCTTAGGTAAAGAGTATCGAATTGTCGTAACAGGGGCTCTCCAATATTTGGCATTGTTTGGCTTTGTGATTCACAATACTTCACCCAAAAAATAATTGGTGCTCTGGGCTTTAAACGCTCGTCGACAAACAGGAAGAATCACACATTGTTGTTGTCGGGTTTTTTTTTTCCAAACAGAACATGAATGCACCAGATTTTGACTTCTAGGAGTAGATTGCCTCCCAGAAATCGTCTTCATACACCAAGCCAATCAAACATGCTCAGCAAACGATGATTTCAAAATTGGTAATTCGCTCCTGCGTCTGAGGCAAATATGAACGAAGTTTAGTTGCCCATCTTTGCTGTATAAACAGGTGTTATACGTCATTTCGAAATATCGAGTTGCTGGCGTATAATCTCCCCATTCCAAAAAGCGAGTGCAATCATCCTGATATCTCTCAAGGATCATCAAGTGTACTGAGTTTGATACGGAAAGGGTAGAAACTAAGGGTTGATGCGATTTCATACAGTGATGCGTTTTATGACTGCTCTATGTTAAATGCAGTATACATTGTACTGCCTACCAATATCCATTATATGCTAGAAAGTTCGGAACATCTGCAGTCTTTAGTACCCTGTTCCATTTTTTCTGACCTTCCGACTCCTTGCTCGACGACGTTGTGGCGACTTGTTTCTTTGACGATGCGATACTGAAATCCTGGGTGGTGAGATCGTCTGGTATTTCGAGCTCGTCACCCCATTTCTTGAGATCCCGCTCTCGCGGCACCACACTGTTGCCGATTTTGAGCTCGGCGTTCTGAACCTTGTTCTCGTACTTGGCCACCATATCGTATCTCTCCGTGTTGATTTTTTGGTTCTCGGGAGGTTTATGTGAATCGAATCGCTTTTTGGGCTTTGCTGCAAGAAAGTTTTTGTCATGCTTCCAGAATTGGTTGTCGTCTATCCAGCCTTTGACGTTTGTTTTCTTGACGACTGCGTTGTTGGTCGTTTCGCCTGTGTCAATTTCTTTCCGCCATTTGCCCAGCTCCTGCTCGTTGGGGACGATTTTGCCTTTAATCTTCAGGGGTTCGAGAGTCTTTTTGGCGCGAAACTGCTCGGGAATGCCCTCGACTTGGTTCGAGAAGAAGTCGTCGTCCTCCTTCTTCTCTTCTTTGATGGGCTCCTGCTTCTTGCGCGTGTGCCGGACTTTGGGCGGCGAGCCCCTGTTCTGGAGCTTCCCGACCCACGAGGGTCGGTACTGCTTGTTGCCGTAGACGCGCTCCCACGCCTTGTCGAAGCGGTCGGTATCGACTTCCTGCTGTACCTGCGCGACCTTTTCCCGAGCTTTCCTCAGTGTGCTCTCCATTTTCTCGCGTAGGAATTTATTCTGTGCAGGGGTCTTTGAGCTGCCCTCAATAACACCCTGCTTGGCGTCCACGTTGCTTTGATCCATTGCATTGGCCATTTCGGAAATTAAAAACCCCTCCAACGGGGCAGCTGCCTTGTCAGAAATGACACTAAACCAGCTACGATGATTTGGGAAATCTATCACCAATTATTAATTGGGGCCCAAATAAAAATCGTGAAGCGATTCAATCAACTGTTAAAATATCCATGCGAATTTTCCTTAATCAATATTTCAACAAAGACGTCTGCTCCCTTTCAAGCCCAGAGACCTTTGTTCCTGGAAACTTTTGATTGAAATCCGTTCAGATGTGCACCTGTGCAGGCCCATTCAAAACAGCACTTTCAGCAATTTACGATTGCCAAGACCACCGCATCGCACAAGTTGGAGTGAGAGAGAGAGACGGGCTGGATGTGAGCAAGTTGCGCACGTCATATATCGTGCCACTTCGGCGCCAATAATGTTTGCTCTAATGACATCGTGCAGCGTCGATATCAATAACGAGCTACACCTCGCCGTCAGTCGAAGGTCGGTGGTGGGGTAATGAGAAAACGAATAATAACAACAACTACTACAGCAGCTTGGCCTGATACAGAGAGAGAATATGGAAATGCGCATGCTCTCTCCTTAAAGTCGGCATATTGGAACGTGTACTGGAATCTATACGCGAAGTAAAATACAGACAACTTGAATTGTTCAACGAAAGGCATAAGTATGCCTTAGGAGGAAAATGAAAGTTTAACAACAAACAGTCGTTTGATGAGAAACGGGATGTAGAATCATTCTCGATTGCTCCAAAAACTTTATGATTCACAGTGCTGTAATCATTCAAAGCATTGAAGTTAAAACACCATATTATCAAGAACCTTTTACCGTGTTCTCATTTATCATAATTTTTGCCCCTTTAAATCTTCTATCAGCCATGTAGATGAAGGATAAATACAATCCTCCTACTCCTTTCACGTTTCTTTCTCGGTATCTTATTATTGATTTCATTATACCACATTCAATTTTCAGTTATGCAATAAATGGAAATCACGGGCATTTTGCGTCAATATAACTCTATTGCCCAAAGAATTTCTGATAGTAAATACGTTTATTGTTCTTGATTAATTCACGACTTTCCCCACCTCTCGTGTCGTATCTTTTCCTTTTTTTCTCCTGCTTTTAATTTTACTATGGATTCCCCTTCTCTTCCTCCTTCTCAGTCCTCTCTATCACTTTATGTAGTCACTTTTGTTTCAGTCGCACACTCTATTTTTGCAATATACCGTTGCCGTTTCTTCTCGACTTTATTTACGTGTAGACATATTTTCCATCTCTTCCCATCTTCCCTTGTCTTGTTCAATATTATGTCACTACATAATTTTAACCATCATTTTCTATCTCTCTGTGTTTTATTTCCATCAGCTCTACCAGTTCTTCTCTCTTCATTTTTCTCTCAGGTTGTCGCCGAGCGTGTAGCTCTGGCGTTTTAACGCGCCATTCCCGCTGACGTATTTCCTGCTCCCAAACGTTGATGCTTCCGTCCGTAGTCAGGCACACTTTACCGTCGCCATGATAACATTCCGCGGTGAGACGGTATATATTGGGTCAATATCGTTAAGTAAGACCGTTCGTGATGAACCTCACTCCGTCTCTTCGAATAAATACAACACTTTAGCTGTTTGGTGTGCGTGTGTGTGCGTGTGTGTGTGTGCGTATGTGTGTGGATAAGAGATAAGGAGCTAATGAATTTTTGATACGATTTCATGCGACGTATTTGGGCAGATGATATTTTGCCTCTGTGGTGACGGAGCAAAATCTGAATGCTTAAAACAATTGAAGATTATGACGTGCGTGTTTTTTGCTCGTTTGATATCTTCTGGCGATAGCAAATTTGAGTTTTGGTCTGGGTTTGGACGAAATTGGGTGATCAAGAAGCCAAAATAGTCAACGGTAACATTCTTTCAGTCACTTCTACAGAATAAACACACTTCTCAAAAGTCATTTAAAGGGATGGTGCAGTATTGGTGGAGATGAGAATTGGGCTTCCAACTTTTTTCGAGATACCAAGAAAACACTTCTGAAATAGTACAGGGCATACCATTTCAAGAGGAATTCAAAGTTCATTTGATGAAAATCGGGTTTAGAATGACTGAAACATCCAAAAACAAAGTAAAACAAAGCGATCGTAATAAAAGGTGGGTACCACACTTTATCAAAATCGCTCTGATTTGGATGTCTCAGCCACTTCAAAACCAATTTTCATCAAATAAACGCTGAATTCCTCATGGAATTACATGCTCTTTCATATTTCATAAGAGGTTTCTCATTATTTCACCAAAAATGTTACAAATCTGAAATTAGGTCTCAACCAAAACTATGCGATCCCTTTAACATATCATAATTCTCAGTCGCGGTGATGGGGGGGGGGGGGGGAAGGGGTGGGAAGAGGGGAGGCGGGCTTCTCGTTCGATTAAACCTCATCAATTTATCTTATGTGACAGTAATTCTGATATATTTTTTGTAACAATATGCACGGCAACAAGCTTATATTCAGTGATCATGGATCATTTATTCGAAAAAAAAGCACCCTCAAAGCCTCTTTATAGAAGTCTGTAAAATTGAGGCAGATTAGTGAATTAGATATGTACAGGAAGCATTTACAAAGAAATCCAATGCATATTTTCTCCTTAAAATAATTTCAACTTAAAGTTGTCTTTACATGATAAAGGAGCTTCAGAGAGCTTCAAAGTCAGAAAAACGTTACGTAGTCATTAACGAGATATGCTAGTAAGTCTTTCTGGTTTTGCACTGGTGTTCTGTTTTGTTTTGTTCTTTTTTCTCTGTCTCTGTCTCTCTCTGTCTCTCTATCAATCTAGCTAGCTAGCTTGAGATTGGAAAGGAAAAAGGAGGAGTAATGAGTTTTTAGATCTTGATGCCATGATGACGCTGCACATGGCACGCCGCCATCATCTTCAACGAAATTGGTGAAGATATCGCACCTAGGCAGACAAACAAGTACATTATGGGGATCTAATTCATTTGTGTTTAAGTCCTCACTTCTTGTGGTTGTTGTTTTTTTTTTCAAAGACCTGAGAGGTATATGCAAGGGAGTTTTTCCAAGATTGACGACCGGGAACACGGAGAAAGCCGCTCCTCTTTTTCGGGCTGTGCCCCGCTCATTCGTTGCCCGCCATTAGCACCCAGCCCCCCGATCGATATCCCAATCAATTAAGGGCACCCCGCGGTAAAGGGACGACATAAATCGCGGAGAGCCCACAAACCCACCCACGAGCTCCCTTTCAGAAACCAGCGTTTCGCCCGTCAACAGGAAGACAAACCACCTGTTAGAGCGCCCGTTTCTTTGACCCAGATTTTTTTCCCTCCTTTGTCCCGGTTTCCGGCGGCAAAGACTTTTCTTTTTCTCCAGTCGCTATATCAGAGGCTCGGGCTCATAAAAATATATGTATCAGAGGGGATTACTTTTGCGCATGATATGTGAGCTGCGTATCAAATCATTTTACAAGCCTGTGGCAAACCTACTTATAATGTAGCATCAATCTAAAAACAGAGCAAAGGAACATGCAAACAATGATAATGTGTGCCATCAATGTGAGCAGTAGTGTATAATCTTTCGTATTTTCTGGTTTGGTGTGTATTGACATTTTCTAGAATGATTCATTTCATTAATCACAATACGATATTAATGGCACACGAGTTTTTCCCCCTTGGCTCCCCTTTGACTTGGACAAAATGATCGGGAAATAGGGAAAAAGAGTTACAGCGGATTTCTAGTCCAGTTATAAGTTAGTCTGAGAGAAAAAAGAGAGTAAAATCGTACGAGTATACAGCAGTAAAAAAACTGTTCAAAATATGATAAAATTACGGAAGATATGAAGTTGTGAAGTTTTGTTGATTTCTGCAGAACTGTTCTCGTATATACAGTTGATATGAATATGCAAATGCGTGAGCTGAATGATGATGTCATCAACTCACAATTCTCGATGGATTGTGAAAAAAAAAAGACGAAAATTCAATGTTTCTGTTATTAAGGTGTAAAGCATGGTGTTATTCCTGGATTCCTGGTTGAATAATCTCTATATCAGGATAAGAGACCGGGGCGTAATTGTGTTTGAATGAAAAACGGGAAATTTCACAATTTTATTCACAAACTCTGTATATGGCAAAATATTCGGGGGTGATATCATCACTTCACTATTTGCATAATCATATTGACTGTTCAAGAACTGTTTTCTGACAAATTAGCGAAACTTAGAAATGTTATGATTTCCTTTTTTTTTCAACCGATCTTAATCAAATTTTCATTGCTACACTAATCAAAGTAATTACTCTAAAATTACTTCAAAGATTAGAGAAGAAAGGGAGAGAGAGAGAGAGAGAGGAAGGCCTGAGAAGATGAGAAGATGGCGGAAAGGAAAGAGAAAAGAGGGAATCGTTTACTTAAAGAAATGATACCAAAGTATAATTGCCATCAGATTTCAAGACTTCACAAAATCCCTTCTCTTGTTTAAGCAAATGCAAGGTTCTTGTTTTTACAAGAATCTACTAAATAACGAATGCGGAAATGCATGAGCCATTTGGCAGAATAGAAATTTAGGAGTTTGAGAAAAAAAAAGAGAAAGTGGAAGAAAGAGAAGTGGCGAATGAGAAGAAAATGCACAGTAAAAAACCTGCACGACGACTGCCTTTTTTGGGGTTCCATCAAGAACAAACACATCGTAACATCAGATTTTGACATCACGTGACTTCCACTCGAAAGTTGTTAAGCTTTAACCGCTCGATTGCACACAACCATAATAACTATTTATCCAAAATTAACAAATGAAAGGCTAATATCATAATATCACAAGTTGTGACAGTAACATCACAGCGTCTGAAATATCCACTGTATATCAAACTGTTGAATGACATTACATTAAAGTACAATGGCAACCCAACAGGCGAGGATAAGCCGGTTCTGTTCAATTCTTTTCATTGTCATAAGTTTAACAACTGTTGTATTCAATACTTGATACTTGATATGATACGGCATGTATCTCAATATCATATTAACTAGCATCAATCACTACAAAAAAAAATGCAGCACCTCTATGAGGTTTAACAAAAAGAGTAAGAGGAGGAGGAGGAAGAGGAGGAGGAAGAAGAAGAAGAGGAAGAAGAAGAAGAAGAAGAAGAAGACCATGATAATGACGTGGGACATGAAGCATTCCTGAGACCATGCCTTAGCAATGTGCTTTGTTTCCATAGGTGCACGGTTAAGGCAAGTGCATGGATAACTCCAGCGGTAACTAACAAACATGAAAACATGTGAGCTAACATAAACAAGCTAGGAATGTTCCTCTTCTGTATGTGAAAGACTTGTGCCTACTTTGTGACCTAATAGCAGCGTTATTGAGGTTACCTAGCAAGAATCGTCAAACTCATTCGGCTGAAACTGCTCTTTTGGAGTGATATACTGTACCGCACTTACTTGATTTGTTTTAATTGATTTTTTAATGCGTGGCAAAATTAATTACAACGTTTAATACAGGAATCACACAAAGCACGTTGGTTTAAAACACATGAAGACATAATGAAGAAAATTGCTACCTGAAAATCAGAATGTGGGTAGGCAATTCCGTGAAAACAGACCCTCAGAATGGATATTGGGCCTTCTTGTTAAAATAAAGAACTTAACTAAAACATACCCTGTCTGAGAAATGTTTATATATATATATATATATACATGTATTATATATATATATATATATATATATATATATATATATATATATATACATATAAATATATATATATATATATATATACATATATATATATATATATATATATATATATATATATATATATATATATATATACATAAATATAATACACATAAATATAATATACACATATATACACACATACATTTGTGTGTGTGTGTGTTTGTTTGTGTGTGGGTTTGTGGTGCAATGAAAGAAGGAAAAAGTGCAAGCATGCAGATAAAGAATATATGGGACTTTGAGAAAATACTCGATTATAGGACGAAAAAGACAAAAAAAGAAGAGAGGAGTGAATATCAGATAGAAGAGTATGGAAGAGTAACAGCCCTGATCATTACTCGTGTTCGACATTAGTAAGTAGAAGACTAAAGTGTAAAGTTTAAAGAATAATGAGTATTTACTTGAATGAGAAACTGCCTTTTACCTCAATATTCTCTCCAAGACTTGAAGTGGGAATAATATTATACTTTATTCAAAAAGTTATAGACCCTTATTTATTCAGAATTAGTCATATTTATGTTCTGTTTTAAAAGAATTGTTTTAAAACGAAGAATGTCTATACCCCACCTCAGAATGGATATTCTAGATGAATTTGAAATTGGCTTATTCCGAATTAGTCAACTCTTGTCATATTACCACTATTTTTTTTTTCAACATTAAAACGAGGAATCTCTATATCCACCTCAGGGTGGCTTATTTAGAGGAATTCAAGCGTATGCTGTCTTAGACGGCGTATTGACAAGAAAGTGTGTTTCCTTTCTAATGCTGCCTAATCCACGTGTTATCGAAATTTGTGCAGTGATCAATGTGTGCTTTGAAAACCACGGCTATAATCGCGAAAATATGAAAGAATCAGAGTTTGTATTTAGCTACTCACCAAAAATCAATGTAATTAAAAAAAAATTACGAGAAACACATAATATTATTTGAATTCTGCAAACTTCTGAATTCTGCAAACCACTAATAATGACCATTATCAACGAAAGTGTTGTAAGGTATATATACATGTTGGGTAAATTAAACCATGCAGCACGTTATCGGATGCCAAGTGCTCTGATCATTATTGAATATGATTACCAACGTAATCTTATGCGGTTTGAAGAAATTACGGTCATCTATTAAACTGTGTAAAAGCTTTATCTGAACATTCACAGGTTTCTTCATTTTCTTACATTACTGTATAGTATCCAAAGTTAGAATAGCAGTGATAATCGGTCACGGTGCATAAATACCGCCTTATATAGTACCCTCTATATGCTGGGCCAACATTATCTGAATGCGCATTTCATTGTTGTCAAAGGTAGACTATTAGGTTTTATGGCTTTATTTCCTCGCTCTTAAACTCCTCTCCTATTTCATCCATCTTCCTAATCAAACATGGGCCAACATCAGGAAAACGCCAAACCGTTACCATGCTTTAGCGTCAAGTAGATTTATGGTTGCATCTCACCCCGCGCGAAAATGACGTTGCCCGTTTCCCGTTACCACTAGCAACCCTCTGCTAAAACAGACACGCACACACAGTGATTTCCGCGGCAACCGTGCTTTCCTCTTTTTTTTTCTTTTGGTCCCCTCTTTCAACCCTTGATTTCCATTAATTCATTTGTAAGCATAACAAGTACTAATACAAGTACAGCAACGGCTACACGCTGAAAAAGACGCACATCGTCTATTATTGCAATTATAGTTTTCTACAAGCAAATATTGTTGTATCATCTCGAAGATATGTTTATTCTAATGAAATTGTGTACATTACTAAATGACTGAAAGAACTCACTTGACATTGAGCTGAAGAAATGTGATTTAATCATTGTATATAATCATAATGCATTATATAATGTATTTATTTGCATAAACAAATGAATTTATATATGATATGAACAGAAAGAATGAGGCGAAAGAAGGCATGTGTAATATGTATGACAATTAAAAACTGTTTACAGATGACGTCTGTACAGTTAGTTTATACAATTTCCTGAAGAAATCTGATAATATCACAAATTCTTACACGCCTTAACACAGTCACCATACATTTTTTTTTTTCATTTTTTAAAATTTCATTTCGATTACCCAAAACCCTCACACCCACACACCATCACATATACACGCACCATCAAACACACACAAATACACACAAACACACACAAATACACACACACACACACACACACACACCATCACACAACGCATGCACACACGCACTTATTAAAGCCAGATATTTTCTCAGCTGAAACTGGCCCGCCAACCATACTGTCCAATACTGTGTCATGCCTGAAATACATCCACACAATATTTGCTCTTGTAATTACCAACACTATGCAAGAAAACCCCACGTGTTTTTTCATTATGAGAATGGTCGGAATCATACACAAACACGCGAGCTGCTAAGAAATACAACAGCAAGAAAACCTTAGCTCTTTGTTTGCAGCTGAAGATATGAAGTCATTGACCCAATGAACCAACCTTTATTTCTCTCATCCACAAGAAAGAATAATTATGCCGTATTGTATCTTACCAAGGAGTTATTACCAGCGCCAACTCTGTTTAGGCATGTCTGTCATAATATAATATTCTCCCGCGGGCCGTCATTGCATCATAATCATACAGGCAGTCCCCGACTGACGTTCGCCAGGCCCTAATCAAACGAATCCACTGAGATTAATTGCAGCTGCTGAGACACTCGCCCGATAATGAAGGTGATAAATGACTCTGAAAGGCGCAGTTTTATTGTCATATCGCTTACGTAATCATGCTATCCGAAGGCATGGATTCCCTTTTGCGAGGGAGGGAATCGATACTGATGTTTCAGGGCATCAGGTTTTTGTTACTTTGGCCCAGCAATGAAGCGATCAGTTAAACAAGTCTTATAAACACTGCATTATTATATACATCAAACCCAGAGAAAACATTTTCTCCAGTAGCTTTTATGCATAGCAAACTGCAGAAACGCGAGACTTTGCTGCGATTAGCCAGTTGTTTGAATGAAACAATGATAGTGACATATACGATACACTGTACCATGAAGGGGTTAAACATGAAATTCTGACCGTGCCAAGAATGTTAGTTACAAGGATGTATAATTTCTGTTGAGATGGGGCTTCAGGTTTCCAACTTTTTTGTGATAATGAGAAACCTCGTATGAAATATGAAAGAGCATGTAATTCTAATGAGGAATGAAAATCAGTTTTGAAATGGCTGAGATATCTTTAACAAAGTGATCCTAATCAAAGGTGATCGGACCCACCTGTATTATTAAGATTATTTTGTTTTACTTTGATTTTGGATGTCTTAGCCTTTTAAAAACCGATTTTCATCAAATACACATTGAATTCCTCTCAGAATTGAATGCTGTGTAATATTCATAAAGTGGTTTCTGAGTATCTCCCAAAAAGTTAAAAGCTGAATCCTCACCTCAACCAATACTGTATCGTCTCTTTAATTACTAAACACTGCAACCCAATAAGAGCAGCGTGCTCTTGAAAGCAATAATTAAGAAAGGTATAACAATAGGTAACAACTAGTAAAGTGATTATATTGTTATTCGCATAAAATGAGTTTTGATAGATTTCATGGGACATTCTAAATTGTTTCTGTCACCTCTAATTTATGCGTACAATTTACCCATTTCGATTCAAAGCTTTCATCACTGTAATAAAAGCGAAGTACTCGACAATCAAAACTGTCTATGAATAACACTTATGGAAAAGCGAAACCCCGGAGGAAAGACAAAATGAGAGATGGCAGATTTGATTGCTTATGTTTCTACGATATCTAATGTAAGTCAATGATTCACAGAGGACATGACAAGTCTTATGACCCATAGCCAGTGTATTTTAACTCTCCAATTGATCATGTGTTCGTGATGCTAAAAAAACGTCGATCTTCACCAAGAGTTGGTTGATTTCAGAGCCACTCGAAAGATGAATTCCTCTCAATCTCGAAGATGTACACTCAACAACAACAACAACATCTTTCTAGATGACTTCCTCTTGGTCTTCTATAGAAATATCTCGGTCGTGTGGACTATCAAAGCTCCTAGCAACGAACAAATAACTCCTTCCTATGACAACGGTTTGCAGTGAGCATTTACACACCAACAACCACTGCATATCTAACCACAGTTCCACCTTCTCCATAATCATACAGATCACGTCTATCTCTGCTCACTCTTTCCTGACCTCCTTTCTTTTTTTTTAACCCTTTCCCAAGTCGAGCTAAATCATGCCACACAAGATCCTGGTAAGCGACGGGTTAAATTATTAAATAACTCATCTTATAAAATTTCAAATGAAACAT
Source organism: Diadema setosum (assembly GCF_964275005.1). Classification (NCBI taxonomy): domain Eukaryota; kingdom Metazoa; phylum Echinodermata; class Echinoidea; order Diadematoida; family Diadematidae; genus Diadema; species Diadema setosum. The sequence goes on from NC_092702.1 coordinate 13,690,927, forward strand.
TATGCATGGGGAAAACCCCGTTAAGAGGATGGTCTATGAAAAGAGAAAGAGGTTATAGAAAGAAAAGCAGACAGAAAGAGTAAGGGAGGGAGGGAAAAGGGGGGGGGTAAGGTAATGCAATAACATTTGAATTTAATTTGAAAGAACGCAATACCAGAAATGTACATTTGCTAAAAGCAAACTGAGCTAATCTAGTAATTAACGCAGCCTTGATGCTCCACCAAGTGCTGCAAAGTATAGTTTCCCTTGAAAGTCTTCCCTATCCCTCGACGAGAAAGGGCTAATTTACCTAATTTCCCCTTCTTCTGTTTTTTCCTCTCTCGCGTCGTCTCCTTTCTCTTTTATCTAATCACTGCCATGATTGCAATCATCAGTAGCATGGCCATCAGTCATCATCTTCATCAGCATATCTTCTTTTCCTATTCATGGTATTACATAATGCTACTGCACCTAATACTAACGGTGATGATAGTAGTAATAATAATTATAGCAATGATAATTCAATTCAATAGTTTGTTTAATGAAAACTGAATTGAACAATGATAAGAGAAAGCATTATAACGATAACAATAATTTGAAAGATGATAAAACTGACAGCCAAAGCGGTCGTTCTACCATCTATTACTTAATCGAAGTTGTCTAGATAAGCTCCCCTATGAACGTAGATATGACGGAAAGAGGACAATCATCTGTGACCATGGTTATTACGTTTATGTGCCGGTTTGACAAAAATGCCAATCATGGTTTATGAAGTGGATTGTGGTTTTAGACTGCGGCCCACTGCATACACGAAACTGAGGCACCCGAGTTCAGCGTGCTCCATTTTTCATTAACAGGATAATCAAGCAAACAAGGGGGCTACTTCTTTGGTTGTAATGGAGGAGCCCATTCAATTTGCATAGCCGATCGATATGGAGGGAGCGATTGTTGTCCTGCTTGGAGACCGCTCAAGTCTCAAAATGGTAACTACTTCCCTGCAAAGAGCAGCATGTCTTTCGAGCTTCACGTCGAAGTAAACCAAATTGCTTCACTTCAGCCCTTAAATTTGAAAAGGGATTCTTAGAGAAAGAATATCGCCGGTGGTGTCATCATCATCAAGACTAGACCAGTTTTCAAAATCTGTAATGCGCCGAAATAAAATCATTATTGTCCCTTTACATTAAAGAGAGCGCGTCTACAGCCTTCAACGAGGTGCATTTTGTATTCAATTTTCTTTGTGTCACTGTTTTTTTTCTGTGTGATGTGTGTGTGTGTGTGTGTGTGTGTGTGTGTGTGTCTGTGTGTGTGTTTTGAAGGCATCTGCATGGAAATGAAAAAAAAAACTATGAGCATGTCTTCGTGCGTTTCGTTCCTTCGTACAGCAATCTTATCTTTTCTTACTAGTAAAGACAGGAACAAGAGAATTGTAAAGCTATGGTCCGAATTCACAAAGGTGGTACAAATGAAACCATGGAGCGCCAAGTGTCGCACGGAATATTTCGTTACGAAATTGGTCATTTCGTCGACAAAATGTCCGTTTCGTTAACGAAATTATCATTTCGAGGACGAAATGTTCATTTAGTTACAAATTGTTGTCATTTTGATACAAAATAATCATTTCATCGACGAAATGACTGATTTCGTAACGAAATATTCCATGCGACACTTGGCGCTCCATGGTTTTTGTCCATGGTTTAAACCATGGTTTCATTTGTACCACCTTCATGAATTCGGGTCATAGTGTCTAAACACGATTGTATATCATTTGAAATTTTGAGATGCCGTCTTCCTTTCCACCTGCTACATCTTTGGACTTCCTCTTGGAAATTAACGAAATCTTCACTCTTCTACGAGACATTCCTGGCTCCAACCAGGAAACTGGTAGTCAGTGCACTCCTGTTTCATGCAGTCAGAATACCGAACATAAAGAGGTTAATGTCTGATATTTCATTCATATTAATTTAATAACACAGTTATCATAAATATATTGACGAAAACAGAGTTTACCGCGAAATAACTAAAAACTTACTTCATATGCACAGGCAACACTGGATTTATATTTACACAATGTCAGAATATTCAGAGTAATCCCATCAAAATAAATGATTTACTTTAGAAAGGTGAAGGAAATGAAAACAACAGCAACAACAACAACAACAACACAAAAATAAAAATCCCACATAAGAAAGACGCTGGTCTTTCCTGCCATCGCCCTAAAACACCATGATGCAATAATGATAATCTGTGTCAAATGAGACTGTCCTCAGAGTTCTCATTTGGACCTCCATTTCTCCTTACAGGATATCCATTGCGGTGATGAAAATACACCGTCGAGCATGTGTGGAAATTCTGCAGTGACCTCTCCAAGGTAATTTTTTCATACATTAAGTTTGATGTCACATGTTTTGTGGTTAATTTTGTTTCTTGGCGGACTGCAAAATTACCTGAGCAGGCCTTCGACAATAAAAATTGTGAAGTCAATCGATGCTGTGGATGTCAGTTTTCAAAGCAGGTAGCATTACTATGTTCCGACACTTTAATTTTTTTCTTTCGTTTCACTGATGTCATTACAAAACTAGAAATGTCGCTTTGGCGACTGGTATGCCTCCGCCATAATGCATGATTTTCCCAATAGGTCTAGATAGTACATGTGGACACTGTGTGATTACATTTTCACAAAATTGGCAAAATATTGGAATGACAAGTTTGTCACAGATGTGTTGAATGTTCACCTTCCTTGACGTAGGTTTAATTGGATGAATAGGAGAGCATGTATCTAGGGATTTAAGGACTTTAACTTGACTTTGAACCATTCATACATTTAGGCATTGAGTAATTTTCAAGGTACAGGTGTGGAGAAAAAGTGCAATTTCTGAATTGAATAGTAAATTGTTACCATTTTCATCTGGCCCTTGACCCTAAAATTCATGAGATAATTACTTTCAGGTAGAACATGCATAATATGTACTAAGTTTCAAGGTAACTTGAGCCACTTCCGAGATATGGAGGAAAATGTTAGTTCAGCACTTTCAATTGATCTTTGACCTTTTGACCTTTGAGGCAAAAAGAGAAAAAAAAAACTTTCCAGAGAATTTCTATTAGGTTACACACGCATACACCAAGTGTAAAAAATAACCCTGCTGGCATTGCATAAATATGAGGGTAATAGTAAAATTTTGAAGTCTTGCACTTGACCTTTGACCCCTGACCTTTGACCCCATGAACCCTACATTCTCTAAATAATCATTCCAGTCAGTACATGTATATACTATGTTCCATGAAGATACCTTAAACAATTTTCCAAGGTACAGAGAAAAAAAAGAAGTTTTAATATTTCTACTTGACCTTTTGACCTTTGACCTTTGACCTCATGACCCAAACTTTCACCAGAGAATCTTAATTGGGTAATACATGTATACACTAAGTTCCAAGAAAATATCTTCAGGCATTCAATAGATATGGTGGAAATAGTGAAATTTTATGTATTTGACCCTGACCTTTTGACCTTTGACCTCATGACCCAAACTTTCACCAGAGAATCTTAATTGAGTAATACATGTATACACTAAGTTTCACGAAAATATCTTCAGGCATTCAATAGATATGGTAGAAATAATGAAATTTTATGTATTTGACCTTGACCTTTTGACCTTTGACCTTGAGCATGTGCACCCAAAAGTTGATAGGCACAACTTCACCCCCTAATACACATACATGCCAAGTTTCATTAGAATACCTCAACAGGTTTCGATAGTTACCTTATCCACAAAATTCATTACGGACGGACGGACGGAAGGACGGACGGACGGAAGGACGGACGGACGGACGGACGGACAACCCGAAAACATAATGCCTCCGGCACCACTTCGTGGCGGAGGCATAAAAATAACGTACTGAAGTTTGAAGTTTGACTTTAAAGTTTATTTAACATAAAACCATTCATACATTTGCAACTACATATATCATTGATACATTAAAAGACATAAATTTATACATATCATGTTTGTGTCTGTTTGCGTGTGTGATTGTGTGTGTGTGTGTGTGTGTGTGTGTGTGTGTATGTATGTGTTTCTGTGTGTTTTGGCACTATGGAGTTATGTTTGGAGTTATTATCGAAAGTATTCCTTAGTTAGATACATATGAAGAAGAAAAAAGCCTCCACCTTTTGGGAAAAGATATTATTACGTTCACTAATATCACGTCATTATACGAAAAACATAATTTAACTAGAAATGTCGCTATGGCGACTGGTATGCCTCCGCCATGATGCATGATTCTCCTTATAGGTCTACATAGTACATGTGGACAATGTGTGATTACATTTTCACAAAATTGGCTAAATATTAAAAATGACAAGTTTGTCACAAATGTGTTGAATGTTCACCTTCCTTGATCTAGGTTTAATTGGATGAATAGAAGAGCATGTATGATTTGGGATTTAAGGACTTTAACTTAAAGGGAAAGTAAACCCAAAGAGTAATGTCGATTGAGTGAAAGCAGTAATATTAGTAGAACACATCAGTGAAAGTTTGAGGAAAATCGGGCAATCGATGCAAAAGTTATGAATTTTTAAAGTTTTGGTGTTGCAACTGCTGGGTAAGGAGACTACTAGAGGTTATGACGTATGAGTGGACTACAATATAAAGAAAATAAAAAGGGAATTCAATAAAAATTCATTTTTCATGAAAATTACACATTCCATCAACTTGATACTGACATACAATGTTAGGGGTAGCACTTATTCCCCCTGCTTTCTGAGAGCGGTTAGTCAAGAACTCTTTCATTTTGCTAGAAAAGTGAATTTTTGTGGAATTCCTTTTATATTTTCTTTATATCGTGGTCCTCTCATACGTCATAACCTCTAGTAGTCTCCTCATCCAGCGGTTCCAACACCAAAACTTTAAAAATTCATAACTTTTGCATCGATTGTCCGATTTTCCTCAAACTTTCACTGATGTGTTCTACTAATGTTACTGCTTTTACTCAATTCACATTGCTCTTTGGGTTTGTGTTCCCTTTAACTTTGACCAATTCATACGTTTATGCACTGAGTAATTTCCAAGGTATGGAGAAAAAGTGCAATTTCTCTATTGAATAGTAAATTGTTACCATTTTCATCTGGCCTTTGACCCTAAAATTCATAAGATAATCACTGTCAGGCAGAACATGCATAAATATGTAGAAAGTTTAAAAATAACTTGAGTCACTTCCGAGATATGAAGGAAAATACTTAGTTCAGCATTTTCACTTGATCTTTGACCTTTTGACCTTTGAGGCAAAAACAAAACAAAAACAAAACTTTCCAGAGAATCTCTATTAGGTTATACATGCATACACCAAGTGTAAAAAAATGATCCTGCTGGCATTGCATAAACATGAGGGAAATAGTAAAATTTTGAAGTGTTGCCCTTGACCTTTGACCCCTGACCTTTGACCCCATGAACCCTAAATTGTCCAGATAATCACTGCCAGTCAGTACATGTATGTTCCATGAAGATACCTCGAACAATTTCCAAGGTACAGAGAAAAAAGTGAAGTTTTAATATTTTTACTTGACCTTTTGACCTTTGACCTTTGACCTCATGACCCCAAACATTCACCAGAGAATCTTAATTGGGTAATACATGGATACACTAAGTTTCAAGAAAATATCTTCAGGCATTGCAGAGATATGGTGGAAATAGTGAAATTTTATGTATATGACCTTGACCTTTTGACCTTTGACCTTGAGCATGTGCACCCAAAAGTTGATAGGCACAATTTCACCCCCTAATACACATACATGCCAAGTTTCATTAGGATACCTCAAAAGGTTTTTTAGTTACGCTTGCCACAAAATTCATTACGGACGGACGGACGGAAGGACGGACGGACAACCCGAAAACATAATGCCTCCGGCACCACTTCGTGGCGGAGGCATAAAAAAAGAAAAAAAAAAACACACAACATTGAAAGCATAGAGTCATTATAGGTCAGTTATAATTATCTTATGCTAACGACCACAGATGGGGACAATGAACGGACTGTGTCCTGCCTAAACAGTACTTTTCCTTTTTGCTTCCAGACTCACTTCACTTGCAAATTTTAACTTTTTGCGAGATACTTATAAACAAGGTTATGAAATGTTAAAGAACATACATTATTCTAAGACACATTCAAAGCATACGTGATGAAAATCGGTTTTGCAGTGGCCGAGAAAGCCAAAAAACAAAGGAAAACAAAGCGATGCTACTAAAAGGTGGGTCCCATTTTTCATTATAGGGTTGCTTTGTTTTGGATATCTCAATTTTCAGATACTTTGAAGTCCTCTCAAAATTATATTCTCTTCTTTTTTATTTCATAAGAGGTTTGTCATTATTATCATTTTACCCCCCAAAAAGAAAGAAATTCATTAAAAAATAGCTGGAAACCTGAGGCCCAATCTCAACCGAAACTGTACCATCCCTTTAAGCTACGGAACGTAGTAAACGCTGTTACATGGTGGGTTTAGGGTTGTTCCTAATATTTTGGGGTTGCCAATGTAACTATTCTGTTGAGACGTACACTGTTGTGAATTATGTACTCCTAATGCCACTACCGCAATACCATGAAAATGTCTACAAGTCACATTAAAAAAAAAAAAATCCTTAACCATCTTCAGAATGTTGCTTGACCCTTGCTCAAGAATGAACTAAAATGCAAATTCGCTGTTCCGAAATACACAAATTCCGTATAAACGTATACGTTCGTTAATCCGTAAACGAAACAGAGTCCGTTAACCGAAAATCAATGTGGTATTTAGAAGGTTAGTTAGTCCGAAAATGAAATACGGTTCGTTATCCCGAAGATTCGATAGTCCGAAAATGCAAGAAGGTTCGCTAATCCGAAAATGAAAAAAAAAAAAAAAATATGAACGAATTAACCTTTGGAAATACCTACCCTATTTCGTTTCCGGATTGATGAATGTTCGGAAGATTGAACCTTATTTCATTTTCAGATTAACGAACTTCCGGAGTAAGGAACTGTAATCTACTGAAGATAATGTGACGTCACGTGTCCCAAGGTGACGAGTCCAGGGCCCAATTCCATAAAAGATGTTAGGATAGAAACTTCCCATAGCAACAGCCAATCAGGAAGCTGGGTTCATGTTGTTACCATGAGAATTACCGTTCCAGCAAGAATTGCTGTCATATCAACTTTCTATAACATGGGGCCCAGGTCCTGAGAATGCTGTCCCTTTGTATACACTATACCAACGAATTAATTTCGCCCGAAATCACCTCAGTAATTAAGGCTGAAAGAAAAATATTACTTTATTAAGGAGAAAATGACCGGCGAGAGAGAGGTTCGGTAGACTGCAATCAATAAACCCAGCGAGCTTGTAGTCGACAATTCTTCCAATACCCACTAGGAAATTTGAAAAGAAAGATCACAGATAATGAGCAAACTGTCTTCGACAATGAAAGATAGTTCATTTAACAAAAGCAGACACATACAGTAGATATCCAGAAGAAGCATTATAGGTTGTGTATACATAGTTATTGTTATTATTTTTTTATCTAATTTGGAAGGGGGAGAAACTGAAAGCAGTGGTCAATTTAAGTAGAAGAGCATTCTTTACGTTTCATCTTAAACGTAAGGAGTGGATATTTCGTCGGATTCAGCTGAGAATTAGACAAGAATATATATATTTCCTCTTTTTTTTTAAATAGATTCAGACTATCTTAAGTACAAAGCTTCAATCCGATGTGGGTTAAATGGGGATTGAAAGTTGAAAGTTTATTGACTCAATCACCTATATTGGGGTATGCGAATTCAAAAGCAACATATCTATGTACAAAATATGATAACACACGTAGACATGATATGTAAAGAAACGTTACAGGCACCGCCTGCGAGCACTAAAACACGAACTCATAGATACATACAAAATGTTCTCATACCATTAGTCTACAAACTAAGTCATCTTTAATAATCATATTCACAAAAAATAAAAATAAAAATAAAAGTCATTACACTGTATGTATGATACTGTTTTGATATAGGCTCTAAATGATTTGTGACTTATCAAAATATTGAACAATTTCTTTACAGAATTTCATCATATCTCCACCAATGTCTCCTTAGTAGTGCCCTTAAAAAGTGAATCCATTTTAAGTAAGTTTGGGTGTTTCCAGAAATATTTCTTAAGCGCTTGTTTACGAGGATTATGAAAAAGCGGACATCGAAATGAATAATGAAATTTATCACCAAACTGGCCGAGAGAGTAATTTTCAAGAATTCTTTCACTTCGTGGAGTTTGAGTACCGTCCCGTCACCACAGGTTACTTATTATTCAAACACCTAAAGCGACAGAAAAAAATCCTATCAGTGGGACTTAATTGAATAGAACAATTCTCAAACTTAAGTTCATGTTTAAATATTCTATAAACTGTACACTGTGTGTTAGAACATACTTCATCATGCCAGTCTTGTGCGCTTGCGTAGACCTCGTACAGTCCAGTCAATACGCACGAAGTATTGTTGCGTCATAAAATACATTGCGGTTGCCTTGTGCAGCAATAGCGCGTGTGTGTAGCTTCCGCGTTTTTAGTAGACGGCCATTGGCTGAAAGTTGTTCACGCTACAGTGCGCGATGCTAGGTTACAAATTGGTCTTGGGTCACCAAACAAACCCTTCACTCTTTCCTAGTGAGCTTCTGAGTAACGATCGTTATACAGTTGTTCTCTTTCCGAGCTTTCTGAATTCGCAGATGTTCGAAGAATTCTGTCAGTTATTGGTTCTGACATTGACAGATCAATAGTAAGTATTATGAAATTTGTCAAAACAATGGCGACATTTTGATTTTTGACCATCTATTTATCTCTCCATATCTTCAAATTGCTTAAAGAGTAAAAGAACTCACAGCAAGACAAAGACACATTATATCGCAGTGTGTGGCTCTAAAAGATTTGGTAGATATAATATTATTATCTATTAAATTGATATCAACGTATCAATACCAAACTTTCTATTTTGTTTCTGGTTATGCCAAGGCCATATGTCAGATATTCAAGCTGTGTCTACGGACGAAGCTTTTTCGGCTCAGAAACAGCGCAGAGCCAAATTGATGGGTAAACGAAAGCAGCGGCTGGCTCTCGGGCCGGCATGCGACCATGCTGCCGAGATACTCCAAGCCATCAAGATTGTCAACGAACGGGGTGACAAAACTACCCTTCGTGATGATGTGCAGATCGAGGGCGAGTCATCGGTAGTACAAGAGACCAAGGAGTCGGCAATAGTGTCTGCCCACGGAGATGACGTTGCCCCAACCACAGAACGTACTCCCGCTTCCACAGGCGAAGCGGTCCCTCAAAATGTTGTCGTCGACCAGAATGTTGAGATCGACGACCATGTGGCGACAGTGTTGCCAACAGCAGATGTGCCCACAGAGTGCCAAACAACGTCAGGAGACAGCCAGGTAGAATTTCATATTGCATTAACTTTTCGTTCAGTGCTCACTCCTCATTGCTGATTTCACACATGTATAATACAGTAAATAAAAACATAATACAATGAATCGATGTGAATCACGATTTTGCCAGGTTTTCATTTCAGATGACATCTGCGTTTGTTTTGTTTCACTTTTTATTGTCTTTTGATGGCATCTGAATGGAAGTGAAAGCAAGAAAGAAAACAGGAAAAAAACAAACTATGAAAATATCTTCCTACGTTTCGTTTCCTTTTCCAGCAATATTTTCTTTTCTTATCGGTAAAGCAGGAAAATGGGAAGCTAATGTCTACACACGATTGAATATCCTCTGAAATTTGCAGGCTTCTGACAAAACTGAGAATCCGACTTCCTCTCCACCTGCTACATCTTTGGACCTCCTTTCGGAAATTCACGAAATCTTCCCTCTCCTACGACACATTCCTTCCTCCAACCAGGAAACTGGTAGTCAGTGCACTCCTGCTTCATGCAGTCAGAATGCTGAATTTGAACAGGTAAATATATGTTATTTTATTCATATCCAGTTCCTGCAAACATACTGTTTATCATATTGACAAAAATAAAATTCCCCTCAAGATTATTAAATACTTAACTTCATACGCACATGGACAGCACTGGATTTATATTTACACATTATCAGAATAAGAATAATCCCATTAAATGATTTACTTCAGACAGTTGAAGGAAATGAAAAAAGCAACAACAAGAACAACACAAAAACAAAAATCCGACATTAGAAAGTCACGGTTCTTTTCTGCCATCGCCCGAAAACATCATGGGGCAATGATGATATTCTGTGTCAAATGAGACCAAACTTTTCATTTTTTTGTTTTGTTTCTGGTTATGCCAAGGCTATGTCAGATATTCAAGCTGTGACTACGGACGGAGCTTTGTCGCCTCAGAAACAGCGCAGCGCCAAATTGATGGGTAAACGAAAGCAGCGGCTGGCTCTCGGGCCGGCGTGCGACCATGCTGCCGAGATATTCCAAGCCATCAAGATTGTCAACGAACGGGGTGACAAAACTACCTCTCGTGATGATGTGCAGATCGAGGGCGACTCATTGGTAGTACAAAAGACCGTGGAGTCGGCAATGGTGTCTGCCCAGGAAGATGACGTTGCCCCGATCACAGAACTTACTACCACTTCCACAGTAAAAGCGGTCCCTCAAAATGTTGTCGTCGACCAGAATGTAGAGATCGACGACCACGTGCCGACAGCGTTGCCAACAGCAGATGTGCTCACAGAGTGCCAAACAACGTCAGGAGACAGCCAGGTAGAATTCCATATTGCATTAACTTGTCCATTCCTTTCAGTTCTCATTCCTCATTGCTGATGTCAAATATGTTTGCAATAAGAATAATAGAATACAATACAATGTAGATCGATATGAAACACGATTCTGCCAAAAGGCTTTGTTTTCAAAGAACATCTGCATTTTTCTTTGTGTCACTTTTTTTTTGTCTTTTGATGGCATCTGCATGGAAATGAAAAACAAAACAAAACAAACTATGAGCATGTCTTCGTGCGTTTCGTTCCTTCGTACAGCAATCTTATCTTTTCTTACTGGTGAAGACAGGAACAAGAGAATTGTAATGCTATATAGTGTCTAAAGACGATTGGATATCATTTGAAATTTGCAGGCTTCCGACAAAACTGAGGTGCCATCTTCCTTTCCACCTGCTACATCTTTGGACTTCCTTTCGGAAAATCACGAAGTCTTCCCTCTTCTAAGAGACATTCCTGGCTTCAACCAGGAAACTGGTAGTCAGTGCACTCCTGCTTCATTCAGGCAGAGTACTGCACCTGAACAGGTGAATATATTTCATTCACATTTAGTTCCTAACCCTATTTATCATAAACATATTGACGAAAATAGAGTTTCCAGCGAGATTATTTTATACTTATACTTCATTACGCAAAGGACAACACTGAATTTATATTTACGCATTATCAGAAAAAGAATAATCCCATCAAATGATTTAGTTTAAACAGCTGAAAGAAATGAAAACAACAACAAAAACAAGAACACAAAAATAAAAATCCGACATTAAAAAAGACGGATCTTTTCTGCCATCGCCCGAAAACACCATGAGGCAATGACTTGTTATTCTTTGTCAAATGAGACTGTCCTCACAGTTCTAATTTTGACCTCCATTTTTCGTTACAGGATATCCACTCTGTTGATGAAAATACACCATCGAGCACATGTGAAAATTCTGCAGTGACCTCTCCAAGGTAAGTAATTCTTTCATGCATTATCTTTATTCAGGTATATAGTTTGATGTCACATATTCTGTGGTTAATTTTGTTTCTTGACGGTCTGCAAAGTCACATTCGCAATTGGTTGACAATCAAAACTGTGAAGTCAATCGATGCTGTGGAAGTCAATATCCTTCAAAACAAGTATAGCATACCTGCTGCAATGTACTGGCACACTTTTATTATCTTTTTTATTTGCCTTTCGTTCCACTCAAGGCATTTCAAGTATAATTACTACATGTATATATAATGTATCCATTGCTCATTGTCATCACTGCAGGTATCCGACAGAGAGCTCCCTAAGCAGTCAAAACGGTGACGAAGTTGTCGTTAACATGCTGCGACAAAAGGTTAAGTGTCCATCACTGATTTTTGATGACCTTTTGACTTTCAACTGCGGCCACAGCGTGTCGGTAAGTCTTTCCAAAATCATGCCTACAAAGGTTTTTAAATGAGAGAACGCACTTTTCATCAATCCTTTTTTTTCAGTTGCAAGCAATTGCAATGCAAAAGTTGTATGTATAATTATGTCGCCAGCAAATAATGATATTATGTATAATACGCTAATTGCTTTTCTCTCTTTGTACAATTCCAGAACATGAACAGTCTACTTGAGATTGGTCGTGGTAGCTACGGCCGTGTTCTCCTAGCCCGACACCGTAAAACATCAATTCCCGTTGCCATCAAAGAGCCCTTTCGATCCAACAACCATGCCTCACCTGGCGAACTGGTGGACGAACTAAAAGAGACAAGAAGACGAGCCAATAAGGAGGCTCTCGTTCACCACCTTCTCTCGGACAGTCCATACTTCCCACGTTTCTTGGGAACACTCGACAACGGCAACGACCTCTGTCTGGGAGTGCAGTTTGTTGGAGACAGTGAAACGGGACTCAGCTATCCACTTCTCAACCCACCTCCTCTCTCAACCAAGGACGGCCTCCACATCGCCGAGGACGTCGTCAAGGGCATGATGGAGCTCCATGAGAACGGACTCCTCCACAACGACATGAAAAGCGACAACGTCCTTCTTGAACGTCGAGGAGGTCGCTACCGCGGTGTTATAATCGACTTTGGCATGGTGTCATCGATGACCTCCCCGCTTCAAATGTCGGGTCTCCCGGAAGCCGTCAAGTTTGCCTACCTGCAGGGGGATGAAGCGGACTATCTTGCCCCCGAAATCGTGCTCGACGAGGAACAGACATCAGTTCACTCAGAAATCTTTTCACTAGGTGTCATCTTGACGGACATCGCACAGGTGCTTGACGGTAAGTTTTGCAATTGTTTTCTCGACACTAATTGATCATTGTTGGTCAAATATCTTTGATTCGCCAGCTTGCGATTATGACGTATTTTTACATAGATAATTTCACGACTAACTGTGATAAACTGGTAATCACTGGTAATTCCCTTAATCAAATCACAGCTCAATGAGGATGTTGAATCTTAATCGTATCAAAAATAATTTCTGATTGTCTAACAGGCATCTATCCAAGTCATATCGTTTTTATGTTTGAGGCAATATATCGTTATTTCTAATCTACATGAATACAAACAGATTTGCCTACGGTTTTGCCATTAATTGTGCGATTTCAACACGTAACACTTATATACGTCGATAGATCCCTTACAGAATAAATCATAGTATATCTTATATTTTCTATACACTCACCTTGCAGATTCACGATCTCCAACCGTTCAGGAACTCTCTTCCCTCGGCATGAGATGCAGAATTAGAAACCCAGAATCCCGTCCGAGTCTCACTACAATTCTGAAGGAAATCAGCGAGCTGAAAAGACGGTTCAAACGCCCACCTTTCTGGAAGCGCCTTTTCAGGAAACTACGAAAATAAAACTCTGTATCAGACTTTCAGCTGACATTTAGGGGTCAAAGGACCACTGCCTTGTAAATATTGTAAATAAACCATTGTTGCAAAATATATATTTCTTACACGTGCATGTTATCAGTTCAGTGTTAATTGAAGTACAAGTGTACTGATATTAAATGCATTTTTTTTGGGGGGGGGGGGAGGGGTCGGATTTCCACATAGGTAATGGTTTTGTCAACCAAAGCATCAATTTGAAGAATTATACGAGTAGAGTATGAGACATACATGTATACAAATCAAATCAAAATCTTGAAACTCACTCGCACTGACAAAGAATAACGTAATGAAGTTTGAAGTTTGAATTTAAAGTTTATTTAACATAAAACCATTCATATAGTTGCAATTACATAAATCATTGATACATTAAGATACATAAACTACATATCATGTTTGTGTCTGTTTGCGTGTGGGATTGTGTGTGTGTGTGTATGTATGTTTTTGTGTGTTTTGGCGTTATGGAGTTATGTTTGGAGTTATTATGGAAAGTATTCCTTAGATACATGCGAAGAAGAAACTGGCCTCCGCCTTTTGAGAAAATACATTATCACGTTCACTTATATTGCGTCATTATAAGAAAACTATAATTGAAAAAAAAAGAGGAAAAAACAACAACATTGAAAGCACAGAGTCATTATGTCAGTTATAATTATTTTATGCTAACGACCACAGGTGGGGGACAATGAACGGACTGCATCTTGCCTAAACAGTACTTTTCCTTTTTACTTCCAGACTCTCTTCGCTTACAAATTTTACCTTTTTGCGAGATACATTGTACTTATAAACCAGGTTATGAAATGTTAATGAACATACATTATTCTAAGACACATTCAAAGTATACATGATGAAAATCGGTTTTGCAGTGGCCGAGAAATCCAAAAACAAAGTAAAACAAAGCGATGATATTAAAAGGAGGATCCCACCTTACATTATAGGGTTGCTTTGTTTTGGATATCTCAGTCATTTAAATATCGATTTTCATCAAATACACTTTGAATTCCTCTTAGAATTATATTATCTTCTTTTTTATTTCATAAGAGGTTTGTCATTATCTTTATAAAAAAAAAAAAAAATGGAAGCTGGAAACCTGAGGCCCAATCTCAACCGAAACTGCACCATCCCTTTAAGCTACGGAACGAAGTAAACGCTGTTATGGAGGGTTTAGGGTTGTTCCTAATATTTTGGGGTTGCTGATGTGTAACTATTCTGTTGAGATGTACACTGTTGTGAATTATGCACTTTTTATGCCACTACCGCAATATGAAAAATGTCTGCAAGTCACATAAAAAACAATTTCAATAACCATCTTCAGAATGTTGCTTGATCCTCGCTCAAGCACCGCTGCGCTCAAGAATGAGCTAAATGCAAATTCTCTGTTCCGAAATACACAAATTCCGTATACACGTATATGTTCGTTAATCCGAAAGCGAAATAGGGCCGTTAACCGAAAATGCAAGCGGTTGGTTGGTCCGAAAATGAAATACGGTTCGTTATTCCGAAGGTTCGATAGTGCGAAAATGCAACAAGGTTCGCTAATCCGAAAATGAATACATCAAAAAACTAGAAATGTCGCTATGGCGACTGATGCCTCCGCCATAATGTATGATTCTCCCAATAGGTGTATAGTACAATGTCTTCACAATGTGTGATGACAGTTTCACATGACTGGCAAAATATTGAAATGACAGGTTTGTCAGAAATATCTTGAATGTTCACTTTCTTTGAACTGGGTTTGCTATAATTGTCTAAGAGTGCAGGTACCTATTTGTATATATTGAGGATTTTTACTTGACTTCTGACCGACCCTTTTATAATTTAATGCAATGAGTAATTCTCAAGGTATGAAGAAAGAAAGAGTGTAATTACAGTACAAGATAGATTTTTTCTTTGCATTTAAACCTGGCCTTTTACCCTTAACCTTTGACCTTCTGGCTGGAAATTTCCCAGCGAATCTCCATTAGGTAATACATGTATATATTAAGTTTTAAAACTAATAATGCAAGCATTGCATATACTAGTATATGAGGGAAATAGTAAAATTTTGAGGAGTTGACCTTGACCTTTGACCCCCTGACTATTGACCCATGACCCCTAAGTTCCCTAGATAATCCCTGCCAGTCAGTACATGCGTATGTATACAAGTTCCATGAAAATACAGTGTACATTGAACCATTTGCGAGAAAAGTGAAATTGTAACATTTTCACCTAACCTTTCACCTTTTGACCTTTGACCTTATGACATGAAACTCTCTCTGGAGAATCTTTACGCAGTAGTACATGTCTACACTAAGTTTCAAGAAAATACCTTCGGGCATTGCATAGATATGGGGGAAATAGCAACAGTTTTAGCATTTGGCCTTGACCTTTTGACATTTGACCTCCTGCCAATGTCACTAAAATCTACTCAACTAATTGCCCCATCATACATCATCCTTGGACCAAGTTTGGTGAAAGCTGCTTCATCCAGTTTTGAGTTATCACGTAAACAGAAAAATTTTAGGATTTGACCTTGATCTTTGACCTTTGACCTCTGTCCGATTTCTCTAAAAAACTAACCAAGTAATTGTCCCATCATACATCATCCCCGGACAAAGTTTGGTGAAATTTGCTCGATCCAGTCTTGAGTTATCGCGTAAACAAATACAATTTCATGATTTGACCTTGAACTTTGACCTTTGGCCTTAGGCAGATTTCACCCAAAATCTAATCAAGTAATTGCCCCATCATACTTTATACTTGGACCAAGTTTGGTAAAATTCCAGTCAATATTACTCAAGTTATCGCGTAAACGAATGCGGACGGACGTACGGACGTACGTACGGACGTACGGACGGACGGACAACCCGAAAACATAATGCCTCCGGCACCACTTCGTGGCGGAGGCATAAAAAAAGTGTGCAAACGAATTTAACCTTCGGAAATACCGACCACATTTCGTTTCTGGATTAATGGACCTTTGGAATACTGAACCTTATATTGGGAGTAAGGAACTGTAATCTACTGAAGATGATGTGACGTCACGTGTCCAACGATGACGAGTCCAGGGCCCCATTTAATATAAGATGTTAGGATATAAACTCTTGCTGGAATGGCAATTTCCCATAGCAACAGCCAATCAGGAAGCTGGATTCTTGTTGTTACCATGACAACTGACATTCCAGCAAGAAGAATTGCTATCATATAAACTTTCTATAAAATGGGCCCAGGTCCTGAAAATGATACGTTAACCAGGGGGGGTGTTTCATAAAGCTGTTCGTAAAGTTACGAACAACTTACGAGCGACTGGTGATCACTTCTGATGTGCTATACATATCAGAATTTCCATAATTCAGCACAAGAATTGATCACCAGTCGCTCGTAAGTTGTTCGTAACTTTACGAACAGCTTTATGAAACAGGGCCCAGGACGTTTACGTCTGTGCAATGCGCGTCGGTCGGTGTTTCCAGGTTTAGCTGAGATTTCATCTGTACACGTACCTGTACACGATATACACTGTATTGTGTTCACGAGTCCTACATCAGTCCCTTTGTATTCACTTTACATACGAAATAATTTCATGCGATATCGCATCAATCACTCGAAGATATTACTCTATGAGATAGAAAATGGCAAGAGAGAGGTTCACTATATTCTGCAATCAATACACCCAACGAGTTTGCAGTCGAAAATTCTTCCAATACCCACTAACAAATTTGAAAATAAAAATCACAGATAATGAGCTATCTCTCTTTGACAGTGAAAGAGAGTTCTTTTGACAAAAGCTGATACATAGAGAAGATACCCGGAGGAGGTATAGCTTCTGTATATACATTTATTTCTTTTTCATTGAGGCGCGGAGAGACTGAAAGCAGTGGTCAGTTTGAGGGAAAAGACCGTTCTTGACGTTTCATCTCAAATATCAGGAGTGAGTATTTCGGCGGATTCAGCTGAGCATTAGACAAGGAAATAATAAGCCATACCAACATATTGGTTATCATTGTTATTCAGATGATAATACAAAACTTTATCTGTCGTTTAAACCTACTGTGTCTTCATTGTCATCCGCCATTGCAAAACTTGAAGCATGTTTGCAAGGCGTGAAAATCTGTCTTACACCAAATGGCCTTAACACCCCCCCCCCCCCCCGGTCATCCATACCGCATGCGCGTTCCCGATTTTTCGGGATAGGGGTATATTTTCGGGGCTCAGCTCGGGGGAAAAATCCCCGAAATTCCTCAAAATAGGGGGTCTTTTATAATTTCCCCCGAAATATTTCTAATTTAGGGGTAGTTTACAAATCTTTCCCAACATCTTTCAGATATGTCAGATATTTTTGATTTGGTAAATTGATAGAAAGAAATTAATAGTTGTATTATTTTTTTCTCAGGCACGTACATTTTGATATATATGATATATTTATATTTATTATAGGGGGTGCATTTTTCTTTCTAAACTCAGACAGTAAGTTGGATTTTTTTTCCATCCCGGATGCAAACTGCTACATTTAGTCTCATTCTTCATTTTCCCAATGTTATGAACAGTTCTGTTCTGTTTGATGTACTATTCGGAGTTATGTTAATGTTATTTGTTGTGATTGTTACCTTGTATGTATGTGTTTACAGGGCCCCCTGGAAAACAGTACTTGATTACTGACGGGGCCACCCTGTATAAATAAAACGAAATAATAATAATAATAATAATAATAATAATAATAATAATAATAATAATAATGTCCATCTGTAGAAATCCCAGCCTGAACCCTGAGTGAAGGCCTAAAAGTGCTAAAAGTACATCTTCTCTGGTACATTCAGTATGAGAACGTCTCTAAATATGTTCCTGTCCATTCGCATGGTGCTGAAATTGTTGACACTCTTTACCTCAGGACCCTTCTTCATTTAGGAGGGTAATTTTGCTAGTTCCCTTCCAGAAGCATGTGATAGGGCGGCAATTCTGCTGGCCTCCCTTCCCAAACCCTATAAGGGGGGTTAATGTTTGATGGCTCTCCTTCAAAAACCGGCCCTGTCATAGGGGTCAAAATCCTAACCCCATCTCCCGAATAGGGGTATTTCTAGGAACCTGGAACAAGCATGTGTATGGTTGACTGCCGGAATGGGGAACCGGGCTTCTGGACTCATCCCTCAATCTCCTCCGTCCCTCGACTACCGAACAACTTCCCGGGCGGAAAATTCAACGCAACGAGCTGGTCGGGCGGACCACGCTAGATTTCTTTGTTGTGGCCGATAGCTCGAGATAATAGCATAATATAACGCATTCTACAAAACTGCGCAAAATCATGTTGTAACTTTGTATAAATTCGCGTCGTCGCTTGTATTTTAGCGTATGAATAAACTTAAAATGAACAACATAAAAAAAGAGAGAGAGAGAGAGAGAAGAAGACAGAATCAAAGTACCGGTAATGAAATTGGATTATTTGTGATGTTATTCCCGACGGTAATCCGCTTTTTTTTCTTTTAAAAAAAACCAAACAAATACGCAGTAATTCTCACGGAGACAATTGTTGAATCAGGGAGTAGGTCCTGTCCTGCCTTCCTGGCATAACCATGTCGTAAGTTGAGAGTATACTTTTTTTTAACATGGTATATAGGCCTACATGTGGATATAATAGCGTGCGTTCTGCATTGCACCATTATCATGTGATACGTACGGTACTGTTGCAACTGTGTACACGTGAGCAGGCCTCTGAGCAGGCCATAAAAAAAAAAAAAAATCAGAAAGATAATTCCACGGCATGCATGAATGGGAATAATCATAAGTTAAAAGATGTCGATGATCTGAAGTGGGATCGGGTAACAACGGAGATCTCAACACTTCAGTGAATCGTAGCCTATAATACAATTTTTATCATCATGAGCACTGCGTTAATTGTACACAACGCAACAGCAGTTGTGGAAAGGGCACAGGGCTTGTGTTCACCATGTGGACGTTAGTGTTTTTCCGGGTCACGCAGGTAGACCTTTTTTTAATGATATTTTCTCACTCTGTCAAGTTCAACTAGCTGCTTGTATGTGTTTCTTTGTTATGAGATCCGATATAGCCGATCTCGTTATAAGAGAAGGGTATTACACAGGGGCGGCGCAGCCGTGGGGGCCGTGGGGGCTCGGGCCCCCACACTTTTTGTGCACCATACAAAGGAATACATAAGGTGTCATCACTTTGGGCCCCCACACTTTTTTCAACCCGGAAGTACGTAAGAGGCACTACAATGGGAGGGGAGGGAATGAGCTGAGGATCTTTTTTTTTTTTTTTTTTTTTTTTTACTTTGACAGCTGAAGAAACCCGGAAGAGGACGGGTAGAGATGAGCTGAGGACCTTTTTTTTTTTTTTTTTTTTTTTTTTTGCTTGTTAGCTCATGAAACCCGGAAGTGGGTCCCACACTTTTGAAAACAGTGCGCCGGCCCTGTTACAGCCCTCATAACATCCCAACATCTCGAAGTATTAGGTCCTAAATTTTATCGAGTTTCCCCTGATATGAACGAATGGGCTCGAGACATTCCTGTTTTACTGGTGTCTGCGTAGAGATAATAATGGTAAGGCACAATCATTGTACATCAATGGGAGGGATTCTATATACGTATGTTGTGTCTATATTATGACGGCTATAATATACGCATTGAGACATTGTATTCTGCGTTAATAAATATGAAAAAATAAACAATCACGAATTTCTGTTTTTTTATGAGATTCACATTTGCGACGCGACATTTCTGAAGTCGGTTCATGCGGAAAGAATTTGGCCTGGCGCTATAAATTAAAAGAAAAAAGATAAAAACACACACACACGAAAAAAAATCATATCATATTATATCATATCTATCATATATCATATCATATCATATCATATCATATCATATCATAATAATAGCCATCATATTATGTGTCACTCCGTATTTCTCTCCCAAACAAGGAGAAACATAGAGGAAATAAGAAAAAACCCGAAACTAAACCACGAGCAGTGAATCCAGGAAGCAACGGTAAAGCAGGTGTTGAGCACCCATTGATTGAATGTAATACAATGGTATCACTAATCTTGCCTCCATCCACTACCAGTTTAGTAACACTGCGATGTTTGAAATACTCATTGTGTTTCAAGCTGCACTGAAGATCCACCTTCTCCTCCGTCGGAACGAAGTTGTTCTGACGCACGCGTAGGCATGCGTTATGTTCATATAAATCCCCCGATATTACATTCCATTCCTGTAAAATCCCATTCTGTGATGACTTTGGCTGATGTGAAAAGGGTCTATCTATCAAAATTCCGGATGTTTGAGGTGACGACATAACTTATGAATTGGTAATGATATTTCTTTCTTTTATTTATATGAGAACCCGATAAGTTCCACCACCAACAAACAACTTTCTCGCCTTTCGTGATGTTAAAAACAATCGGTTATACACAAACTTACAATAGCAACAAAGACAGGTTTCAGAGAATAACATCCGTAAGTGGAGGTAAGTCATAACCTTTCAATTATATGGTAGTCATTGCTATGTAGGAAATATTCTTATGGGATAGTCTATAGCAAGAAAAAAAATACATACATACATAAATATTATAACGTGTACACACACACACACACACACACACCCACACACACATACATAATACAACTGTATAGCGAGAGACACAAAAAAAGAGGAGAAAAATGTACATTTGTATAATCATATCTGCCACCAGAAATAGATTTCGGGTCCTCACTTTTTAATGAATAAAAAGTTTTGGTGGCCAAATTGGGTGACCAATAATTTGTGAGTGTGCATAAAGCATAAATTGAATTAACTTTTTTTTATATCCAGAATATATAATTTCTTTGTTTTTCTTTTATTTCAGGGGCCTCTAAATTTCATTGCCCCGCAACCAAAAAATTAAATTTGATGATTTTGGTGGCCTGAACGGACGACTCAAAATATTAGTGTTGAGCCTTGTATCATGCTATCGTGAGCTGTTTGCCTGGCTGTACGTGGCAAGTTACATACTGTACCACAAGGACCGAAATTAGATGTCAGGAACCTTCAAACACGATATAGCCTACATGTCCGTGTATATCACCATGGAGGTTTTATACATGGAGTTCCAACTGGCTGTAATTATTCAAACAGTTGTCAGATTTCTATTGATGTACAAAAGAATTCCACAGGTGCACTTGTGCCTTTGATAATCGATGTTCGACGCCGCCGTCTTGCTGAGCAATCTGAAGATTTATTTTGAACGTTATCATAATGTTGGCCATATTTTGCCTATTTATTCATTAAATGAAATGAAATTTCACTTAATGATAAAGCATGTAAAACAAAAGTCAATTCCGTCCAGAAATTTGCACAAAAGTGTAAATCAGAGCTGTATCATGTGAAAATGCTTAAAATTGTACCATCCTGGAAAGCTGGTTTTATCACTTTTCGGCTTAATTTCCCCAATTAAAAGTAATATGGAATAATCTTCAAGTATAATTCTTTATTGATAGATATATCAGATTAGTGCCCACATATGCCCAGTCGAGTAATTTTCAGCTTTATTTCAGCATTTTTTGCTCAATTTCTGTTCGCGTATCCTCGTGTCTGTACCACCTACCTTTTATTAAGAAGGGGTAGCGAAAAGTAATTACCATCACAAAGACATATCTTCCTTTGAAAGTGGCTGGTGATTATGCAATGAGACACTAGTCAATTGTCTTCCTATCTGTGAGGCAGCTCCAGTTTAGCACATACTTAAAATATTTCTTAGTGGCGGCATCAAACATGAGATCAAAGGGAATAAAACTGTTGTTACTCCATGTATAAAACCTCCTTGATATCACATCACTAACAAACACCGACATTGCACTGGAAAACCCATCACCACGGACACCACGGACACACTTCGACACACAATGATTATGACATCCTGGACACACACTGTCAATACGGATACACTTTGACACACACTGACATCACGGACACACTTTGACGCACACTGATATCCATGGACACACACTATCACAACGGACACACTTTGACACACACCGATATCATGGGCACACACTGTCGTCACGGACACATCACTTTGACACACACTGATCGCGACATTAATGACACACACTGTCATCACGGACACACTTTGATACACACTGATCCCGACATCATGGGCACACACTGTCACAACGAACACACATTGACATCAAGGAAACACACTTACAGTGTAGACACACTGACATCACAAATACTGACTGATATGAAGGACAAATACTAACATCATGGATCAATGCATTCTGACAGTACACACACACACAGTCATCACGGACACACCATGACGTCAATGACACACACACTGACATCGCAGACACACACTGACATCACAGACACACGCTAACATCATGGACACACATTGCCATCACATACAACCACTGCTATCATAGAGACACAGTGGCATCGCAGGCAATAGCTGACATCTGGTACACACTGACATCACAGACAGATACTGGCATCACAAATCTCTGCATCCAAGCAAATCTTGTGTGAAGTTATAATCAACAATAGTACAAATCTTGTGTGAAGTCATGATCATCAATGGAACATACAATCAATTTTGAGACAACATAACAAAGGCACATTGCCATATAAAATCAATATACAGTACTACTGCATTTAATGCTACTTGAAATAGTGTTACATAGAGTTAGGCAATTTTCCATTACCTAACTATGTAATATAGTTTCCATTCGTGCTTTAGTCCTTTCCCTTATACAATGTAGTTCAATAACCCATAGCACAGTCACCCCAACACCTGTCCATCACCCCTCATGTCAATAGGAGTCTTCATGTCAGACCACCAAGGTTAGTTTCCTCCTAACAACCCCACATCAAAGTGTCCATTCCCATTGTGGTCAGAAAGTTATCACCCCTTGTCCAGTTCCCTTCCTGCCACAAATCCATCTCCCATTACCCTCAACACTGTTCCTTTGTTTCAGGCCCCAAAAATGAGTAAGACCACACCCTACGTTTCCATGCCTACACTGAACTGACCAATCATATTGTGTATGGACCATGTGCTTTTCAGGATGAGAATTTCCCCCAAGATTTTAGATGTAGTTTCTTAAAGTAGAATGGACACTTCTATTCCAGGCTTCAGCCAGATGAGAATGTAGCATTTCATCTGCTCTTTGAACATGTGATTTTATCTGTGTTACCGGCATTGGAGATATTTGTAACTGTGTAACTCCTATGTTACACGTTTACTATTTTGCTGTCTGAGTTTCGGAACTCAGAAATAAACACTTCAACTGCATATTATATTTGGACTCCACAACTTCTTCATTTCATTGATGACTTCAGCGTAATTGCATGTTTGAATCTGTACCTCTCAACAATGTCATAACACATGGCAACTTCGATCCCAAATGGCGCCTAGCACGCCAATATACAACAATAGGTTGGCATTCTCACTGAACACAGTACTTACACATTGACATTGTTTTTTCTTACATTGTTTGTTTGTTTTCTTTTCTGTTTGTTTGTTTGTTTGTTTGTTTTTTCTGGGGGGGGGGGGGGGGTCAGCATTTAGGTCTAAATTGAATAGCTGGTGCATCTCTATGTAAGTACACCTGTAGATGTCACCCAGCCAAGATTTGCTTTTAATAAGCATTTATCACACAAATATAAACATTATCTGTGGGTCAAAAGTTTGAGCACTGTGGTTGACTGTTTTGACCTAAGATAAAGTCAGAAATTATAATATGAGTTATCATGAATCAGTGATCAATACTCATACCCAAATAACAGACATCAGTGTACACCGTATTGTCTACCTGAATATGCTTTTTGCTTGTTGTTGTTGTTATTTGTTTGTTTGTTTGTTTTTGGTGGGCATTTTTACAGAAGACGAAGTCTAAACTTGCAAAGCTAACATTCAAATGCGGACAAATCAGATTAGAAAAAGAAAATCCCTTGCTTGATATGAGACCGGAATTAGCACAAAGTAAAGTAGAATGCCACAAGAATCACATCAAGACCATGTGTGTACATATGATACAGAAGTTGAGTTAACAGGGTTGACATGGCAAGCATCATTGATTACATCCTTATGAAACTCTACAAAAAAAAGGTCTTCTTTAAACACAAACACACCAGAAAATATAATGTATGTTATGCAGACAGTCAACATTGTTGTTGCTGAATTTGTGCATAGGCTTACCAATATAACACACAAGAACAAAATACATTTAAAATTCAATGCTCTCTTTGTGATAAATACAAAACAAACATCCCTCATAATTAATGTAAAGAGGGCATTGACTAATGTTAAATTAGCAAACAGCATGGTGATTTTAAAATCAGAAGACTACAACTTGCATTCAATGCAAGAGTTGTCATCTAAAATGTTGTGACCCTACAATGCTGAAGACATTCGTGTAGAGCAGTTTGAAAATTGCTGCATTTTCAAGGAATTTCAAATGAATTTCTACATTGTAAGATATCAAAATGAGAGTGCTCTTCAAAATACTGCAGTTCCTACCTACTGTCAATGATGAAATGTTGTGTATGTACAATATCTTGTACTGTCATATACATCTTCATTGGAAAACACTTAAAGCAAATACAAATGTACAACTGTAAGTATCACAGACTGTTTTGCTCCACTTTTTTTCTCAAATACATGGAAATGTATTGGGGCTTCCTCCTCTACAGTCTCTCCATTAAAAACCTCTATAGACAATGAATAATAAGTACACATTTAAAAATAACCTTAGATTGTTTGTGAAAGCTTCATAATGCCAAGCCGTCTGCTCTGTTACACTTTGTTGTAAAAATATTTAAATTCATGATAAACTACAACTCGTGCCACCTTAGATTCAAGATAACAAGATCAAAATGTCATAATATACAAATGATGCACAGGACAGAATGGATTGCTGAGAATTGGATGTGTGAGTTAAACTTTGGAACTGTTTAAACCCACTCTCTGCACTCATGGGTTATAGTTTCCAAAGTTGAACAAGAGCATCAAATTCTCACTAATCAACGAAACACACGCCTGTGCATTATTCATTTTATAAAATGGGCCCGTAAATTCAAGAAATTCAATCTTTTCCACATCATGCATCTGGTACACCTACAATACTATAGTCTACAAGGCTTGAGCCATACGTTTGTATTTTACCGGACGCATTTTTCCTGAAGGTAATTATTCCTTATTTATAACTATGAATACATTATGCAAACAAGTCTTCCTACAAAACGGGCGGGGCAGATGTAATGTTATAGCACACATCCCAGTCAGTATCACTCCATGCTCACCAGTGGAGAGCACTCTCTTAATGCTGATACAGTGGCACACTTTGTAGACTTGCCCCTTTGGAGTTGATCAAAATGAAAATAACTACAACACATTTACACAGACACACACACACACACTCACACACACAAACACATTCTTGTAAGACGCTTCAACGAGGGATATGATACTCTGCTCAAGGTAACCATGCATATTCCATTATTTGTTCTGAAAAAAAAATTGTTTTTGTTTTATAATACATTGTCTAACTGAATTTGAAAACCATACAAAATGACACATTAATTCAATTTAGTAAGTAAAAAAAAAAAATAGCTACATGTAGTGTATAGATCCATACGCAATTGAGGATATGTGCATAAATTTGCAAATTTCCCCATTTGAATAGTGTGAAAACTATTAGCCTACATACAAGTCCTAAATATGCAGAATGGGTAAGTGCATACCCCTAAGTTAGCCCCAGGGCCTTAAGAGGACGCTTTTTCATTTGTTTTAAATACTCTGACTAAACAGGCATATGCCCAGTGTGGAATGTATCCCTGATTGCCTGGAGTGAAACACTACAATATCACTCATTGTAGCCATTTACAAGAGCACACACACACACACACACACATGCACAAGGCAGACATCTTACCCCTTTGTGCGATAATGGCATACAGTGAGTAATATAGTAGCAAACAATATAACAAGATCCAATGTAATTACCAAGTAATTGATTGCAAAGCAACCCACAAAGATCTGCCCACCGCAATACACCCTGAGAATTTTTTTTTGCACCTCATACACCACAATTTTTCTTCTGACATGATTAGATTACACACTGCAATTTGGTTTGCAATTACTCCACATCCTCCACCAAAAACATAAAAAAGAAGAAAATGAAATAGGAAATCAACTGTAAAATGATGGTGACACCTTTCCCACAAATTAATTGACTTTTAATGCAAGATGGAAGACGATTAGCTTAATTGCATCGACAGGGATGGCAACCTCACAGTTTTGCATTAGCAGCCTTATGTCCCCACAGTCTGAGCCTGCTGATACCACCATCTGGTCTCAAGGTCAGCCGGATATGGGTGACCGGTCCAACGGCCCTGACCGCTGAACCTTTGAAGAAGTGTCTCTTATGAGCAGAGAGCTGTATGATAGAAGCAAATATGTTCAGACACTTGTGTAAATAGTATGTGTTACCACACTCTTTTAAATCCATTCATGCTGGCCACATGTATTTATTTTCCTCATGCAATCTAGTATGTAATTCAACTAGAACTATCACTCAATGTGATTAATAGTAGAGCACTTAAGCTCTCAAAATCACGTGAATTGTGCAAAATTTGACTAAAGCATGAAACTTTCACCAGTGTTATTACATACCATAAGATTTATTTTAAGATCGGGAGGTAAGTCTGATTTGACCTCTGATGACCTCCAGAGGTCATTGTACTTTAGATATCAGAATATCGATGTTTTTAGACATTTGTGAATGATATATGTTGTTATGCTGCACTAAATATGCATTTATACCACAGAGAAATCATTTCCAGATTCAACAGAGCACTGACAGGTTTTTACCTTTGACCTCTGATGACCTCCAGAGGTCAATGAACTTTAAATATCAGAATATCGATGTTCTTAAGACAATTGTGAATGATATACGTGGATATGATTCACTAAACATGCATCTATACTTCAGGGAAACCATTTTCTGATTCCACAGAGCATTGACAGGTTTTAACCTTTGACCTCTGATGACCTTTAGAGGTCAATGACCTCAAAATATCATATTGATCTGTGATGTCATTGGTTAATGGTAACCATTGTTAAGATGTACAAAAGCAGTACACCTTGTCTTACAATGAAATTGTCTTCATATTCTTAAGAGCAGACAGGTTTCTACCTTTGACCTCCGATGACCTTGAGAGGTCAATGACCTCAGAATATCAGAATATTCAACTATGACATCATTTGTGAAAGGTCAAACATGGTAAAGATGTACAAAACAAGCATATCTGTTTTACAATGATATTGTCTTCATATTCCAAGGCACACAGACGAGTTTCTGCCTTTGACCTCTGATGATCTCGAGAGGTCAGTGACCTCAAAGTATCAGAATAGTTTGGCATCATCAATGGCAAACATGATGATGTTCTTGAGAGCATTCGTAGGCCCTGCTTATTAACGAGCCATTACCTTTCACCTATGAAAATCACACAAGGTCAAATACCTCTAATGAAATGTGATATCAATATTGATATTGCGATAGTTAATAGTTAATTGTTTATAATGTAGGGCTTACAAACCATGCATTTCTGTTACCCATAAAGTGGCTACTCATTCCGCAGAACTTTTCAGGTAATTATCTAAGTCGGGTATGTGCACAGAGCAAGGGGTGTCGTTCTGTTTTCATGTGGGGGGGGGGGGAACTTGGAAAATATGTGTAAGCATAAGTTCATGGTGCAAAGGAATGAAGCGGAGGGGGGGGGGTGTGGGTGGGGGATTGAATTTTTGCAGGTTTAGACCTGAAATCAGTGATTCAGTGTAGCTCTTGTTTAACGTGTGCGTCATCACTTATATGGAAGTTGATGGGGTGTGGGTGCATCTCACCTACCCCCTCCCAAAGACGAAGTTTTTGATTTTTTAAAAAAGAATCTGATGCATACGTTTTGGGGAATATTCGGAGAATTATGGATCGCCAAAGTGTACCAAGTCTATATGGATGGGAACCCAGCAAGGGCAGCGTTGACGAGGGTAGGGTATTCCACTCCCATTCGAGAGAGCTCTTGTATTTTGAGAAATGAGATCCAACGACCTGGCACACATGCACTTTTAAAGGAATACCTCGAAATTTGTATCAGAAAGGTGTAGTAAGTCAGCCATCTATGGAGGGAGACCAATCGACACAGGGATGTGGGTGGAGGTATCCCCCTCCCACATTATGGAGCTTTTGCATTCTTTTGTTTGCAATTCAATGATCTCGTGCCACTCTTGGTTGAACTACCATTTTGAAAAAAGAAAAGTCCATACCCAAATGTGTAGCCATAATCAATGCATGGAGGAGAGGTTGATACAGCGAGGAGGGTATGAAAGGGGCTGTCCCCCAACCCTTCCCATGCGAGGGAGCCTTTGCAGTAAGAATAGAAATGGTAAAAAAAAAAAAATCTTGTATACACATCTATGATGGAATATTTGGGAAATTATCAGTGAAGGGAGTGTACTAAATCTAGGGGTAGAAACCGAGAAGGGATTGTTAATTGAAAGATACACTACCCCCTCCAACAAGAGGGATTTTTCTTTAATATGTTAGAACTGAAATTAAAGATCTAGTACATACTTTTTGATGATATAGAACAAAAATGGAACAAAAGCACTGAGCGTATATGGAAGGGGACCCAACGAAAGATAGTGTGGGGGAGGGGGTATGCAAAGGAGATTTTGCCTTTTAATCTGGTGCATACTCTAGCTGAAATGTTCAGTGACAATTCATTTTCTGTCAAAAAAAGTGAAAAAAAAATCTGCATCTTAGGAAATAATTGGAGGTAAAGTTTTATGTCCCCACCATTCCCCCTCCCATATTTTCTCGGGAGGCGTGGCAAATGCCTCTTGCCCTACAAAATGAACACTCGTGCATATATAGGAAAGCCTTTTCATCTTTAGAATTCAAGTAAAATATCTCTTTAAAACATTTTTCATAGAATTAGGGAAATCATCATTCCCCAAATTATGTTCGTATCTGTGGAAGGAACCAAGCAGGGGGAAGGAGTCTATTGAAAGGAGATATCCCCTCTCACAGAAGGGAGATTTTGTGTTTCAGAATTAAATTTCAACAATCCGATGCACACTTAAAGTGAAAAACTTGGGCAGTTTTGTGTCGAAAAAGCATAAAAGCATAAAAGCAAAGAAACAAAAACAAACAACAACAAAACAAAACATAGTCCACATCTCAGAATTTAATGGGGTGGGGGTCAACTATCCCTGCCACTTCCCCACCCCTCCTCCAAACTGATGCCCCGGTTTGTGCATGTGTTTTATTCCACTTGTTGAAAAGAAGAGAGAGTTTTAAGAAACAATATTGTTCAGTGGTTGCTATCCCAGTCAGGTAAATTGTTTATCAATAAGGTGATTTCCATCACCTGTATACCTTAAGATGATGTAGGCCTGGTATTTGTTTTGCACGTTATTGCATCTATTTCTTTTTTAGTATTCTCGTTTATATTTTGATTTGAAAGTTGTTTACTTTGCCAGAATTTGTACATAGAAAAAATAATCCAAGACTGAAAATGAAACTGATACATTATTTAATGAATGACATGATGCACATGATGTGTATTTCTATATAACAATAAAAGTGAGCAATTCAAAAGGCGTGTACTCATTTCACATGAACATTAGCGATGATCCTCTGACCTCTGGAGGATATTGAAAGATATACATCAAAATGTAAGAATATTGATGTCTGGTCTCATTGGTTTGTAATGGCCAGCTGCTTATGAAATAATAATTATACCCCCCCCCCCTCAAAAAAAAAAAAGAAAGCATTTTGTGTGTGTGTGTGTGTGTGTGTGTGTGTATCCAAAATTGTATGCAGAGTATTCCACACACAGTTCAATTTTGACTTCCATCTAGGACAATAAACGGTTACTTTTTTTCTCAACTACACTATAATATCAAAATCTATTGAAAAAAAAAAAAAAAACACGGTGGTGGCTGGGTCTAACACAATATCATTCTTTTTCGTTGGAGATCCATGCCGGATGGTCAAAACGAACATAAAGAAACAGATATCTCAGACCTAATTGTTATAACAAAGCATCATATTATCATATACCCAACCCAACCCTCTATGCCCAGACAATGTAAACCACCCCATGGACTTACTTGGAGCTTTAGAATATCCTTTGCCAACAGAGACACCCGAACCTTTGCAGTGCCGACTAAGATCTACCACGGAAGTGATTGTTATTAGCTGTGCATCATTGACAGCAGATCTCGTTTCCTATTCTCTTTCTTCTTCTACTTCTTCTTCTTCTTCTTCTATTTCTTCTTCTTCTTCTTCTTCTTCTTCTTCTTCTTCATTATACTGTGTAATCGTGTAATATTCTGCCATGGAGCCTGGTTAAAGAAGGTATCCAAAGAGCTATATGAAGCAAAAAACAACAAACAAAAGCAAAAACAAAAAGAGAGACATCTGTATCTTTAATAGCAGAGCTAAATATTGAGTATCTCTCTCCTGAAGTGTTTCAAAGAGATACAAGAGTCAGTGGCCTCGAGTAGCGGTCACCTTTTTTGGGAGTAGGCCTACTTTGTGTTCTTGCAAATGATGCCTGACATTTTTGGTCATTGGCCCTTTTTGAAGAATGCGGCAATGAACCACAACTTCCTGCAGAGTGGATGTTGTGGAGTTCTTGATGCAGAACATCATCGCTGAATTTGCCTGCGCTGTACTTTCTGACAGGGATTGCCATTGTAGTTTTCGTTTGTTTTGTTTTGTTTTGTTTTGTTTTAAGTGTGGCTGTAACACTGCTTGTTTTGCATGTGATGGTCATTGCATCTAAAGAGTGCATATCTTCTCCGGATCATTCCAAACTTCATGATGTTTCCCTGGGTGAATGGATCCCAGATGATGCATGCATATTCCAGGACAGTCCTGAGCGGCATGGAGTAGCAAAACACCTGAACTTTACGATATCTTCGTCTGGAGAGAGTCTTTGGTTGAAGTATAGCCTTTTTAAGCTGCTGTGGCGATGTGATTCCAGCTGAGCTTCCCATTGGAGTAGACTCCAAAATATTTTGCACAATCCGCTTTCTCCATGGTTTGCAATGAATGCATATCTATTCCCTGGGTAGGTCTCGGATGGCAATAGCTAGTTGCAATACACAGGATTGCTTCATGTGGAATGCATGTTGGGTCTCACAGTATGTCGAAGTTTTCAAGATGGTCCATGATGTCGCAGCTGTGGACTGTATACTCCAGGACCATGAGTCATTCATCGCAGTCATACTGTAACAACCCACCAGCTTTACACTGGCCAATACAGGCCCACCAGCTGGAAACTATGCAAATATTGCCCATGAGCTGGACACTTAGGCAAACCAGTCCCGGGAAAAGATCTATGAGACCTACACTGAATAGATTAAACGCTCTGTATATCACTCTCGTGGGCCTTGTTTTCCTCGAGTGTCGAGATAATGGCCATATTTGCCTATATTTACTAGTCTGCAAAAACTAACCCAAACATAACAGTTCTATTTGAGGTCACTGCCATCTTAATCATGTTTATCATCAACCAATTGCACAAAATATCAATGTTCTGACATTTTGAGGTCATTGACCTCATCATAGGTCATATGAGGTCATCAGAGGTCAAAGGTAGAAATCTGACTCGAAAGGCTCAGTAGAACATTGAGGCAATTCCTTTTACAAAAATTGGTTTTTAGTGCATAATTATTGTGTTTCAGTTATGAGTGACGCATTAAAATATCAATTTTCTGACATTTTGAGGTCATTGACCTCTGGAGGTCATCAGAGGTCAAAGGTAGAAACCTGTCAGGGCTCTGTGGAACATAAAGACAATTTTACTGTGACAAAAATTAAGTTTTAGTACATCATTACTGTGTTTATCATTAACCAATGACGCAATATATCAATTTTCTTAGATTTTGAGGTCATTGACCTCTAGAGGTCATCAGAGGTCAATTCAGACTTACCTCCCGATCTTAAAATTAATCTTATAGCATGTACTAACAATGTTGAAAGTTTCATGCTTTAGTCAAATTTTGCACAATTCTTCGGCTTATCTGCTCTGCTATAATACCCCCACTTAACACTGAGGGAGTCAGCTCAACAAGCAATAATTACTTTGTATGCTTTTTATTGAAAAAAAAAACCAACAATTACCATGACAATGTATTGTTCAACATTGAATAAATGTATATTTTGCTCACTGATAGTCTCATGTGCCATATCTCAAGTCAAGTGCTCAAAACCTGATAAATAAATCAGCAATTTCTATGATTTTCATTAAAAAATGCTGTTACCATGGCAACACAATGTTTGACATTAAGAAAAAATGAAATTTGCACAACTATATATCATAGCTGTCACATGTGCCAAATTTCAAGTCAAATGCTCAAAAGCTGAGGGAGTTAGGTGAATCCACAATATTTTTGTATGATTTTCATTCAAAATATGTTGTTACCATGGCAACACATTTTCCAAGAATGACGAAGATCAATATTACACAGCTAGGTAATTTAGTGGTAACGTGTGCCAAATTTGAAGCCAAATGCTAAAAAAAAGTGAGAGCTGAATTCCACATTTTTATGATTTTCGTTCAAAATATACTGTTACCATGGCAACGCATTGTTCAACAATAACAAAAGATGAAGTTTGCACATCTTTGTACTACAGCGGTCACATGTGCCATAATTCAAGCTAAATGCTCAAAGACTGAGGGAGTTAACTGAATTCACAGAATTTTTTAATGATTTTCATTCAAAATATGCTGTTACTATGGCAACACATTCTTCAACACTGACGAAAGATGAAGTTTGCACATCTTTGTACTTAAGCAGTCACACGTGCCAAATTTCAAGCACAATGCTCACAGACTGAGGGAGTTAACTGAATCCACAGTATTTTTTAATGATTTTTATTCAAAATATGCTTTTACCACAGCAACCCATTATTCAACAATGACCAAAGACTAAGTTTGCACATCTACGTATCATTGTGTTCACATGTGCCAAATTTCAAGCTAAAGTGATTTGCTCATAAAATGAGGGATTAGTTCGATCCACAATTTTCTATGAAAATATGCCGTTGCCATGGCAACGCATTACGCGATACTAACAAAAAAGGTGTCTTGCACATCTACCTTTGATAACGGTCACATTTGCCAGACTTGGGGTCAATTGCTCAAAAATGAGATAGTTCGATCCACAACATTTTGTAAGATTTTTTTTTAAAATTGCTGTTGCCATGGCAATGCATTATGCAATACTAACGAAAAAGGTGTCTTGCACATCTTCCTTTGACAGCGGTCACATATGCCGAATTTGGGGTCAGTTGCTTAAAAAATGAGAGAGTAGTTCGATCCACAACATTTTGTAAGATTTTTCACAATTTGTGTTGCCATGGCAACGCATTATGCAATACTAACGAAAAAGGTGTCTTGCACATCTTCCTTTGATAACGGTCACACATGCCAAATTTGGGGTGATTTGCTCCAAAAAATGAGAGAGTAGTTCGATCAACAAGTTTTTATAAAAATATGCCGTTGCCATGGCAACGCATTGTGCGCTTATAACAAAAAAGGTGTCTTGCACATCTACCTTTGATAGCGGTCACATAAGCCGAATTTGGGGTCAATTGCTCGAAAAATGAGAGTACATGTAGTTCGATCCACAACGTTTTGTATAATTTTTTTTATATTTGCGTTGCCATGGCAACGTATTATGCAATACTAACAAAAAAGGTGTCTTGCACATCTTCCTTTGATAGCGGTTACACATGCCAAATTTGGGGTGATTTGCTCAAAAAATGAGAGAGGAGTTCGATCCGAAAGATTTTGCAATGGACTGACCGCTCTACCAACCAACCGACCAACTGGCCAGCCGACCTCGGTGATTCCTGTACCCCCCATACACACTATGTGTGGGTGGGGGTATAATAAACAATGGTACCCATGGAATGCAGAATTGGGTGCTGGGGCTGCACTACCTACACTTTAGCCATTGAAAAATAAGAAAGAAAATTCATGAACCTGCAAGTGTACTATACACTAGAAAAAGTAACTCCCAGAGTTTTTGCCCCCCTTTTTGTCACACCTGAAAGGCAATTTATTGCTTATCAATACCACTAGTCATAATCTAATTTCAAGTTTGAAAACCTAATGTCATAGTTCAATAGAAATACTGAAAAATTATGAAACGGAAAGAAAAAATGACATATAAAATATCTTTTCTTGGATGATATCCCACACATGGTAAATCATTTCCACTGTACTCCAACGTATCACTAAGCCTTTAAATTTACAAGAAAATGTTTTGCATTGCAGACTTCATGTGGAAACAAGGAGAGCTACTCTCCATAGTCTCAATAATCTGTCCAGATGTAGATTACTGTAAAAGCTGCTATTTTTGCGAATTTCTCAAATCACTGTTGGGCCGCATATTCAACGACACACAAAAACATTGCCATTTACAGAAGAGTGGCATGCACCTACGACAGCCTCTGTGTCAATTCATGAAAACAGCATCTCGCCAAAATGTTTACGACCTCTTCATTTGCAAAAATATACTTATGCGTAAAATTTACCAGATGTTGACATCATAAGGACTGATACCATTACAGAAAGTCTATGTCAATTTGGCAAACTGGCAAATTTCATGGTGCATCTTATCCGCAACTAAACGACACAAATATCAGCCGCTCCACTCACCTTGGCAATAGGTAGTATAGCTTTCCATCGGAAGGCATCAAAATCTCCATGGGTCCGCTCTGGGCGGGGAGACCTTGCTCGCTGCTCCTCTTCTAGGGTGAGCACACAGCCTGCAAAGCACATATACAATTTTGATTGATATGTCTTCAGGTTTTTTTGTCTCATTTGCAACCCTGAAATACAATTCCTTTCATAAGCTGGTATATTGCAAAGGTAGGTAATTCAGATCTTTCCCTAGAATAATAAGACTGGAAACTTCTTTATGATGGAAGGGGAATAAATGCTGTAGATTTCCAGTGAATACATTTGGTATAAAAGGGGAGTGTATTCATGAGTGGATTTTTCATTGCTTTAAAAAAGAAAAAGAAAAAAAAAAACTCTTGAGGTGTCAGGTTTTGACAGAAAATTTCACACACGATGCTGGAAGACACCATTCTTCAACCATGCAAAATTTTGTGATGTTAGCAAAAGGGATATTGGTGTATGACCTGTCAACGACAGCTGTCATGTAAGGACCACAAGCAACACCACCACCAAATAAAAAACAAGAATCACAGTCAATCTTTTCTTTTCCCATGAAAAACTAGTAGTCACTTTAAATCTCTTGTCATCAGCAATCCATCACTATTACCAAAAATCCACTAAAACACAACTTCTTACCTGTCACATAATTTCTTTTTGTTTAGTAGCAATTACTTCACACACACACACACACACACACACACAAACCCACACCATAATCATCTGTGTGACTATGATAATCTCTCAACATATAACACTATTAAACAAATGAAGGAAACTTGAGATGACAAAACTGTGACAGGATAGCTACTAATCAGGTGTTTCATGATATCACAGAAAACTTAGGGTAAATACACTTTGGATTTACTCAGGTACACATTCATCCAGTTAATTCTCAATGAGAAAGGCATCAGAAAATGTTGTCATCACAAAATGTGTGTGGGTAGCCAAGACAAGTAAATCCCTTCAGCTGCTGCCTGCCCTACTTTTCTCTTTGCCCGTACTCTAATTTCAGACATGACTGAACATAGCCATTGTGACTGCATAATTATGACTCACCTTCAATTGTGCATGAGTCTGGGAAGTTGCCCTTGAAGTGATTGGTGTCCACTTCAATCTGAAATGTCCATAAAATTTCAAATGTTTTCAGCACAACATTGATATTGGGTCACAGTCACATCATGCAAATCAGATTATGTGATGATGCCATTGCCTCATTAGTCTTTGCCACTGACCTGTACAAAAATATGCACTAAATTTCTACATATGACATGAATTGGAATTTGCATTACACCCTGGGCATCAAATTATCTTTCAGTAGCAATAATTTAGTCGCAATTAGAAGACTCTTCTTAAGAAGGGGCACAAGTATTTCAGATTATCTCCCCCCCCCCCAAAAAAAAAAAGAAAAAGAAAAAGAAGAAAGAAGTAAAATACATTAACCACTGATTGGTAAATTGCCTACATCGACATAAATAAGCAATGAATTAATCAGTACCCACTGCATGCTGTAAGGATCCATTTCATTAATTTGAAGAAAGATACATTTATCTTTCTTTTAAATATTATTCCATTGTGATGTCATCATCTACTAATATAACTTGCATATAATGTGGTTGCAACTGACATCACTCTACCTTGACAACGGTGCCATTCCATAACATTCTAATTCTTATTTGAATTGAATGAACTGTCTGTTAATGCTTATTTGGTCCTATTTTTCTTTTGCTATGGCTAACTTGAAGTTGAGAGGAGCATTTCACTTGCAATGGACTACAGGTAACATCCGAGTACAGCTAAACTGACATGAATCATATAATAATGTTCATTACTACAACACACACACATACACAAACAAACAACAACATATGCACAGTACACACATTTTCAGTTTCCAGGCATCTCTGTGGAATAATACGCCAATCTACTGATGAAGCTGCAAATATGCATGGTATAACTAGAAATGTCGCTATGGCGACTGGTATGCCTCCGCCATAATGCATGGTTCTCCAAACAGGTCTATAGCATAATGTCTTGACAATGTGTGATGACAGTTTCACATAAATGGCAAAATATTAAAATGACAGGTTTGTCACAAATGCATTGAATGTTCACTTTCCTTGAACTAGGTTTAATTGGATGAATATGGCTATACTGTCTCAGAGTGCAGGTATTTGTGGATTTGTACCCAACTTTTGACCCTTTATAAGTTTAAAGAAGAAGTGAAATTTAGCACTTCCACTTGACCTTTGACCTTTGGCCTTTTGGCAAGAAACTTCCAAGAGAATCTGTATTGGGTAATACATGCATACACTAAGTTTCAAGAAAAAAATCCTGCAGGCATTGCATAGATAAGAGGGAAATGACATTTTGATGAGTTGACCTTGACCTTTGACCCCTGACCTTTGACCCATAACCCCTAAATTCCCTACATGATCACTGCCAGTCAGTATATGCATATATGCTAAGTTCCATGAAGATACCTTGAATTATTTGTGAGATATGGAGAAAAAAAATGAAATGTTAACATTTGGGCAAGTCCAAGCTATTTGATCACTCAAGACTGAAAATTCAAAATGGGTCAATCTACATAAACTTGGTATCTTTTTAAAGCTAAGAAGTTAAAATACATGAATTTCAAAAAGAAAAAGTAAAAATCCTTCCGCATAACCAGCAATAAATTAATTAATCTGCATAAATTAAAATTTAGAGTAACGCGTGGGACATTCAAAAATTCTGCATTTTAAAATATATCTTTTAATTTTTACAAGTTTTTACGAAAATAAGTATGGTCACCTTAAGTCTGACTAACAAGTTATCATGACTGTGATTTTCAGTTTCTCAACTGATTAAATATGCAAATGAGGGATGGGCCAAAATTAGCATGTCCCACGCGTTACTTTTTTAGGTCATTATTTCTCATTTGCATAAAAGTTAATGATTTAATTGACCTGAAACTTTCAAAAGACCAAATTCACAATGGACCTAATCATATCCAAGAGATAAAAAGTTAGTCTGATAAATCTCATACTTGCAATTTTCAATTAGATTTAGTAACGCGTGGGACATTTTAGTAACGCGTGGGACGATTTGTGTACAAGTCAGTGGAAGTGTACTAAATCTTAGTCTTCTATGGGAAATGTGTACATTATTGAGGGATTTTTTGTAATTTTCTGAATTCTGACTTGAAATTTGGTGAAAAACTCCACTTTGGATAAATAATTCACAAAAGATCATTACATGCTATTTTCAAGGTCACATTCAAAGTCAAATGTTAAAAAATAAAGGATAACACAGGCATTTCATATTTTTTATTATATCTATTGTTTTGGTGGGTCTAAATCATTTGAATTTGCAAGAATTTATTAGAAATACATCTATTTAGATAATTAGTACCCCATATTAAAGTTTCTCTGAGCAAATGTGCAATTCACATCACAATATTCATAGTGACAAAAATGTCCCACGCGTTACTTGTCCCACGCGTTACTATACCTATCTTTCTATAATTGACCTTGAGAGAAAACAGTTTCATGATTTTTTCTGAAATGTTTTGTTTCAGGTACAGTAATTGTTGTAGGAAAAGATGTTTGTAATGATTCTATAGTATACCAAGTATTTTCACAATAATTGAGATAAAAGTAAAAGAAGAAAAAAAGGACAATTTTTGTGGTCCCACGCGTTACTGGAGAATAAATTTGCATAAATTAAATACTGAACGCGTGATTCTCATTATTTCTATTGTTTTGAATGAAGATACCTACTAGCTATCAAAAGCAACCCAACATATGAAGTTTCAATCTTAACAGTGCAATATAGGGCTAAATCTTCTTGTGATGTCCCACGCGTTACTGGTGCAAAATAGCTTGGACTTGCCCATTTTCACTTGACCCTTGACCTTTGACCTTATGACCAAAAACTCTCTCTGGGCAATCTTCATTTGGTAGTTCATGTATGCACCAAGTTTCAAGAAAGTATCTCCAGGCATTGCATAGATATAGGGGAAATAGTGAAATTTTGAGCATTTGACCTTGACCTTTTGACCTTTGACCTTGAACATGTGCGCCCAAAAGTTGATAGGCACAACTTCGCCCACTCATACATATACATGCTAAGTTTCATTATGATACCTCTAACGGTTTTTTAGATATGCTGTCCACAAAATTGATTACGGACGGACAGACCACCCGAAAACATAATGCCTCCAGGGACACTTCGTGGCAGAGGCATAAAAATTGGACCTCTGAGCTGCAAATTAGATGGAAGAACAATCCAAAATCAAAACAAAGAATGAAACATCCCGTCAAAACCCTATTTGCTTCCTCCTAAGACCTGACCAAGGATGCAAATTATGTGCTGCCGCTCAGGTACTTTCAATGTGACATTATACAAATAGTGAATGGTCACTACTGCGATGGTACAAAATTTTGCACGAGGTTAAAGATAGATGTGCTCTATTCAACAAAGCAAAGCCAAGTTGAATGATACACCTCATTTTTCACCCAGTGCGAAATCTTGTTCCACTGCAAAAGTAAAGACCATACACTACAAAAATGAGTGACAAAATACGCAATTGTAAGTGCGCGTGCAGTTGTTGAGTCCACGTGGCAAGCGTTTGCTTATTGTGACATCAGAGCTACGCAATGGAACAAAAACTTTCAAGTCTGTGAGCTTAACATGACAGTCAATAGATATCGGTGACGTCAGCCCTGTGATATCCATTTTGGCTTGAACAAAATTGCATAGCTGACAGTGAAAGCATGCAATGGCGCTTTTAACTGAATGTCATGTGATGAGCAATCAACCAATCGGATAGGTACATTCTTTTTAGATGTTGTATTTTAATCCTAAAGGAGGCCAGTGTGATACTCCCATAATATTCATTGCTGACAGCCAGTTTCATATCATCCCTGCAGATCAGCAAATGTCAGCCTGCCAGACTGGCAAACAGGTACAATGTATCAATCAAAGATGACTCATCAGATAAACTCAGATGCTTGTGGACAATATTCCCTTCTAGACTAGC
This sequence comes from Diadema setosum, assembly GCF_964275005.1. NCBI lineage: Eukaryota > Metazoa > Echinodermata > Echinoidea > Diadematoida > Diadematidae > Diadema > Diadema setosum. The sequence continues at coordinate 13,731,269 of NC_092702.1, forward strand.
ACTCCAGATCCCATCATGGAACTCACCTTGTCTATAATGCCCCGCGTGCCAAGTCGGAATACACACCAGTCGCATCCTGTGTACTTCAGGACACCATTCTCACCAAGTTCTAACACAGCTGGTCTGTCGAGCTGTAGTGAGATATCCAAGTACACAAACGGCAACATTTGGTGCCTCTATTAGGCTCTTGTGATGATGTGTCACACACAGACACACACACATACACACACATATGTGATCTTATTCAATGAAAGCCTGATGAAATTTCTAGATATCAACATTTCTGATTTTTTTTTTCATGATTTTGCATTCTACTGACATTTAAGCTTTCCAAAGAACACATAATTCTGCTCACTTAATTCCAAACCACTTACCACAGAAACAGTGAGAGAGCTGGCAACAATTTGATGAAAACTGGCTTTGAAGACTGGCAGCAGTAAGGCATGTAGAAGACCAGGCATTTGAACAAAGTAGGTGAATTCAAATGTACATAGCCACATAGATAAATAATATTATATATCTTTGTCCTAGACTTGTGAAATATGCAGTGAAATAAACTTTTTTCAGTCTCTCTGATGTTACCATAATTCAAAGTTACCACTGCCTGGTAAATTCTAGGTTACAGTGTACTTCTGTCCCTGTGAAAAGATTTAAATTCAGTGGGACTGGTGTGCAGATGCTTTGTGTACTGAAATCTACATATTACAACAAAATGTCCACCGCAAATGACGACATACCTGAATACCTCATCATATTGGTACATGGGTGCATAGCAGGTAACACATTAATCCTTGGGTAGATATTTGTAATAACTACAGGCACACAGAGATCAATCTAGGAATATTTGCATACCAATTTCACATAAATAGGTATAAAGTGGTTTTGCATTACAGCTCCACAACTGGAAATTCAAATTAACACCAAGCATCTGATTTTTGAGATCACAAACCTTTCTGGCTGTCTCCCATCCATCAGCCATGGTCACAGAGCGAGCCTTGGTGATGAGATTGCGTGGATGGCAGAAGTGGGCATTGCTGTATCCCACGCAGACTCCTCCATTCTCTATGGCAACGAGGTCAACGAGCTATGTGGGAGAGCAGAGATGCATGCAAGGACACCAGAGCAGTGTGTGAGCACCAGTAGCTTTCAACAGTACGTAACCACACAAAATTTGCACAGTCTATCAAGGCATGCAAATCTCTGCTTCTTGACATGCATATAAAGCAAACCAGTGACATTTGAATGCTCTTCATTTTTGAAAACAGACGTCCATGAACAGTTACCCAGAAGCGCTTGTTTAACAGAGGCCTTGGAAATGACACTGTCATAATAACCATCATGTTCATTATATTGATACTGTTAAAGGCCTTATTACTTCCTCCTCAGTCAGCAATTAGCAGAAGAGAAGCCACACACACACACATGCATATAAGTATAAATTTCAAGGCTCAGCACTATTCCTTCTTCTTCGATTGGGCCACCAAAACACATGATTTCTTACAAAGTGGTGGCCTGACATCTATTTCTGGTACCATGTGATCACCTACTTTGAAGCGACTTGAATCAAAGGAGAGGGGGACAGAAAAGCGAGTGTGTGTGTGTGTGTGTGTGTGTGAGAGAGGTTTTTTTGTTTTGTTTGTTTTGTTTGTTTGTTTGTTTTTTAAAGAGAAGGCGAATAATCTCATTCACAAAGTCGTGACATGTTATGACAGCTCTACCTCATTGGGCTTGATTCCTTCCCATCTTGGCTGAGCCTCGCCATAGACCCTCAGTCTGGCTATTCCGCCATCTGTGGACACAAGAGGGTGACAGACATTGTAAAACAAGCATGTAGCAAGATCTCTGCTCTGCATGTTCATGCAGCAACACGATTTGCAAATGTATACTTGGTACTTTGTATCATTAGCCATACACACTCGACTTCCTTTGTACAAGTCATTACTACTGTGCTCTAATAATTATATGCACTCTGGAAAAACATATTGTAGAGGATACACACATTCTATCCTATCCTATGTTCTGGTATTACATTTCACCATGAGCTAACATGAGGAAACAAAACAAAAAACCTGCAAATTTCTATAAATCTAGTTATACTGTTTGATATTGTGGTGTCTTCAATGAACAAAGTTGAGCTTTGCAAACTCAGCTGTAACCTAATAATGCAAAAGGATGAAGAAGCCACAGAAGTGAGGACGACCAAAGAAAATGTGGAAGGGACAGGTGGAGCACGAGCTTGGGAAGGTTGGCACGAGATAAGAGGCAGCCCCAAAATGGGCAAGAAGGCATGAGAGAGAGAGAGAGAGTGACTGCTGCTAGAGTGGGTAAATCCAGCCACCCCTGCTATTCGGGAGACCCGGATCAAGACTGGACAATGATGAAAAAACTCAAATGCTTTACACAAAGTTTTTAAAATCACACTGATGGTTACTAGGATACTTATAAATGAATATTCTTACGCCAGTAACTCATTTCCAATATAGTTCAGCTTAACACTATTGTTTATGATAAAAATGATTATGATGACAAATGCAATCACTCAAGGCATTTCAAACTTGAATGACATTCTAAGTTAGAAATGTTATTCTTTTCTTTTCCTCTTTTCCCTTCACCATCACTCCATTTCCAAACAATAGCACACAGTGGTAGCATGTAACATCATGCAGTTCTGATACATGCCCCTCCATGTGACACTTTTTATCTGGTCTCTACCACTGAGGTCATTCTAAAATCCTTCTGCAAGGGAAAAATATGCTCACCTGGAAACATATTGAGCCTCAGGTGGGTCCATCTCTTTGCGCTGTTCACCCGGAAGTAGTTGTGGCAGGTTTCTGGGATGCCCGCCCTCAATGCCTGCATTGACACTAGCTCCTCCCAGTCCTGTGGTGAGATGTTAGGGGGAAAAAATAATAATGTGTCTGTTTGAAGGGATATGCCACTCCATGATGATTGTAATGCATTTAACGAAAAATATAAATGAGATGAATTTTACACATGCCAGTGAAATTAGACAAAATTTTAGCATGTTATGGAATTCTTATGTTTTAAATGTTTTCTAGACACAGCCACACTGGTCAACAGTTTAGTTGAGGCATCACAAATTGTTGCAGTTTTTTCTTTATCCAGCAATGACAGGACATAAAAACCAAAATATTGAAAAATTCATAACTGTTGAACAAACTGTCAATAATTACTCAAACTTCACTGATGTGTCCTTCTTTCAGCATCTACTAAATCTCGTATACGTTAGGACAAATCCCCCATTAAACAAACATCTGTGGCATTCACGCGTACTTGTACATTCGTATCGAATTTCAATATATTAGCAGTTGAAAAACATGTCCATACACATATATGCACACCTGTGTCTGTGCATGGATACACAAACATATACGCATTGTTCATATCTCCTCCAGAAAAAAATTTGTGTCCAGCATTATCAGTGTAATACTTCACAAAGGTGCAAGTTTGGCTGTTCAACTTCTCAAAACGGCTGTCAATGTACTAACGACCAAGACCATCTCCCAACTGAGGCAGCTAACAGGTGCTTCCCAGAGTGGCAAATGAGATTAAGCGAAACAACAGGTTACACCATTTTGGTTTTCCTTACACTTTGAAGCGAAGCATTCAGATCCACTGACCTCTGTATGCAGTTTCTTCATCTCATCCAGTTGCTCCTCATTGGCCTTTGAGCCCATTTCACTAGATCGCTGAGGAAAGTCTTCATCTGAAGTGAACAGGTGGAATGGGAGATGACATATTGTCTCATGTCAGTTTGGGGCTCTTCAGCATTCTCCTTCCATGGCTCTTTTCTTTCCCTATAGCTCCTTTCCTCTCATTGGTTCCTTCTCTCCATGACTCATTCAATCACAAATGACACAACTATTAAAGTGTACACTTAAGATATAGAATGACTCCTGCATATCTTACAACTAAAAGATCAGTTTAAACCAACTGTCAGATGTGTGTTTTCTTTCTTTCAAATTATGCCACAACCTAATTTAAAGGCTTTTTTCATTTTACTACTTCCTATTCCATGGCAAAGAATAGCTTGCCTAATTGAAAATGATGTCTGCTCCTGGGCACAGGTAATAGCACCTCTTGGTGTTCATATAGTACAGAAAAACCAATAATAAAATTGGATCGATATTTTTATATTTTGGGTGTTCCTAGATCATGTCACTACATACGGTGTTTTGAATTAACCCATTGTGTCCACATGTCTTTTATACAAAGAAAAATTGTATTCTTCTGGTTGCTGCTGTTTCGACCATTTGTGTGGTATTGCAAGCTTGAGTAAATAGCTCAGAGCTTAAAGAACTTGAAATATAGAAATCAAGAAATTTACACGTAGCAATTTGATTTGGGCTTTCATGGCGACAGATCACACAAACATAAACACACACACTCACACACACACACACACAAAGACTGTTCACCTGACTCAAGGCATGCTCCTTGGATGGACATTCTGGGTGTGAAGTTTCCAGTGAAGAACCTGGTGTTGACGTCAAAGCCATGGATCACACCAGGGATGCCAAGCTTAATGATGCACCAGTCGTGACCAGGAATGCGTTTGCGTCTTGTTTCCCATCCATCCATTCTCTTTCCAAAGAGTGTGAACTCCCCCTCCCACCATACAGGGTCATTGTCCTTTTTGTCACAAGAGTAGAGTTTGTGAAAAACATACCGTAATGCAACTTGACACAACTTTGCATAGTTCTCATAAAAAATTCTGACTCTACCATCATATCACCTAGATTTTTGGTCATTGTCTTCTTGCAAACCATAGAAATTAGCATTTGTACAAGTCTACTGTGGACAATTCTGGACAGAAGTCATACTCCTGCAGCTTTCTAAACATTGATACGAAGTTAGCCACTTCAGTCTGAATTAATGTTGAATATTTTTTATAGGTAACATGTGATGAAGTTTGTGGAGGAGTTATGGGTGAATCTTTGACAGGGTATACTACACTCTTACCATTATTATTATTATTACCTCCGCAAAGGGAGGAGGTTATGTTTTCGTTACTGTTGGTTTGTTAGTTAGTTAGTTTGTCCGTGTGCAAAATAACTCAAAAAGAAGTCAACGGATCGGGATGAAACTTGGAGGAAAGGTTGAGAATGACACAAGTAACAAACAATTAACTTTTGGTAGTGATCCGAGAATTTTGGGGGAATTTATGAAGGATTTTTGATATTTTGGCAGGTAGGGTCAATGAACTTGGGAGTTCAGGCTGCGCGTATTTGAGGTTTGCATGCGCGCACTAAAGTGTGTGCTCTAGTTTCTGCTAGGGCGAGGCGCACCGTGCAGCTGAGGGTTTATGACATAACAAATGCTTCTCTATCGGGAAATCGGGCGATTTTCAGCACACAATGCTGTAAGTACGTACGGGTGGAAATCACTGATATCTCTATGGAAGAACAAGATCAGTGGTGGAAATGAGCTGCATGCTTGGCGGAGGTCTGTGCTCTCAGAGTGCTTCTTAATTCTCTAGTTATTATTATCATTATTATTATTATCACTATTATCGTTACTACTACTGCTGCTACTACTACTACTACTATTTATTATCATTATCATTATAATTAGTGGTCATCATCTTGTTAAAATGGTTACAAAGGCTAGGATCAAAAGAACTACAAGGTACAGTGGCTAAACAGAGTGAGTAAACACCTATTAAAAAAAAAATAATAAAAATCTTACCTGAATCAGATTCTCTGCTACAGCAAACCAGTCATCTGTGGCAAATAGAATCTCCCCACCAACCTGCAGGGATCAAAAATGGTTGCAGCAATGTGAGAAAATGGTTTCCACAGCACTTTAAGGAATACTGACAAGCTTTATACAAAATGTAAACCATAAAATATCTCAAGTATAAAGATGTACAAATGCAATAAAGTCTAAGTATTGATTAGGAACTATTTCGCCACGACACACGACATATAACTAATTCTAAAATGATTTTTAATGCGAATGTGTCTCCAAGAGGGGCTTGATACAAAGTTGGGGACTTTCTGAACGATTGCCTTACTACGTGTACACCGTAGAAAGTACTAGAACAAGCGCAATGTGTTGCTGTACATGTGTACTATTTTGAGTCTTTCCTTCACAAAGTGTAAAACCTTGCAAGATACATTGTAGAATACTTGTTTCCTCAAACAGTAATAATATATATTTTTGCCATGTTTACAATCATATAGTTTTCTCAGGAAAGAATTCAAGAAAAAAAAAGACAAGACCCCCTTAAAAAATACACACACACACACACACACACACAAACACCTCTAGTAGTAGAACTAGCCCTTCTGTACTACAAGAATGCATAGAATTATTTTTCTCGTTTTTGAACACACACATACGCACAAAAATATATATATATAAAAATATTCATATGAGTCACCCACTGTATTCCACATGTTCCACATGTATGAAATCAGTAATCTAGCGAGAGAATTACCAAGGAGCAAATGGGGCTTGGCACTGAATATGATTAAAAATGTATATTAGCCTACCTTCTTACAGGCAAGGTCATTGAGCTCCACAAAACTGGGTATATTTGTGCTTGCCATTACGACTGTTTCCCTCTCTTCCTTTCAACAGCCTGCAATAAAACATGACAGCAGTGACATACAAATTGTACAATCTATATGATAAATAGAGGTTCTATGTAGTACAAATAATGCACAATGGTAGTGATGATTTACAAGATAATGATGATGATAATGAGAGGAGGAAAGAGAAGATTGAAAACAACTTTCATTGATTTCATGGCACTCATAATGATAATCATCATCTTTAATTTCATGTTTGGGTGATATGTAATTCAAGACTGTTCCATGTTTGAATGATATGAATGATACTTAATCCGAGATTGTGAGACTCTGAGAGCTAATCCTCAGTAACAAATCAAAATCTTTTATTTGTTGTTTCTTTGCTCTCATAGCAATTTGATCTAGAGGGATGTAAATGTGTGATGTACATGTACCCTTCGATATCGCGATAATAAGCCAACGGCGGACTGTACCATAAAACAGACAGGAAGCAGAAGAGGAAACCAGTGACATCACACAAGACTCAAGAGTAGTTTTTTTTTTTTTAATACTAGCAATCTCCCATTTCAGTTAGGCCCTCCCCCCCCCCCCCCCCCCAAAAAAAAATGGTTTGTTTGCCCTCCGCGACCGACCGAAAATCACGGAAATTTCGGTTCGGGTTTTTTTATTTATTTATTTATTTTTTGCTCTTTCAAGTTTTTTTTTTTTTTTTTTCACAAATTACATGTTCTGCAAATTTATGAACGGTTTTAAACCCAAAATTATCCATTTTAAGCTAAAGAAAGAATGAAAAAAAAGTCTAAAAATGTTTTTTCATCTCATCGACCCATTGTAATCATGTTCGGGCTGTGCGGGGCCGCAGGCTACGTTTTATAGCATGCATTGCATGCTAGCTAGCTAGCTACCGTACTAACTGCGACCAGCAGCCCCATACGCATAGCGTAATGGGGCTGCGTACTGTAGCATCCAGGATCATGACAGGGTAGTATCGCGGACAAATATCAACTTAAAATCGAAAAATTTCTTCAATTTGAAGACTTACCGGTGAAGTTGAAGTATTGATAACAGGGTTAGTGAAATGTTTGGTTCTGCCAATAGTCCCTTTCTGTTCAAATTGATGACTTAATGTGACTCGGTCGAGAGGAACCTGGGAGAGCTCCACTGAATTGACGGCCAGCGCATGCGCACACAGACATCTTATCCAGTCGATGGATTTGAAATTTGTGCACATGTGATGTGTGCGCATGCGCTGGCCGTCAATTCTCCGAAGCTCTCCCAGGTTCCTCTCAACCGAGTCACATTAAGTCATCAATTCGAACAGAAAAGGACTATTGGCAGAACCAAACGTTGCATGAACCCTGTTATCAATACTTCAACTTTACTGGTAAGTCTTCAAATTGAAGAAATTTTTCGATTTTAAGTTGATATTTGTCCGCGATACTACCCTGTCATGATCCTGAATGCTACAGTCCGCAGCCCCATTACGCTATGCGTATGGGGCTGCTGGTCGCAGTTAGCTACCGTACCGACCGTGGCGCAGTGCAGCGCGACTGCCAAGATAGCTACTTTTGCAGCATCCGTTACCAGCTGTCATGGCTCCAAAACTGTTTGGAGTTCAGTTGCCAGCATCTCACTGGAAGGTACTGTTTTGGAGCTGTTTGCAAAATTTAACAAAGATGAACGTTATAAGTGTTTGTCAGTGAGTGTTTCTGCCTTGCCTACCGGGCCCTGGCAAGACGTAAATTTGAATGAATCCCTTGGGAGTTTTTAGCGCCACATCCTGTACAAAGTTGAACTAGAACTCGAAGTATTGCCAGAAGGATGAGTGTATTATGAGATGCCCTGCCAAAGTTACAAAATTACATGGATAAAAAGGGTATTAAAAAAACAACAACAAAAAAAAACGACCTACCGACCCTCTTGGGTTTTGACAATTAACCCTATTCTAACTGGGCTATTTGAGACCAAGTTTTTACTGAGGGGGGGTCAATTTGACCCCCCCTTCAGATCTCGGCCGCCAATCGTGCGATCGCCGCGAAATTTTGCCTGAAGATAGAGCTGGATGTAAACTACAAGATAACATGGTCATACAATAGAAGAATATTGCCTTTCTATTTTTAATAAATTAATTATGCAAATTTGTGCATGAAATCATATTTTCACCTATAACTCCATTAAAAAGACTGCAGGATTGCTAAATTTTTGTGTCAGAATTCCTCAAGACACATCAAACAATTTTCTTGAAAAAAATTAGCACAATCGAAATCAATTTCTTTTGTTTTTTATTGTTTTGTTAATTTCTTATGTATTTTATTGTTTTTTTGACCTTTTATTTTCTATTGTTTTTTTGCCAAAATTTGTTGCAGGCACTTTTTCTGGCTTATCTACACTAGAATTGATTAATTTCAATGGTTAAAAGTTGAAATAATCTAATTTATATCAATTTAACCAAAAAACACAATTTGCATTGGATTTGCACACGATATCATGAATTTGAGCTGTTTTTTGGTTGACACGCATATGCAAAACATTACGTAACTTCAAAACGGTGTACCCGGACGTCGCAAATTTGGTCTCAAAATATGCGGGAGACTTCAATGAAAAAAGTCGTGAAACGACGCGGCAAAATCTTTGCGCGTTGCGAAATCGTGGCGCGAAACGTCGAGGGGGGGGTCAATTTGACCCCCCCCCAGTTAGAATAGGGTTAAGGGCAAACAAACACTTTTTTTTTTTGGCCTTATGTCCAAGGTCTTTTGAACAGACTTCTAATGGTTCTGGGCACTAGTGTACTTTCGCACCTGTTTGTCAACATTCTAGGCACTACTGTAGAAATGTAGGTCATTTGACAAACATATTAACAGGTGCAAAAGTATTTTGTGCCTGGTTTTACATTCTTGACATTTATAATGTGTTGTGGCTCCGTTGTACCATGGACCTACTACACATGGACGTTCATCGCTTGTTAATTGATTCATGCACCTGTTTCTGTCAAAAGTAGCACAAAAGCATTTTAACCATGCTTTCCTGCTTTGATCTTATCATCATCGCCGACAGCCAGCCTGGATAAAATCAAGACGACGCTTTGAAAACTCTAAAAAGTACATGCGCAGAAGATAGTACTACATTGGGAAATTGTCGCTCAAGTAATTAATTTCACTTGCAAAATGCGCGTACTTTACAAGAGAAAGCAATTATTTTGGCAGGTAGGATGTGATTTGTAATCTAATTTTCATATTTTTCGCACATTGTTCCAGAATAAACATGGACAATAACCGTAGATGACATGTATGTTCCATCATTAAGCCATGTTACATGCTTTTCCACATGTGTCCACTTCAGTAATTTTCAATTTTGTGACAGGAAAACTGTCATGTTTTCGGGTGTGCTGCACCCTTTCATCAGTATTTATTCAAAGGCAGTTGAGTCTGAAAAGGCACCTCAGCAAAATAAGACTGCACTGAGACTGCTCGACGCACGATTGCACAATCGTTATTATCCAAGAACCTGAATGTACTGATTAAGATGCACATAATCAGGTGGCAGCGGTGATGATAGGATAAAAGAAAGACATTCATTACTCGTCCATGTGTCTATTAGGTCCATGGTCGTACATACAATCTGATGAGCATACCATGGCTAGAGTAGTAGTAGCAAGGAGGTTTTATACATGGAGTAACAACAGTTTTATTCCCTTTGATCTCATGTTTGATGCCACCACTAAGAAATATTTTAAGTATGTGCTAAACTGGAGCTGCCTAACAGATAGGAAGAACTAGACCCCGTTTACAGTGCGAGGCTCGGCCGTGGCCGAGCCGCGGCCGAGCCCAGCCCCGCTTCAGTGTAAACGCGCAAAAGGCCAAATGCGAGGCCACCTCGCTCTGGAGGTGGTCTCGGCCGCGGCTCGGCCGCGGCCGAGCCCTGCCTCTTCTTGGTGTAAACGCAAACTGGGCCAAATGCGCGGCCAATTGCGCGGCCAATTGCGCGGCCAATTTTAGTCTGGCTTCCAAACCCTCTGCCTGTATCTTTCGCTATTCAGGATATTAACCCCCTCAACGTCGAAAACTAATATAGTTTAAGGTGGTTTTGTCCTGCAAAGGATTTTTTCCTTCGGCAAAGGCCTTTGCCCGAACGGCGACTTTGTCGCCACGGAATTCATTTGGCAAAGGGTCTGAAAACCAGACAATACCAAATTGCGTTTGTTTACAAGCAGAGTGCCACTACGACAAAATATTGAAAGGTTTGAATCAAAAGTGCGGCCGAGCCCAGCAGTGTAAACGGACAAAATTGCGAGGCTCGGCCGCGCAATTGAGGCCAATTGAATCAAAAGTGCAGCCCAGCCCCGCACTGTAAACGGGGTCTTAGTGTCTCATTGCATAATCACCAGCCACTTTCAAAGGAATATATGTCTTTGTGATGGTAATTACTTTTCGCTACCCCTTCTTAATAAAAGGTAGGTGGTACAGACACGAGGATGTGCGAACAGAAATTGAGCAAAAAATACTGAAATAAAGCTGAAAATCACTCGACTGAGCATATGTGGACACTAATCTGATATATCTATCAATAAAGAATTATACTTGAAGATTATTCCACATTACTTTTAATTGGGGAAATTAAGCCGAAAAGTGATAAAACCAGCTTTCCAGGATGGTACAGTTTTAAGCATTTTCACATGATACAGCTCTGATTTACACTTTTGACTGGACCTGTCTTAGATAGTTTGATTATCTCAGTAGAAAGGGTGGAGAAGAAACTGCTAAATTTGAACGCAAGTAAATCTCCAGGCCCAGATGAAATGCATCCAAGATTGTTAAAGGAGACGGCACGGTCTATTTCTGTTCCATTACAAATTATCTTCCACAAGTCGCTGGACGAAGGCTTTCTTCCCAGAGACTGGAAACTAGGCAACATAACTCCTATACATAAAAAGGGAAGTAAAAAGTGTGTTGAGAATTATCGGCCAATAAGTTTAACTTCTGTTGTTGGAAAGGTGATGGAGAGTTTAGTCCAAGATGCGGTCATGCAGCATCTTATGAAATATAACTTGCTTTCACAGACTGTCAACATGGATTCACTCCAAAACGGTCCTGTATGACTCAGCTCCTTTGTGCAATGGAGGAAATAACTCAGAAACTTGATACTGGGTATCCTATTGATATAGTATATTTAGATTTTTGTAAAGCCTTTGACTCTGTTCCTCATGAGAGGCTTTTGAAAAAATTGATATCTTATGGCATTGATGGAAAACTGTACTCATGGATCAAAGCATTCACAACTGGAAGGGAACAAAGAGTCGTGATAAATGGTGAAAGTTCATACTGGAGTCAAGTTAGCAGTGGAATTCCGCAAGGAAGTGTACTCGGACCGGTCCTTTTTGTTATTTTTATAAATGACTTGCCAAATATAATGAATAACTCAGTTTTTATGTTTGCCGACGACACCAAAATCATCGGTGATGTCAGTACAGCCCCAAAACAGGAATCGCTTCAAACTGACCTAAATCATGCTGATGAATGGAGTAAAAGATGGCAGCTTGATTTCAACATTAGTAAATGTAAGATTCTTCATATCGCAAAAAATAACCCAAGGGAAAACTACAGAATGAATGGTGTAGAGTTGGAAGCAACCAAGCAGGAAAAGGACCTTGGCGTTATAATAGATGAAGAATTAAATTTTCATCAACATGTCTCAGCAGCTGTCCAAACGGCAAATCAAACACTCAGGATTATACACAGGACCTTCTCACAAATGACGACAGAAATACTTCCCATTTTGTTTGTATCATTGGTTCGACCTCATTTGGAGTATGGCAACTTTTTATGGCATTTGAGATATAAAATGGACTCTGACAAAGTTGAAAGAGTGCAGAGAAGAGCCACTCGTATGGTTCCTGAACTCAAATGTTTGTCATATGAACAACGCCTAGAAAAACTCAACCTGCACTCATTATACTACAGGAGATGAAGAGGCGATATGATTACTGTTTATAAGTTGCTCAATGGAAAGTTGAGGATTTCTGGTGACATATTCTTTGAACCAGCCATTCACTGATCAACAAGAGGTCATAAATACAAGCTCTTCACCAAACGTTCGAGATTAGAACTGCGAAGTACATTTTTCAGCCAGAGAGTACAATATAGTTGCCAACTGGAAAAGATTGCCTCCTAGTGTTGTTGAAGCTTCCTCGATTAATAATTTCAAAGATTTATTAGATAGACATTGGAGGGGGGAAAAATTCAAAACCTCTGCTCCTCAACGCACATAAAGCAACAAAGTTGAAGATAATTATATTATGTTGAGACCGGAATACTACAGGACCAGTCCTCTACTTCCGTATCAGATGTGATGTGATGTGATGTGATGAAGTTGTACAAAGCACTAATATTCAGACTGACACTTAAGTAACATTGCAATATGGTGTGGTCTCCTACTTTCAAAAAGGATGAACACTGATGAAGACCTACCGGGTACTTGAGAAAGTACAACAGAGGGCAACAAGATTGCTCTCCCATCTTCGTCATCTGGAATATGCAGAGCGTCTGAAAATCCTCAAGCTACCCACCCTTGCATACAGATCGTAAAAGCATAGACCATCTAGACTCTAATCTAGATCATCTTGACAGTAGGCACCCTACTCAATTCTTTGACATGGTTGAATGCAGCAACACCAGAGGCCACAGCTTGAAACTGAAGAAACCAAGAATTAGACTGCGGCTGAGATAAAATGCCTTCGCTGTAAGGCTGCGTTCACATAGAAGTATACTATTCGGGTATTCGGGGCTCGTTTTCGAGATCACGCGAATAGCTTGAATCGAATGATAGGATTTCCTCACACCGGTTCACATAAGAGGGCACTATTCGAAAGTACCGAATAGCTGCGAATAGTATAGCAAAGTGGGAATCGAGCTTGTTCGATTTTCTTGCAGCGTACACTACATGGCGCATACCGTCTCTCGTTTATGAAATGACAATTTTGATCTGGATTTGCCCTTTAGCAAGAATATTAAGCATGTAGACTGACATTCTGATGCAGTTTAGAAATTGTAAATAAGAACTGCTGGGATGTGTAGGAGGAAGAAATCCCTCACTGCATGGGATGGTGAGTTGACGGTGCGGGTGATGGTGTACTCGGTGCCCGAATAGCGAATAGCGAATAACGAATAGCGAATAGCGAATAGCGAATAGCGAATAGTGAATACTTCTATGTGAACGCTGCCTAAGAAGCATGAATAACCATTGATAACTGGAATGCTCTACCAGAAGCAGCAGTCTCAGCCACCACTGCACACCAGCGCATATCAATTCAAGTCGGCACTAGTAACAGTAGGGTGGCACATCCAATTACCGGACGCTTTCTTTCGTGGCTTTGAATTCCGTACTCAGAGGATGAAATTTGGGCTAAAAATAACATCACTTATTCACAGACTCCAGAAAATTACGAATTCAGCCAACTGATGTCAATGGTTCACTCCAGTTTTTAGAAAATATGCTTCAAACACAACCCTCTACAAAAGTTGTCTTTTTGCGCGGTGCAAAATCGCATTGTATTACCGGACACGATTTTCGCAATGAAATAATCGACATCTTTCGCACCTAATCCTTGCACAAGAATCACAATTTATCCCACAAATCATCGTACACATTATCACTGACCGGATGACAAAGACAAAATTGGCAAATGAGGCTAAAATTTCGTATTTTATGGTAAAATGTCTGTCTTGAACATTTCGAACAGTTCACAGAATAAAACCTTGTGAAAAAAATCGACAACTGGTTAGACTCTACTTCTAGTTTACATGCTTTGTCTATGGGAGCTGCACGTGCGGGTGATGAGTTGCGGGCCCCTTAGTGCACAACTATTCCGCATCGTTCGCGTTTGAGGGCGATAGCTACAAATTTCCGATATCGATCAGTGAACTTTTGGTTCTATTGGAATCTTCAGCATTTTTCCTGTATGTGAGTGGGATTTCATAGAATTTCAGTCGCGAAATGTGATTCAAACATGCATGAATATTAGCTATCTCGAGGTGCGGGTCACTCAACTGTAAACTTGAGGTAAAATGTGAATTTTTTCGTGTTTTTACATTTTCATGTGGCGTTTTTTGCGATTTCGGTCCACACAAAGTTCTGTGAGGCTAATCTACGAAGTCTCGCGCGTACAGAATGTCATTAGTACGCAAAAATGTGCGTGTCCGGTAATACCATGCGTCCGGTAATACCTAGCCCCGGAGACCCGCCCAACACTGTACGTTGTACGTTTGGGGCTGCTGGTCGCAGTTAGGTAATACCATGCTTGCCCCTACTAACCAACGTTAGACAATGGGAAAGCCACCCACTGAAGCTTGAAGTAGGCCTACGACCTAAAATTTATATCAGAGACAGACAGTGACGAGGGGCAGATGCTTTACGTCTCTACACCCAAGTAAATTTCAAACCCAAGTATAAAGCAAGTGAATTTAAAATTTTACTAACGTTAGAGATCTACAAATAATTAACGTTAACGTTACAGAGTTCGGGAAGGATAAACAGGCACCACCATGGCCACAGGCTCACGTTTTAAAAAACGTCGATTTGGTCGTCTCCTCCACAACTGATCGGCTCCGTTGTTGTGATGGCTCCACTGCACTCTATTCGTCTACGACATCTATATATCTCATAAGCTCAAGATCTAACGATCTTCTTCTTCTTCTTTTGTTGACTTCCTCCAGTCCTGGAGAACTGCGTTGCCGTTTAAATAGATTTGCAGATCGTTAGGCCCTACCGGATATCCCCTCGGTATCCCGTATAGCCTGTCAGCTTTGAGTGATGAGCTAGCGAGCGCGAGCCTTGACAGGATCTCAGGAGCTGCCATATCCATGCAGCCGTAGCGTACAGTCACCCTTGATTACGGTGCGTGCAGGAACTCAACCCCAAGAAAAGCCGACCGTGTACAGTGCGACCTCAATCCTGGTCAGCTCGACCGGGTCGAGATGTTCAGGATGGGGTTCGCTATATTTGACAAATTGACCCAATTTAATTTGTTCAACGATGATATTTAGTGCATGAGGCATGGGCGTAAATCCCGGGGGGATGGGGATATATCCCCCCCTGAAATGGAGGAGGGGGGGATGGCCTGTACAATCATCCCCCCCCCCCTGAATTTTGAAGAAAAAAAATGGAGGAAGCAGAAATGTGATTGTATCAATTTTGGCATATTGCATGACGTTTGTACGCCGGCCTTCAGACAGGTAACAGAGCTGAACAGTATTCTATCTTGTAGGAAATCGAATGCATAATTTTCTCAAGCGCTCGCTCGCTTCACTCGCTCGCGGACATGGACATACACTGTAAGGTATGGCTCAGACGTTGACAACGTCAAAATAGTGTAGGCCTATATTGTAAACATGCTAAGACGAGAGTAACTTGGGACCATCTGCAAAATATGTACGAAAACAAACAAACAAACAAACAATAACAAAACTATATTGCCATAATTGAACCCCCTCCATTTCCTGAATCATTCATGAGGAACGACAGTGACTGATAATTCAGTCAAGATACATCTGGGTATACCCAGGGAAGATCAGGGGCGTCGAAAATATCTCGGGGGGGGGGGGGGGGGGGCAAAGGGCATTTGCCCCGCCCCTACGAAAGTGTTTAGGCAGGCAAATCATTTATCCCCCAAGCAATTTCCGAGATGAGGACAAATTTCGAACTTTCTTAATGGAATTATTGTCCAAATACCGCCAGAACTATGCACCTAATCGTTGAATTGCAATCATAAACATGCAAAAGCTCCGCTATACTGGATCCCTTTCGATAAGTACACTGTTGAGATTGACGTATATTTCCCTTATTTGTCAAAGAGTGTGCAGCATATCTTTCACTTAACAAAAGCTCCCTCATATGCAGAGGCGTCGATGGGGGGGGGGGGGATGGTTTCCCCCATAAAAGTGGGACAAACCAAATCGCAAAAATATAGCTAAAAACGGCAGTTTTTGGGGTGTAAAATGTCAAATTCTAAAGCTCGCTCGCTCCGCTCGCTCGCATTTAAGCGCTAAGCCATTCCCCTGATGTTGCTACCAGTGATTGACAGCAGTTGCGCCCGGTGCGCCCCCTAATCTCCAAAGCAAAAAATATAGCTATATATATACAAATGGCAGTTTTGGGGACTGTAAGATGTCAAAATTTTTCAAGCTCGCTCGCTTCGCACACTCGCATTTAATCATTATGCCATTCTCATGATGTTGCTGCCATAAATTGCCAGCAGTTTTCGCCCGGTTAATTTCCAAAGCTAAAAATAAAGCTACAAACGGCAGTTTTGGGACTGTAATAAGTCGAAATTTTGAAGCTCGCTCGCTCCGCTCGCTCGGATTTAATCATTATGCCATTCTCCTGATGTTACTGCCAGTAATTGCCAGCAGTTTTCGCCCGGTGTGCCTCCCCTTAATTTCCAACGCGAAAAAATACAGCTACAAACGACATTTTCTGGGATTGCAAAATGTCAAAATTTTAAGGCTCGCTTGCTCCGCTCGCTCGCATTTAATCGCTATGGCATTCTCCTGATGTTGCTGCCAGTGATTGACAGCATTTGTGCCCGGTGCGTCCCCTTTAATTTCCAAAGCGAAAAATATAACTACAAATGGCAGTTTTGGGGACTGTATTTTCAAGCTCGCTCGCTTCGCACACTCGCATTTAATCATTATGCCATTCTCATGATGTTGCTGCCAGTAATTGCCACCAGTTTTCGCCCGGTGCTCCCCCTGAATTTCCAAAGCTAAAAATAAAGCTACAAACGGCAGTTTTGGGACTGTAAAAATGTCAAAATTTTCAAGCTCACTCCTTCGCTCGCTCGCATTTAATCGTTATGCCATTCTCCTGATGTTGCTGCCAGTACGAACTGCCAGCAGTTGCGCCCTGTGCGCCCCCCCCCCTTAATTTCCAAAGCGAAAAAATACAGCCCAAAACGGCAGTTTTTTTTTTCTGTAAAATGTCAAAATTTTCAAGCTCGCTCGCTTCGCTCGCTCGCATTTAATTGTTATGCCATTCTCTTGATGTTGCTGTCAGTAATTGCCGGCAGTTTCACCCGGTGCCCCCCCCCCTTAATTTCCAAAGCGGACAAAATACAGTCACAAACTGCAGTTTTGGGACTGTAAAATGTCAAAATTTTCAAGCTCGCTTGTAACAGTTTGTCAGAAATATATCACTCTCCTCCCACTTTATATTTCATGCAAAAGAGTGAGACATCCGATCCCTGTAAAGTGAGTGTGTGTGTGTGTGTGTGTGTGGGGGGGGGGGGGGGGTTACCAAGCTTCTCTCACCCCCGTCCCCCTCAAGGCTGCGCCGGTTCGGTTATGGGCTAGTAATCGTGGTGATGGTGACTATCGCCGATCATCCCCCCCCCCCCCCCACTCCTCAGTATGGATTTACGCCGTTGCACATTTTATTTGAAGACTCTATTTTCTGTCCCTTTCAGGTGGATATTACATGGCAAGGAAAAGAAATAGTGACAATGTGTCTAAGCTATAGGCTACTACTCTATAGCTCGGGGAAGCGATTTCTTCAGTTCTGCAATCCATTAATTCCACTTAAAAACTGAAATTGTTAAAAGTCATACATACTAATACGTAAAACAGTCATCAGGTTCCACACGTTGTATATACTAAACATATTGTAACAAAATGATATTTATTTTGTGTAGAGTGTAGTGCATTTCCTTTGGAATTTGTGCGAAACTATTGTTAGAGCGAAATTTGTTCATAGATATTCAGTAACACAATGTAGTCGTGGTTACTTTGTGCTGATTTATACATGTAACAAGCTATGCATTCTAAAAGAGTGTTTGAATTGTTCCTTTAAGTCAGCCTTCTGTATTGATGATTATTTGTCAATTAGTGGTTTTTGTGGAGATTCAGATAGTGATAAAAAGTATGGATGATAAGTGCAGCGATAATTCCTACAGTAAGTTCAAAGTTGTGTTACAGAGGTTTGACACACACATTTAGCATTGTGTGTGTATACGTGTGTATACAGGTTGGCCATATGACACATTTTAGACAATTAACGTCGTTTAATTAGTAAACATGATCAGTTATGGGACTGAATATGGTGTTGATGTTTGATTAAAATGATTTCTATCAAACTGTGAAGAGTTTAAAGGGATAGCTTAACTCTGTGTAAAATAAAGTAAGAATAAAGGAAATTTTAGGAGAAATTAATAACTATGCCTATAATAATTCAGCACAGGTACTAGTAGCTACCTCATTTTTCTTTCAGGAAGTTATGTGCTGGTATCACACTTGCACGCTACTCTGCTCATATTCTCAGTGCTCGGCAGTGAAGAAGAGAGACTGATCCTCGGGATAGCATTGTCTTTCTGTCTTGTACTCGGTACGAGTAGTGAACGTGAGTATGTACACACTATACCTGTAAATAAACAAGTTGGTGTTCCGGTACATCGCCTCTGAAATTGTGATGCATTCGTGTTCAGTATAACATAAGTACTGGTTGGAATGAATGCTGGTGAGACTAGGATGGCATCCGGTGGTTCTGCAGCAGATGACAACTCATCCAGCAGCCTTTGCGAGCATTCTCGAGCGGGCTTTGCTGCACCGTGGGATAACTGAGTATCTGGACGGACGTCGGAGAACGAAGTTCAGAACTTTGGAAGGAACAAGTACGTCCCACGTACTTCCAGAACAGACGTCGGAGAACGAAGTTCAGTACTTTGGAAGGAACAAGTATTACGTCCCACGTACTTTCAGAACAGACGTCGGAGAACGAAGTTCAGTACTTTGGAAGAAACAAGTACGTCCGACGTACTTCCAGAACTGACGTCGGAGAATGAAGTACAGTACTTTGGAAATGAAAAGTACAAACGACGTACTTCCAGGGCGAACGTCGGAGAACGACGTACTCTAGAAACGACGTCGGGAGTGAGAGTGAAAATTCACTGGTCAGTGTGTTGGGTGAATTAGATGTGAGAAGTGAGAATGTGCCTTTGAATCAGATAGTGTGAAATGCAAGGTGTAGACTGGTGACGTACAAGTGGTAGGAAACTTAAGGTTTTATCCTCTTCATAGAGTGATCGTATATTTCGATCAAACGGACGGTCGGCTCGGTCTGCATAAGTGCCAAGGCCCCGTTGTTCGCTACAATATATATATCTGTCAGGGGCGGATCTAGGAATTCTGTAAAGGTGTGTATGTGTGTGTGGGGGGGGGGGGGGCAACTAATATTTCTGGTGCCACTTCCGGGTTTCATTTCTTTTTTTCTTTTTATTTCTTTTGTTTTTAACGAAAAATAAAGAGGGGGGGGGGGTGCGCCGGTTGCGCCCCCCTCTGGATCCGCCACTGTAATGGTTCCATCTCCAAAATATTGGCCCATGCAGCTAATGGACAGCCGTGGCTGTCGGATGGGTATCTCGAAGCAACACCATGGGCCTGCAGGGCCATTACTCTGTGCAACACTGTCAGGGCCCTCATCTTGGGCCCCATCTCCAGAAGCACTAGTATATGATTTGATTTGACTGTGCGGGTGAAATCATCTTGACAGAAAGTCCCAAACCAATTGCGTCTTCGGGGTCACAGTCTCAGAAAATTGTCACAATGGTTTTATTGATGGATGGAAAACTCGTAAAACAAAAGTTACCAAAATTGATTGAAATCTGTTGTCATAATGTATGAAAATACAATAGTTGAGAAAATGGAGTAAGAAAAGAGGTACGTGTATCAAAATCGATGTCGCGTCAGTTCGCGGTTTGTACTGACTCCGGATAAACTCAAACCATGTCATCGGCGCTGTGGAATGAACATTAATGCAATCTCACTTACTACTTTTCACACTGGGAATGAAGTAAAGTAAAGACGTATCAGAGGGGTTAAAAAGAGTGTTATCAAAATTATAATGTTTCATAGAAACAACATAATATTATGTTTTCAATGTATAAAATGATCCGATTCGATAGCTTTCAGCCCCACTGTTTGACAAACATCGACAAAAATAGATGACATACAGTACGACTCGAGATTAAACATGATTATTGCTCATCTGTTACCTTTATGTTCACATTTTGAACGAGATAACAGAAGAAAAATGTAAGGCATATCTTAACTCGTAGATCCTATAAAATATCATGATCAATACTGGTATCGTTATAAGCGATGTCATTTTCGCATCTCTTTCCACAGTGAGATTTCCCGTTATTCTTCGTTACCGAAGTTAACAGAAATATATAAATGCTTGAAAAGACCTCCGTGTTCTTTGTGATTTGTTTTTTTCGAAGGTTCCTTAATCCAAAAAGACATAATGGTCCATGAATCCGAACATTTTTTGATTTTGTGGCACTGATATTGTAATATCAAAGGTTCGTTATTCCGAAGGTCCGTAATTCCGAAAATGAAATCAGGTTCTTCATTCTGAAGGTTCATTAATCCATTTTTTTTTTTTTTGGTTATTCCAAAATTTCATTATAAACAGGCAGTATTCCGAAACACAAAAAGTCCTGCATTAGTCCGAAAAAGAAAAAGGATTTCGTGCTGATCCGATTATTTTGTGGAGTTTTTAAATCCGGAAATGAAATACTCAAGCCTTGTTATTCCGATTTTATGTTCTTAAATCCGAAAATGAAATATTTTTTTTTTTAATTCCGAATGTTGTTGTTTCTTAAATCCAAACATGAAATAACATTTCTCATTCCGAACTAACGGGTACATTAACCCGTATCACAAATTTCATATATCTAGACGTTCATTAATCCGGAAATGAAAAGCTTCGATAAAAATCCGAACATAAGTGGCATTATTTCGAAGGTTCATTATTCTAAAAGGCTCGTATGACTTCAGACTGAAAATGAGATACTGAGTAAGGTTAACGTTATCCGAAAAGGTCAAGACCGTCCTTACAAATGAACCTTCGGAATAACGAACCTCCTTTATTTTTGGAGTACGAACATTGAGAATAACAGACGCTTCATTTTCGTATTAACCAACCTTATTTCATTTTCAGACTATGGAACCTTTGGAATGACAAACTTTTTTTTTTTTCATTTTCCGATTAATGAATATTCGGAATTCAATTCAATTCAATTCAATAGTGTATTTATTTCCATCATCAAAAAGAAAAGAAAAAGTTGACATAATCCAAAGTGATACAATTTTTTCATTTTTCTTACACTCGTCTGATAAAGGATTTTTTTTAAATGCAATATAAAGTATATGCACAAATGATATCATAAAAAAGAAACAATGCACTTTGCCATGGCAACAAAAATAGTAAATAATCACAATGATGGAAAACAGTGTTCCACTAAGAAAGCCAAGCTTGTAAGACGTGGAACACTGGGACAAAACAACAACAGCACCAATTTGTTATACCAATAAAACAATAACAATAACAATAATAACAATAATAAAATAAAACAATAACAATAACAAATCTTATTTCTTTTTTAATTTTTTATTTTTTTTTAGATCAACGAACCTTCAAAATATTGAATCATCAGAATATAGAACTGTACGTCATTTTTTTTTCGAATAATGGTTGAGATACTGTTTTTTATGAATCGAAACTTTTTTGTTTTTTCCTTTATTTATTTAGAATGACCCTGTCACAGTAACGGAAGTTCTGTCGTCTTGTTCCTCTATACTACGGGCAACAGATCGAAAGATCTGTTCCGCGCGCCCTCGATTCTTGTTCCTCAGCCGACAATAAATTGCTCCCATGAAATATCTGCATGCTAAGGCTAGCCAGGCATAAATTCTACCCACAGACATTACCCGAACACTAATCATAATCCTCACATCAAACTAAATCTAAAACCCCTATCACAACCCTCACCCTCACCCTATGCCACTGGAGAAAATAAAACCGAAACAATATTGTCGCAGAAGCAAATGTGTCACCCCTCCGAATATGACAGACTTAAAATTTTCGGTCTAACATGACAAATGCCATGAATATTACTCTGCAATGACAGAGGGTAAAAGGAAATTGGTTGAAAAAGAAAAACATCTGTTTATCACTATATTCATCTTATCTAAAACAAGTACATTGTGATTATGTGGTTACGCAAAAAAAAAAAGAAAAAAAAAAAAGAGTGTTTCCTTCTCTGGAAATCTGTACCACGATAGTTAATTTGGTCGACATGCCCAATCGCAAGGGTCGGGTTTTACCACCTCCCTGGTTTTACTGAGGTCGAGTTGTCTAGCTAGGAACAGCTGGTTTGTATGTTTCCGATATTGATGCTGGCCTACTCTACACGTGGGGGAAGACGAAAATCAATGGAAGACAAAAAGAAAACCAGATTCAGAGATATGGGTCTCGACGACCGTATTCTCAAAGTAAGTAAATGTTTTTTTTTTTTCATTCCGAAGTGATGTGGAGATTTGACTATTGATTAAAACCCGTGATTTGGACGTAAAAAGACGAAAGCGAGTGGAGCTGGAGTCAGCGATGCCGATGGGATGATGATGTGTAACGTTAGTGTAGTCCCACCCATACTAAACTGTGAAGCTGAAGTAAAGTTAACCCGTTCCATACAAATAAATGTAGAAAATCTATAATTTACTGAACCTGGTAGTGGTAGTGGTAGGATTTTTGGCAATTGTGCACTTTACGGCCCTATATTATCGGTACCTTATTCGCCGTATGCCAAGGACAGGTGACCCATCATGTGAACAGCCACGCACTATAAGCAGCTGGCGAGCTTTTCTTGCTGTATGGAACACCGTTTGACAAGTGATGGTAGGCCCTAGGGTCACTAAAAGCCCACCTCACTCACTGCGCTTCTGCGGAGCCGACACAGCGAACACTGTGCGATCGCGCGAAGCAGGGAGGTGGCATGGCGAGGCTCGTGTGTTTGTGTGTGTCCATGTAAAGTTTAATGGCTGCCCGTAAATCGGTATACACACTTCGCGCGGCGTCTATCTGGTTGGGCTCGACGAAATAAACACTAACAGACGGACGAATTGGGATAAGATTTTGAGGGTTTTTTATTATAATTTCACAGAATGATTTCGCCAAGGCCACGAGTGGACATATGTCCTCTGAAATAGGTTAATTAGCACTACGGTTAAGCCATAGGGTAAAGGCACCAGTATTCGGTCAGCCCCCGGTATTCAGTCACTTATCACTAGTCACCAGCCAGTAAGTTCAGCTGTCACAACACACGCAAATCACATTAATTCACATACTTGCACTCTCATTCAGAACAATAAACTCCCTTAGCCCCCTCCAAAAATCCATCCAAAATCCCAAATTTTACTGTCAAAAGTGCAGAATCGGCTCTACTTTCCAAAAGCGCGCGCGGATAAGGCCCAGTTTTAAGAGTACGGGTCGCCGAAAAAGCGCTAAAAATTGAGAAATACACCATTCTCTCGCGGGATTTTTCGCCTATCGCAAGCTTGGAGTGTAATGGTATCCTCAAAAACGCAAAAGAAAAACAAAATTTCCGTACGTGCCGATACAGTGTCCCAACGTACAGGGGTTGAATGCAAGTGCCGAGACCCCAGTATTCGGTCACCAACGGTCGCCGCAATGTCCCCGATGCAATTTTGCGCCAACAAGGTAGCACGCGCGCACATTTTTCAGCTGCTTTGAACACGCATTGACTTTGAACGCGCACATCGCGTGACCAAATACTGGAGCCGGTGACCGTATACTGGGGAATTTTCAAGGTGAAATATTTCTTGATTTTGCGCAATTCTGTGAGATACTTAACAAAATGAAAGTTGAGATTAAAGAAATTTGATATATTTCACATACATTGCTGTAGATATGATGTATACAACTATGTATTATTTTAGTTTGAAAAATATTGCAAAAAAGCTTAAGTGACCAAATACTGGGGATGTTACCCTACACAGTTTAAGCAGCGCCTCAGTCAACACAGCGCAAGCGCAGATCCCCGACATGCATAATTCATGTCACCCCAGAACCCACTGAGAATGCCTGCCGCTCCACCACTCAACTCCCGATTGCGTACAGAATATCGAAGTCTCGACTATCGGCTGTGCGATCACAGCAATGAGAGAGCTTAAAATATCTTGGCCCCTTCTCTCTCGGGCTCTCTCCGCTCCGCGATGCGCTTGCCAGGTCTTACCTCCTTGCTGATTGGCTGAGCCATGACTGCATTGGCCATGTGTATTGTGAGCACTGTGTCTCGCTTGCTGCATCGCTAGCATGCACAGCGTGTGTAGTCACTGCATGCTGTCCCGCTCTCGTAACCCGTTTGTATGTACCCTGCAGCCTCGCAGCGCACCGCAGAAGTATCGGGTAGGTCGCTCATTACGGAAATCTAACATTTTCAACATTGATATATGCACTTCAAACATCCTCGCACATACCTTGCACTAGCCCGACCAGACGCTGTCAATACGCTACGCGAATACAGCGTCTGACCAACGAGCGGGCACCTACAAAGTGGGGAACCACAACACAACTACAAAACTTATGAAAATTTATACGTTCTTTATAAACAATGTACACGTTACCAAACGTTACTCACCTTAAGTGCATGCTTGTATTACAGAAGGTTCGTAAGTCCATTGAGAGCCCTCGTGATAAGTCCGTGGAACCAAAAAATGATACTTTCTGGCGGATTCCCTAACACCGTCAGGGGTCATCGTTGCAGAATTCAAAATGGCGCCTTGATCTCTGCGGAAATCTTTTGCGTGCGTGCGATGCGCTGCTTGAGTGTTGGTGTAGCAGCACGGTCGACAGCGCGACCTTTTGAAAGGGCATTCAGATCATGTGACCTCCCGGATATTGGAAATGGCCTGGCGTGAAAGACGATGTACCGTTCGTGAACCGTTCACACATGCTGCATATAACCATCATTTTAGGTAAGTTATCAAATCTAAATTTCAATATTCATAGCATAGATATGAAGTCTCATTATCATTTTGTTCGTCAGATGAGTTTGAAGTGACAAAAAAATGATCTAAAGTATCAAAATTCAATCCGATCGCATGCTATCGTTGGACCCTCTTCGTGTTTGGAGCTTCGTTGGTACAGCCCTGTCGCGCTACGTATGTACAGCGGCGACTGGGCTGTGTATAGTTAACCTTGCACATACTTGCACACGGAAAAAGTAGTATCAAAACACAGATAAATCGCTCAAGAATTCATCAGAAAATACCACGAGGATGAAAAAAAATTGTATCTATGACCAAAACTACTCCTTTTATGACATATTCCTAGCACAGATTGCCGGAAAATTCCATGATAGAGGGTGAAATTATACGGAAAATCTACATCATTTTCCAGTAAGCCACGGAGGTGTACATGGTATCAACGTAAAGCTTATGAATGGAAGAAAACGATGATGTCACTTTCGGAAGGCATTGTGGGAGAGCAAGTCGACCAATGAGGGAAAACCTTTCATAGTTGAAAGCGATAGCAAGCCGATTATTAACCGATACTACCTTGCCGTCGTCTGCTATGGTAGGGATCAACGGCATGGTGTGTGCAGTGCGCTGAGCGAGACATGACGTCATCGCTCATGAATGATGGGAGTGCAAACCGCAGTGATTAGTGATCCCCTGCTTAAAGGTAGGGAATCCCATTTGCATGCCTTAAATGAAGAGTTGTATAAACACAGTGGTATGTTGAAGAGAGTATCATTTTAGAAACTCCCATAAAGTATTGAAAGTGGAAGGAAACATTTAGTACATTTTTATTGACTGTTAGATTTTGAATTGAATTCTTTTCGGGGCTCACCGTAAATTTCAGTATATTACTAGGCTACCTTTGCAGACCCATGCACTGCATGTGTGTCCATCATGTATATTTTGTGAATAAAGTTCATCAAAATTTACAAACATTTCTATATACATTCTTGCCACACACTCTATATGTTATTATACCCCCGCCAAACGAAGTTTGAAGGGGGTATATAGGAATCAGCGGACGGTCGGTCGGGCGGTTGGTCCGTTGCAAATCTTGCGTCGCAAACTACTTCCTCAGTTTTCAAGTGATTCCCATAAAACTTGGCACAGATGTGTGCCTTGGGTTGTAGATGTGCAAGACATATTTTTTGACAGTACCCAAAAGTACGTTGCCATGGTAACGGCATATTATGGGCAAAAATGGGTACAAATCTTGCGTCGCGAACTCCTCCCACAGTTTTTGATCAATTTTTATGAAATTAGGTACAGATGTTCATCTGAATATGTTAATGTGCAAGACACATATTTCCGCAGTGGCAAAAAGTGCGTTGCCATGGTAACGGCATGTTATTGGTAAAATATAAGGCAAAATGCTTCATGGCAAAACTGCTTCATCAGTGTTCTTCCAATTCTCATGGAATTCATATTGAATGTTTGTCTTAGGATATAGGTCAGCATGACACATTTCTTGACAGTTACAAAAAGTATGTTGCCATGGTAACACGCTCACATATTATGAGCCAAAATGATGGAAAATTTTGTGTTGCAAACTACTTCCTCAGTTTTTGCCCAATTTCCATGAAACTTGGTACAGATGTGTGCCTTTGGTTGTAGATGTGCAAGACGCATTTTTCGACAGTACCCGAAAGTACGTTGCCATGGTAACGGCATATTAATGGCAGAAGATCAAGGAAAGATCTTGCGGATTTAACTACTTCCTCAGTTTTTTGACCAAAGCTTATGAAATGTTGTTTGGCGGGGGTATAACCAGTCGCTGTAGCGACATTTCTAGTTACATCAGCTCTTATACTTTTAGATTTGTGTTTATAGATAAAAAAATACAGAAGACTGCAACAAAAAGGCTTAAGTGTGGCTGACATACAGAACTACTGAGTAGTTGAGTTTTGTGCATTATTCAAATTGTAGATAACTGTTGACTTCCAAATTTCTAAGCAGTGGCCTGAACAAGTCCCCTGAGGTTCATATTTAATGTTTTGCTGCAGTTTGGGAGTTCTGGAAAAGGTATCCCCTACCTTTAAGATATAACGCAGAATTAGAATCATGATTGAAGCATGGAAGTTTACCGTTGCGTTCCGTTGTGTGCCAATGCACAGCATCCTGTTTGTTGGGGTCTGCTCGCGCTCGATCACGCTGCGCCTCGCAGCGAAAGGCGATTATAGAGCAACTGTGTGGCGTACCGTAAGTGCTTTCATCACGCACACACACACTGCATCCCAATGCGAAATCTCACACACATGATATGTACACAGTACAGTGCCTATTATTCACTGCATCGCGCGTGCGGACATTTTGTTTTTCTTTTGTGTTTTTGAGGATACAGTATCATCACACTCTGAGCTTGCCATAAGGGAAAAATATTGCGACAGAATGGCGTAATTTTTCAATTTTTAGCGCTTTTTCGGCAACCCTGATTCTTTACACGAGACCTAATTCGCGCGTGCTTTGGAAAAGTTGTGGCGATTCTGCGTTCTTGACGGCAAAATTTGGGATTTTAGATGGGTTTTTGGAGGTGACTCTGGCACTTTCCTGTGGTGAACGAGTTTGCCAGTGGGTGAAACGATGCGATATGCGTGTGTTGTGACAGTAGAATTTGGTGGCTTGTGATAAGTGATGCGTCCGGA
This sequence comes from Diadema setosum, assembly GCF_964275005.1. Taxonomy (NCBI): domain Eukaryota; kingdom Metazoa; phylum Echinodermata; class Echinoidea; order Diadematoida; family Diadematidae; genus Diadema; species Diadema setosum. Next base: position 13,759,334 of record NC_092702.1, read on the forward strand.
TTTTGGAGGCCAGCCGAATATTGGGGCTTTTACTGTAGACCTCTAGATTCTATAGGTTCTAGAGTGAAAACCCCAGTTTTCGGCTGGCCTCCAGAATCCAGACACTTCTATCACTTATCACAAGCCAGCAAATTCTACTGTCACAACACATGCTTATCACATCGTTTCACATACTGGCACACTCATTCACCACAGGAAAGTGCCTGAGTCACCTCCAAAAATCCATCTAAAATTCCAAATTTTGCTTTCAAAAACACAGAATTTGCGCAACTTTTCCAAAGCACGCGCAAATTAGGTCCCGTGCCTTGTTAAGAACTGGGGTTGCCAAAAAATCGCTAAAAATTGAAAAATTATGCCGTTTTGTTGTGAGCTTTTTCACTTTGCAAGCTCAGAGTGTGATGGTATCCTCAAAAACATAAAAGAAAAACAAAATCTCTGTAGGTGCCGATGCAGTGAATAAATGTACAGGGCTGAATGCAAGTGCCGAGTCACCAGAATTTGGACACAAACGCCAACAAGGTATGGCGCACGCTTATTTTTCAGCGGCCTTGTATGCGTATGTCCGAATTTTGGAGAGGCTGTCTGAATTCTGGGGAATTATCAAGATGATAATAATATTTGGGGATTTTGTGAAATTTTATGATGTATTTAACAAGATCAATATTGAGAAAAAGTAGTTTGATATATTTAACATACATTGTTATAGATATAATTTTGTATGTATTATTTGAGTTGAACAAATATTGCAGAAAAGCTTACACTCAACAAGCTTTGCTTTTTAGTAGGTTCCATCGTATTTCTCTTTGCATCCTTTACTTTGATTGAAAATGACACATCAACCGCTGTGTATTATGTTTGTATTCCTATTTCTTTATGTATGTATCCAAGCTGGACATTCTGTATTGTCATATTTTGTTATATCATGTATTCTTCATCGAGAAATACAAAAAAAAAAAAAATTGAAATTGAAATGGAAAAGTGTCCGAAAACTGGTGGTTTTACTCTAGTCAGTAGTCTAGTCACGAGACCGGAGTGCTTGCATTCGTGGCCAAAATTCATATCAAAATAATTTATGTTGTGTTGCCCAGAAAATGACTTTGATAGAGAGATTAGAGTTTCATCTTGAAAGTGAATTGAATTGAATTGAATTGAATTGATTGCTTTATTGTCCACAATGCGAAAGTGGAAATGCGCCTTCCACCAGCGTTACACACAAGAGGTACAAACAGATAACAATTGTTCATTGAACATATACGTCACAGATTACAAATAAGATTAAACATAAATGTTTTGCATTACTTGTTGCAGAAAAATAAAATAATAACCATTATATTCATAATACATATTACATATATCTCATTCAATTCATTCATTTATATAAATTCTATAATCATTATACTTATTATCAAAAATTCAACTTTCAACAAATCTTTCACTTCTAATCAATTTTTTTTTTCACAAATATTATGCCTCAAAACCATAGAAAAAAAATATATATATATCTTGCATAACTACACCTATAAATCATCATATAATACCAATTTCAATAATTACTAAAATACTATGAGAATCATTCAATCCACAAAATTATAATAAGATTATAATTATCATAACAATGCTTTGCCCGACAAACACCCGGCAAAAATTATGTGTTGCACATCTCATACCTCAAAACCATGATACCTACCAAATTTAATTTCAATTGCTTCAGAACTGTTGAAGTTGTTCATTCCACAGATTTCAGAAAAAAAAAAAAAAAACCCAACAACAACAACAACAACAACAACATGCGGTTACCATGGCCAGGGGCGGATCCAGGAATTCTGTAAAGGGGGGGGGGGGGGGGGGCGTGACTAATATTTCTGGTGCCACTTCCGGGTTTCATTTCATTTTCTATTTTTGTTTTCTTTGTTTTTAACGAAAATCATTCTAATAAAATTCATATTTTATGCTTTCTTTCTGAATGAAAACTGCATGTATAAAAGTAGGTCCTATTTGCCTTTTCTCCAATGTAGTGTGCAATTGTCATAATTGTTTTACTGTCCACTCTCCATGATGAAAAGAAGAAAAAATTATGTGTAATTCTGTCTGTTCGTTTTCATGAGGGGGGAGAGAACTTTTTGAACAGGAACCTCCCTCATGAGCGGATTTCCCAGACTGATGTATCCCCAACCACTGAAGTAATTTCAAATTCACTACATTCCCTTACACTCTTAACACTGGTTAGATACAATCATGTAGATCTACACTGTGGTATTGTAGTAATAGTACTAAATACTAGATGCTATGCCTGTATGGGAAGGCATCCTTTAGACTTTGGCACAACACTTAATTCTGTGTATTATGTCATCCATCATGTGTCGGCTCCTCTCCTTGTACCTTGATCTAATTTTCATTCGCTGGTGTGCCTGTCTAGACAAACTATATAGTCTAGTCTGTAGTCATGTCTCCTGCCTTTGGCGCCCTTGTGACTGAAACTTGAATTTTGACAATACTGTAAAACCAGAAACATTGTGGCATGAAACTTTGCGAATTGGAGCAGATGGCCTTTCTCACAGCATGAACTTACTTTCAACTTTCATTTGCAAACAATGATGGTGTACAGCATTGTAATGAAATTCTTAATTCCATGCTTTATGTAGACAAAAACTTTCTTGTAATTTTAAATTTTACTTTTGTAAATCATGACTCCTGGTGAAGTTCAGGAAAGTTTCATGCATGCAAAAATTTCTGGTTTTATAGTAGAGCCGTAGAGGGCTGATACTTTTTTCCTGCACTAATTGTGGAGCTAGGTACCTAGCACTAGTCAACACTGTTAGTGTTAACTGTTCATAATATTAAAATAGAAATGAACAGAAAAGTTGTCTTCCTTCCTGCCCTTCTTTCTGCAAAGACATTCTGTCCAATAGTATCTGTATAACATGGCCATAGTGTTGCTTAATTTGGCAAGACTTCCTTAACCCATTGAGGACCAGTCCTGAGGATACTGGGGCAGGTGTATATGGGAAATGCGTGTTGTAGCAAAATCAGTCCATCCTCAGTTGGTTAACCACCCCTCCCCCATCCCCCCCCCCCCCCCCCATGAATACCCAACCACTTGCCAAATGCATGCATCCGTGTGTACGCTAACAAGGGCAGGGTAATGCAGAGTGGTATCGACATTTTTTGGGAGGTGGGGAACAAACACAAGTCTTTCCATATATCCTTCATTTTCAATTACTGCAGTATCCCAACTTTTCTTTTGTCATTGATACACTGCCCATTCCTTGTGCTGCAGGCTGTGGCCAGGCTTGGTTGGTCAGAACCCACACTTATTCAGGAGAAAGCCATCCCCCTGGCCCTCGAAGGCAAGGACATCCTTGCGAGGGCCAGGACAGGCTCAGGGAAGACGGCCGCATATGCAATACCTCTAATCCAGAAGATTCTCAGTACCAGACAAGTAAGTCCTGAAGACATTTACAAGGCCTCTCAAATATCTGCATTTTTTTTCCAACTGGCATTTACAGTAGCTTTGCCTCTGGCTATGCTGTGTCTTTCAGTATTAATGTTCCCTGTAGTGGATGCTCATTCTTGTATGTTGATTTTTTTTTTTCCTTTTACAAGGCTCACTTTACTGGTTTTTGCTTTGCTTGTGTTAGAAATTTTAGTGTCTAGTTTTAAGGATAAAATACTTTGAGATTTCTGTCTTTTCGTGTAGTGATAATAAAATCTAGAACCTACTGGCTGTCTTATTGTGGCAGATCAGTGAAATTCACTGTAAAATCTTATGAATAACTGAGAAGGTAGATGTGACCATCAGTGAGTTTCAGAATGGTAGAGCCAGTGGACCTTTCCTATGGATATCTGCAGTCACATGCATGCGTGAGGCATCTTGTATGTACTGCTCCTTCTTTTTTGTCCAAACTGATCATGAAGTGATTATCATATTTCAACACAACTTGATGATGTGTTATCATAAAGTGACTTTATGTGTTTGTGAATGTACAATGTAGTTCATTATGATGAAATATGTGATTTTGTCAGCGTATGAACAGAGGGGAGATAAGAGGAAATGTTTTCTCTTGTTGTCAAGTGGAACACCTGAGTTGATGTCTGTCTATCATAAATCTCTAAGTACCCAAACAACTAACTTATCATATCATTTAGCATTAAACACTTGTGTGTGCAGTTTTTCATTTATCCTTCATAGAAGGTTGACTTATTGTTCTTTAGGTTTCAGTCATTTTGTGGAAATGTGGGGATTAGGGAAGGTTTTGCTGAAGTTCCACTTCACTTATTTCTGTATGCCACAAGAAATGACAGTGAAGCTACCGTATGCAATTGCAGTGTACATACAAACTGTACCTGTCATATCATTTAATCTGTTCATATCACAGACTGCAAGGGAGCAGGCAACGAGGGCGCTGATCTTAGTCCCATCCAGAGAATTGTGCTCGCAGGCCTACAAGAACATTCAGGTATTGAACAGGTGTTTATCCTGTGTTTGTTTGTGAGCTATGCTGCTATTTGAGAAGATTGCTGGACAGGTACACCTGTCGTTGCCAGCTGGTAGCTTTGGATACCTGTGACATACACTGCATGTTATCCGATATATGGTTTGTATCTTCCCACTGATAGATGTGCCCATTATTTCCCGATTGTGTTATTTTTAATCTTTTAGATTCTAAGCTTTCTTATGGCATACAGGTTTTCTAAATGTATTTCCAGTTAACCTAGTGTATGTATCTTCTTGCTAGGTAAGACCAATAAAGCTACCCATTATTTCCCAATACTGTTAATTTCAATCTGAGAGATTAAAAGCTTTCTTATGGCATATGCATGTACGTTTCCAAATGTATATCCAGTTGACCTAGTGTAGATCTATTTCAGCTCGTACAGTATCTATACTGTACGAGCTGAAATTTTTGCCTTTGAACCGCGAAAATAACAACACGCGAAAATAACAACGCACAAATAACTAAGTACAGTTAAACCCTCGCAATCGTGAAATTAACAACACGCCAAAATGTCCTCCAAGTAGCAATTCGCAAAAATATCTGTACGCGAAAATTTCAGCTTGTACAGTACAGCCAATGCTAGCCAACTTTGAGCAGCAGGCAGTTGTATGTTCTAGAAGTTGAAAGGATGAGCATATATGCTTATAATGAAGAAGGGTTCCTTTCAGTTTTAGCAGGCGTGATACTCTGTAGATTCAATGATTTCCTCTTTTTTTTCCTTCTCAATTCTGTACGCATTTTACTATTTCTATGTATAGAAATCACCAGAAAATGATGAATTCCTAAAAAACACACACAAAAGAAAACACCTCTCAATATCTTTCCTGTTTAAGGAAATCTGTATTACTTGTGTGTTTTATTTTGCAGGATATTAGCAAATGCTGCTCCAAGGAAATTCAGTGTGCTGATGTTTCAGGCCAGGTTGACCTGTCGGCTCAGAGGTCTGTACATTGCCAAATAATGTTGGGATTACCATCTGTGCTACAAGCATATTTTCTGTAGAACATCTCCTATCATCTCACTGTCTACTATGATGACAAGTCTGATTTCTGTTGAGTGATTTAAGTTGAAGAAAAAGAAAATATTAAAAATGATTAAGGCAAAATAACTTCTAATTTCTCTTATCATTTTATATAGTATGTCTTTATGTGATAGAGATAGGGTGTTCAGAAGCTAGAAAAACTTGCAGTTTGATTTAGTTTAAGGTTCATTTTGTATAATAAATGCCTGTGGTTTGAATGTATACACATTGGTTCATGCCTTTCCAGCATAGTGAGGGCAGAATATGAGAATTCACAGTTAAGTTTTAATGGATTATTTCTCACATACTGTTGTTGGCAAGTGGGAAAGTATATTCTTGTGTTATGTGGGTTTTTTTTTTTTACTTTGTCATCACATTCTTACATATGCATTTTGCTGGTAAGACTTGCCTATTGATAAGAATTTAAGCATCCTAAAGCTAGGTGCCAATGAATGCAATGAAGAAAAAAGTTTGACACACACATGTCCCATAAATGTTTTCTTGCTTCTACAAGAGATGTGAATTGTGGTGTGTCAGCATACCACAGATCCATGATTTCTTGTGGGTTCACATTCTTTCAGAAGACTTCTGTAAAAGTGGTTTCTTTCGAGGTGGTTTTATTTTCGCGCTTTGAGGTTGAACCGCGAATTTAACATCACGCGAAAATGTTTTGAACTCGCCGCTTGTTACAACGCTATTGCACACATGTACACACGAAGTTTCTGCGCATTGAGTAATACACTCAACACACACACAGCGATACCGCGCAATTAATGTAGGTACAAGCATGTTATAAAGTACTCGAGAGACGGGATTTCAGGTAAGCCTGCATTTTATTTTAATTTCTATTTAATAAATCAAAGAATAATTGGATTATTGTTTTGGTTTTCATGTGCAAAATAGAACAGTTTTTGCCGACTGTGAAGTCACAGATTTTGCCGACCGCGAATTTAAACACATGCGAAAAAGTCAGCACCGATGGAAACCGCGAAAGTATCAGTACCCGAAAGAAACCACTTTTACAGTAAAAATGATGATAAATATACATTGTGATGATATCCCCTCATTCAGCTGAAATGTGTGCACCATTTCATTTTTCAGGCCCCTGTTGATGGAGAGGCCTGACATTGTGCTGGGCACTCCAAGTCGGATCCTGGCCCACATCCAGGCCAAGAATCTCTCCCTCCGAGACTCCCTTGAGATCCTGGTCATCGACGAGGCCGACCTGGTGTTCTCCTTTGGCCACGAGGCAGACATGAGGGCGCTATTGGCCCACCTGCCCAAAATCTACCAGGCCATTTTGATGTCCGCCACTCTAACAGAGGATGTCAAGGCTTTGAAGAAGCTGGTATTACATAACCCTGTGAGTCATCTGCCATCCTGTCATAATGAACAGTAACAGATTTTTTATGCCTCCGCCACGAAGTGGTGCCGGAGGCATTATGTTTTCAGGTTGTCCATCCGTCCGTCTGTCCGTCCGTCCGTAATGAATTTTGTGGACAGCGTAACTAAAAAACCTTTTGAGGTATCCTAATGAAACTTGACATGTATGTGTATTAGGGGGTGAAGTTGTGCCTATCAACTTTTGGGTGCACATGCTCAAGGTCAAAGGTCAAATACGTAAAATTTCACTATTTCCACCATATCTATGCAATGCCTGACGATATTTTCTTGAAACTTAGTGTATACATGTATTACCCAAGTAAGATTCTCTGGTGAAAGTTTGGGGTCATGAGGTCAAAGGTCAAAGGCCAAAGGCCAAAAGGTCAAGAAAAAATAATAAGACTTCACTTTTTATGCCTCCGCCACGAAGTGGTGCCGGAGGCATTATGTTTTCGGGTTGTCCGTCCGTCCGTCAGTCCGTCCGTCCTTCCGTCCGTCCGTCCGTCCTTCCGTCCGTCCGTAATGAATTTTGTGGACAAGGTAACTATCAAAACCTGTTGAGGTATCCTAATGAAACTTGGCATGTATGTGTATTAGGGGGTGAAGTTGTGCCTATCAACTTTTGGGTGCACATGCTCAAGGTCAAAGGTCAAAAGGTCAAGGTCAAATACATAAAATTTCACTATTTCCACCATATCTATTGAATGCCTGAAGATATTTTCTTGAAACTTAGTGTATACATGTATTACCCAATCAAGATTCTCTGGTGAAAGTTTGGGTCATGAGGTCAAAGGTCAAAGGTCAAAAGGTCAGGGTCAAATACATGAAATTTCACTATTTTCGCCATATCTATTGAATGCCTGAAGATATTTTCTTGAAACTTAGTGTATACATGTATTACCCAATCAAGATTCTCTGGTGAAAGTTTGGGTCATGAGGTCAAAGGTCAAAGGTCAAAAGGTCAAGTAAAAATATCAAAACTTCTTTTTTTTCCCCGTGCCTTGGAAAATTGTTCAAGGTATCTTCATGGAACATAGTATATACATGTACTGACTGGAAGTGATTATCTAGAGAATGTAGGGTTCATGGGGTCAAAGGTCAGGGGTCAAAGGTCAAGTGCAACACTTCAAAATTTTACTATTTCCCTCGTATTTATGCAATGCCAGCAGGGTTATTATTTTTTTACACTTGATGTATGCATGTGTAACCTAATAGAAATTCTTTGGAAAGATTTTTTTTTTCTTCTTTTTTTGCCTCAAAGGTCTGAAGGTCAAAGATCAAGTGAAAGTGCTGAACTAACTTTTTCCTCCATATCTCGAAGTGGCTCAAGTTATCTTGAAACTTAGTACATATTATGCATGTTCTACCTGAAAGTGATTATCTTATGAATTTTAGGGTCAAGGGCCAGATGAAAATGGTAACAATTTACTATTCAATTCAGAAATTGCACTTTTTCTCCACACCTGTACCTTGAAAATTACTCAATGCCTAAATGTATGAATGGGTCAAAGTCAAGTTAAAGTCCTTAAATCCCTAGATACATGCTCTCCTATTCATCCAATTAAACCTAGGTCAAGGAAGGTGAACATTCAACACATTTGTGACAAACTTGTCATTTCAATATTTTGCCAATTTTGTGAAAATGTAATCACACATTGTCCACATGTACTATCTAGACCTATTGGGAAAATCATGCATTATGGCGGAGGCATACCAGTCGCCAAAGCGACATTTCTAGTTTCTCCATACCTTGGAAATTGTTCAAGGTATCTTCATGGAACATAGTATTTATACATGTACTGACTGGCAGTGATTATCTAGAGAATTTAGGGTTCATGGGGTTAAAGGTCAATGGCAACACTTCAAAATTTTACTATTTTCCTCATATTTATGCAATGCCAGCAGGATTATTTTTTTTTTACACTTGGTGTATGCATGTATAACCTAATAGAGATTCTCTGAAAAGTTTTTTTTTTCTTCTTTTTTTTGCCTCAAAGGTCAAAAGGTCAAAGATCAAGTGAAAGTGCTGAACTAACTTTTTCCTCCATATCTCGGAAGTGGCTCAAGTTATTTTGAAACTTACTACATATTTATGCATGTTCTGCCTGACAGTGATTATCATATGAATTTTACAGTCAAAGGCCAGATGAAAATGGTAACAATTTACTATTCAATACAGAAATTGCACTGTTTCTCCATACAAAGTACCTTGAAAATTGCTCAATGCATAAACTTATGAATGGGTCAAAGTCAAGTTAAAGTCCGTAAATCCCCAAATACATGCTCTCCTATTCATCCAATTAAACCTAGGTCAAGGAAGGTGAACATTCAACACATTTGTGACAAACTTGTCATTTTAATATTTTGCCAATTTTGTGAAAATGTAATCACACATTGTCCACATGTACTATAGACCTATTAGGAGAATCATGTATTATGGCGGAGGCATACCAGTCGCCATAGCGACATTTCTAGTTTTTTCTTAACTTTTATGAGAAAAAAAAGAGAACAGTATAACGAAGTTGGTTTACTGTGCTTTTGCGTGTCGTATATCTATCATTTCAGCAATCAGTTGGTTCAATAATCAAATCTGGGAAGAATCGCAATGTAGTTTTTTTCAACTGTGTGAAGAAACAAGACAAAAAGACCAAAAAAACACACAAAACAATAACCCATGTCAGTGCATTCTTTTGTTTGTTGTTTCAGTGCTAAAAGCATAACAAGATATTGTTAATGTTAAGCCAGTTTTACTTCTCATTCCAATGATGTTTGTTATTGTATGCCAGCCCTTTGATATATTGTCAAATAAATTGGTTATCTTTCAATCAGTGTGGATGCATAGCTATGAGTTCCAAATATTTACAACGTGTGTGTTTTTCAATTGGCATTGCAGGTCACGCTCAAGCTAGCAGAGTCCCAGTTACCCGATGCAGACCGCCTGGCACAGTATCAAATTAGGTGCCTGGAGGAGGACAAATTTCTACTTATCTACACACTACTCAAGCTAAAGCTAATACGAGGGAAGACCATTATCTTTGTCAACTCCATTGACAGGTCATACAGGTGAGTGCAGGAAATGCATTCCAGTGTTAGGCCCTGTGTCTGAAATCATGTCTTGAAGAAGGCAAAATGACAAACAGGCAGGGAAAGCAATCTCACGTAAGGACTACGCACAACAAGCACAGTCACTGGAGGGCTAGGGACACAGAACAAAGAAAACAAAAGGGAAGGGCTGGAGGTCATGGGCAAGGAGCCCAACAAGTATGGAGGGGATTAAAGCAGGAAGGTGGACAGACAAAGGGCAGAGGTGGGTGAGTGAAGACCCCAAGGATCATACGGGGCAACCTTTGAAGAATAAGGATGAATAGGGAGGCAACATCAAACAAGATGAGGAACAACAGAGGGATAAAGAAAAGGGAAAGAGTAAAATAGCAACAGCATGAGTGGAGAGGTGGGGGGTAGTTGATTTAAGTCTATGTCTGATGTGCGTCGAGGTCCATGGTAACATGTTGGTTGATTTCGACAGGTTAAAACTCTTCCTTGAGCAGTTCTCGGTGGCAGCGTGTGTTCTCAACTCCGAGCTCCCCGTCAACTCCAGGTGCCACATCATCCACCAGTTCAACACCGGCCTCTATGACATCATCATCGCCTCGGAGGAGTCATCGTTGTTTGAGACGGGCGTTGCGGTGGATGTGGAGAAAAAAGTCAAAGGCGGGAAAGGTCAAAAGTAAGCCAGTTTTTAATTACAAGATTGGGAAATGATAAATGAAAAATAAAACTGATAAAATGTAAACAGAAAAACAAGCCATACTTGTACATTATTACATTTGAATGTATAATTGTGACAATGAAGATAATATATGTCGCACGACGCCAGCTGGGCAGTAGGAGCTTTTGACCTGAGGTCTTCCTCAGCTCTTTTGTCTGTTTATACAAACATGGATGGATTAGAAGTCTTGAGCATAACAAATCGTATGGAGTAATGAACATAATGAATAGAGTGTGATTTCAGCATAAGCTAATGACTTCAGGACATATTTTGCAACATGTTTTGCAACTACAAGACATGACACTATGAAGGATCGTTACTGTCAATGAACATGAATATAATGGCATGTGTAATATACAGACATATATAATGGAAAATAATTAACAGATAAACACAAAATTATATATGTATATATATATATATATATATATATATATATATATATATATATATATATATATATATATATATATATATATATATATATATAAAATGAGAGTAAGGAGGCGGTAGGCGTTCCTTTGAATCCTCACAAGTGATTTTACTTCAAGCTTTCGGGCTTTCTGCCCTTTATCAAGACTGAGGACAAATCGGACAAAATGCAAACCATGGATATCATATACAAAAAATAATGATGATCAAGACAATAGTGAAAATAATAACGACAGTGATAAAGGCAGAGACGGCAGAGAATAAATATACAAATGGGAGTGTATGTATGCATCAATTTTACATAATATAACTTGCATACATACAATCACAAACAGGCATACATAATATTATAAGCATTTACAAAATAATACGTATGACTAAAAATCTGCGCACACACATGTACATATAGATACGGATATGTACGCACAAACACACATGTGAATCTCCTTGCGTATGTCAAAGCAGGCAACCATATAAACAATAACGGCAATTAATAAAATCATAATAGTAAGGAGTGTATGTATAAATAAACGGAACATAGGCACACACAAAAAAGGAAGAACAGAGCACATAAGTAGCGTTCTTAACCGGAAATAAGTGTATAATAATGTGTTTGACATCATTCAAGGTTACAGGAAGGGAAGAACAGAATCTATAGATACGTACGGTGTGAGATGCACACTTCACATTTTGCCCAGTTACATGCCGGCAGTCAGTTCGCAGCCGGTTGTAGGGAACCGAAACGTTCTGGTGGTATTGGAGAAAAAAGAAAAACGGGGGTGGGCTAATGGACAACTAAACAAAGTGACAACACTGAATATTCGGAACACTAAGGGTTGTTCTAAATAAATGGTGAATATGAAAAAAGAGGTGCTGATTGTTACTGTGGTGGTGGTTGGAGTTAGGCCTGCTAAGGTGAGTTGTTGTGTGTGGGCTAGGAGGGCAGCTCAGTGAGGTTGTGAGGCTGGTGATGGAGTTATTAGAGCATGAGGTGGGGTTTAGTCGGGTTGTGGAGAGTGTCTGCATGTGCGTGTGTGTGTACCTGTTTGTTTGTATGTGTGTGTGTGTGTGTGTGTGTGGTTTCATCTGCCTGCATCCATTTTTTTAGCAGCAATTACCGCAGTGTGTGTCGCAATTCCGGGAGGATGAACAGGCCAATGATCAGCTGACGGTGAAAGAGTGGGGCAAGGCGAGTCGCGTCGGGGGCTAGGCGGACACAGTGGAGTGCCAGGGGGCCGCCAATTGATGGCGTGGAGGGTGGGGGGGGGGGGGAGAAGGGGGGCGGGGAAACAAGGCTGTGTGGGGGTGGCTATTCCTCTACATTGAGGCCATTGGGTTGGAGGGTTTTGAGTTTGTTAATCCAAAATGATTCACGTTTGAGAATTGTGGGCCTTTATCTGATGTGGATGACTTCGATGCCACTGATAGTGAGATCGTTGATGGTTTGATCTGGCATGTTATAGTGCACAGTGTATGGGAGTGTTTTGCGTTGGGGAGTGTGGAAGTTTTTTATTTCTGACCGGGTGTTAGAGAATCTTGTGTAGAGTGAGGTTTCGGTTTTGCATTTTTTGCAGGTTATTCGATAGATTGTCCATTCCAATTTACAGTGTATATGGGTGGTGATGGGGTAGTGTTGGCCTGTGATGGAACTTTTGAATACGTTGGTTTCTTTGATGTACTGGTGCATGATGCAGCGCGTGGATACATTTAAAAAAGCCCAGGGTCCAGCGGTGGCGGGGGTAGGTTGTGGGGGTGGGTCTCTTGCTCGTACAAGGAGGTCACAGAGGGATGCACTTCTTTTGTAGGACACTATGGGGGGTTCAGGGAAGATGGCTTGGAGTTCTTTCGATCCGTGGAGGGTGGGGAGGGAGTTTCTCAATATTTTGGGGATTTTTGCTGTTGCTTTGGTGTGGGTGATTACGAGGGGAGTACGTTGAAGGGTTGTTTGGACTTGTATGTGAGGAGGTCCTCTCTGGGGATTTGTTTGGCGTGGTCGATTTGGGTCTGGGTCTTGTTAGGGTCATATTATCGGTTTTCAAGGTGGCATTTGAGGTTGTTGAGGTGGTGTTCTTCAGTTTCTTGTGTGGAACAGATGCGTCTACCGCCTCCTTACTCTCGTTATACACACTCCTAAAAGGTGCGACGGCCCAGGGGTTCAGTAGCTGAAGATGTACGACTCACACTATATATATACTCATATGTCACCAAAAACAGCCTGATGATTACAGAGATCTAAAATAACTGATGATTATATTTTTATCTTTCCCAGGGGGAAGCAAAAGAAAGACAAGGAGTATGGGGTATCAAGAGGAATCGACTTCCAGAATGTCTCGAACGTCATTAACTTTGACTTCCCAGAGTCTGTCAAGGCCTATATTCATCGAGTGGGCAGGTACGCTGTGCTACAAAACTGTTTTGTTAACTTTGGCTTTATGCATTCACTACCACCATTTCTAAAGATTTTCTATCAAATTGTCCCAAACTTATGACTTGTGAACTCTGGATGAATCTCTCTCTTCTGTTTAGTCTGCTGTAATTCACCTTTCTTGACATTATTTGTGTGGAAGTAATTTTTTTGTGTGCTTCTCCTGCTGAATTTATTTGGTTTTTGCTGCTTGAGCATTTTCATATCTCTCATTGTGTGTGGTGTGTGTATGTATGAGGTTTAGCATACAAAAAGGGACTTAGCCTTTAAAAAAATGTAATGTTCTTGGACAATAGCATGCTGGTACTTGCAATACAACGTGACATTTTGTTATGCCTCCGCCACGAAGTGGTGCCAGAGGCATTATGTTTTTGGGTTGTCCGTCCGTCCGTCCGTCCGTACGTCCGTACGTACGTCCGTCCGCATTCGTTTACGCGATAACTTGAGTAATATTGACTGCAATTTTACCAAACTTGGTCCAAGTATAAAGTATGATGGGGCAATTAATTGATTAGATTTTGGGTGAAATCGGCCAAAGGTCAAAGGTCAAGGTCAAATCATTAAATTGTATCTGTTTACGCGATAACTCAAGACTGGATTCAGCAAATTTCACCAAAATTTGTCTGAGGATGATGTATGATGGGACAATTACTTGATTAGGTTTTGAGTGAAATTGGACAGAGGTCAAAGGTCAAAGATCAAGGTCAAATCCTAAAATTTATCTGTTTACGTGATAACTCTAAACTGGATGAAGCAGCTTTCACCAAACTTGGTCCAAGGATGATGTATGATGGGGCAATTAGTTGAGTAGATTTTAGTGACATTGGCAAGAGGTCAAAGGTCATAAGGTCAAGGTCAAATGCTAAAAACATTGCTATTTCCCCCATATCCATGCAATGCCCGAAGGTATTATCTTGAAACCCATTGTAGACATGTACTACTGCATGAAGATTCTCCAGAGAGAGTTTCATGTCATAAGGTCAAAGGTCAAAAGGTCAAAGGTTAGGTGAATATGTTACAATTTCACTTTTCTTGCAAATGGTTCAATGTATCTTCATGGAACTTGATACATACACATGTACTGACTGGGAGGGATTTTCTAGGGAATGTAGGGGTCATGGGTCACTAGTCAGGGGGTAAAAGGTCAAGGTCAACTCCTCAAAATGTTACTATTTCCCTCATATACTAGTATATGCAATGCTTACATTATTATTTTTAAAACTAAAACTTGATATATACATGTATTCCCGAATGGAGATTCTCTGAGAAATTTCCAGCCAGAAGGTCAAAGGTTAAGGGTCAAAGGTCAGGTTTAAATGCAAATGTATATATATTTTATACTGTAATTACACTCTTTCTTCATACCTTGAAAATTACTCAATGCATAAACTTATAAAAGGGTAGGTCAGAAGTCAAGTAAAAGTTCTCAATTCCCCAAATACAGGTACCTGCACTCTTAGACAATTATAGCAAACCTAGTTCAAGGAAAGTGAACATTCAAGATATTTCTGACAAACCTGTCATTTCAATATTTTGTCAGTTTTGTGAAACTGTCATAACACATTGTGAAGACATTGTACCATACACCTATTGGGAGAATCATGCATTATGGCGGAGGCATCAATCGCCATAGCGACATTTCTAGTTACTTATCAAATCATCGGTTCCCATCTTGTCAAAGGTAGCAATGTCCCGATACTTGAGTGTGTGTATATTATGTATGTTTGTATGCATGTATGTGTGTATGTATGCTGTAGCTATATGTATCTTACTGTGTGATCTCTTTAATTATGTTATAATTTATTCTCTTACCCCTGTTCCTATTTCTAGGACTGCTAGAGGAGAAAAGAGCGGAACTGCCCTGTCATTTGTCAGTGAAAAAGAACAAGATATTCTTGAAGAAGTCCAAGAACAGCTAATAGGGGGTAGGTACAGAATCCAAAAGTCATTCCATTCTAAACACATGTTTGAATTCATGGATACAATGAGTGTAGCTCAGACCCATGCCAGTATAGCCAAAATGTATTTTGCAAAATTTCCATTCTTCATTGCCAAATCCCTTGTTAAGTTTGAGGGCAATCATAGTCAATGTCAGAGTGAGAAATTTGAAAGATCTCATGTTTGGTGTAGTTACGGATCATGTACTGTAAAAGTGGTTTCTTTTGCGTACAGAAACTTTCGCAGTTTCCATGGGTATCGACTTTTTCACGTGCGTTTAAATTCGCGGTCGGTAATGATAGCGTTGTAACAAGCGACGAGTTCAAAACATTTTCGCGTGATGTTAAATTCGCGGTTCAACCTCAAAGCGCGAAAATAAAACCACCGCGAAAGAAACCACTTTTACAGTATCACTTACACAGCTGAGTCTTTAAAATCGGGAAGTCTGATTTCTATGAGAAAAAGTAGTGAGGATATATAGTGTGTGATAAAGAACTGGGGAAAATATCTGATTAAAGAAATAGCGGTGTATGCTAATGGTTTTACTGATTTCCTTAAACAGTTCAAAAGATCACCAAATTCAAGAGGCTGCAAACTACGAAGGTTTGATCATTTACTAAACCATTTGTAGTTATCCTGTATTACAACAGGATAAAACTGAAAGCAGCATCAAGTATTAAATGGATCTTGGTGTATCCATACATTACCACTTTAAGATAAACTGAGTAGATGAAAGTTCAAGCAGTAAAAGGTTCCAGGAGTCAAACTATCACATCCTGTTATACAGTAGTCTCCATATAGTCAAGTAGTCTTGTACAGAGCATTTCTTACCCAATTAAGCTGTGTACCTGACTAAATGGAGCGCATGTTTTATTCATGTCACAGATAACAAATTCTAATTATGCACCGAGCTGTTTTACTCACACAAAGCAAAGTATATCCCCACAGCTTGATATACCCACAGTTCATCTGTCTGACACTAGTAAAGATGGAAGTCACACAACAGCCTTCACATAAACCTCAATTTCCCATGTGCAAGAATTAGTTACCTGCTAGGTAGATTAAAGTCATGGATAGAAAGGACCAAACATTGTAAGCTCAGTCACTGATCTTTTGAAGTATCCTGTGCCAATGAAGATAGAACTGCTGTTAGTTTTAAACGTGATCATGGTGGAGACAACATTATATTATTATGTATGTCAGTCTTGTCAAATTTAGTCTTAATTATTGTTTCTTTTCTTAAGATGATGGCTCTCCACTCATCAGAACCTACCAGTTCAAGATGTCAGAAATTGAAGGGTTCAGATATCGTGCTAAGGTGAGAACTCTAATGTATATATAGGCACCCATCCTGGTATATCTGCAGTGTAATGCATTAATGTTTGATATTACTATGTTATGGGGGGGGGGGGGGGGTTCATGTCTGTAGAATGTAGAACATATTGATGCAGATATGATGATCTTATAGTGATCCAGTGTGGGTCTTGTGTCCTGATTTTCTTCTTTGCTACATTCAATAATACTTTTTGACAAACTCCCATTTGGGGGATGGGTTTTTTTTCACTTTCGTCTAGCATACCAGATTTAAGTATATGCCTCTTGTAGATGCAGGTAATCCTGTTAGGTTGCAACATGTGAAACAAATTGTTTATCTTATGTATATATAGGGTTTATGATGTGCTGCATTTGTATGCATCCACAGAATGTGTCATTTTGAGTACTGTCTTGTAAGTAGTAACTGTGACAAAAAGTTGTAGTACAGTTGAACTTTATATGACTATTGGTAAGCTCAAGATTAGAGTGTTCACAGTTGTAGTGTATCTACTATTACTGATTAGATGGAGCAATTCATGATTTTCAATATTTGGTTTCATTTTTTTTTTTCAAATTTTGCAATGTATGCATTATCAATGGCATGCTACAATAATGGAGTGTATATCATCTGTTGAATGGGAAATCACAAACTTTGCTTCATGAATCTGGATAATATTGCATGACTCACAAGTCTCAACTACAAAGTGAATTGCTTGATATGTTCAAGAGAGTAAAAAAAAAAAAAGAACTTGGCATTCCAATTTTAGTCTGACGTGAGTCTTCTTGTTGACCAGGATGCGATGCGTGCGGTCACCCAGGTGGCGGTGCGAGAGGCCCGCGTCAAGGAGATAAAGCATGAGATCTTCAACTCCAAGAAGCTGAAGGCCTACTTTGAGGACAACCCACGGGATCTGCAGCTGCTCCGCCACGACAAGGTGCTCCACCCGGCCAAGGTCCACTCGGACCTCAAGAACGTTCCTGATTACCTCGGTGGGTGGTACATTGCCATTACTTTGCACCGCAATACAATACAATACAATGATTACATTACCATAGCATTCCTACAAACTGTAAGTCATTTCATAGTGCTTTACAGCACATCGTCATCTATCGTGCAGCTGCTATGTGTGACCCTGCATCACAAAACCACCCAAAAGTTGCCAGACATTTATATTTTGCTCTTTTGTACATTGCTTCCAGTCCCGAAAGCGCTGAGGGGAACGATCCCGACTACAGTCAGGAGGAGAGGCTCCAAGAGATCAGCTGATGGGGCGAGCAGTGAGGGCCGGAGGAGAGAGACCAGAGTCGCCAAAATCAAGGTTAGGATAAGTGCTACATGCCTGTGGTGCCATTTATTAATATCCATCTGTGATTGTTCTTATATGTATATATTTAAGAGTTTCTACCAATATATGTGTACATACATTGTATGTGTGTATGTATGTTTGTATAATCATTTGTATATCTGTGTGTGTGTGTGTGTGCATGCATGTGTATGGCTTTGTATGTATGTTTGTATATATGTATATAATACAAGAGACATGCAAGGATGAATGGATGGACATACTGTACATTGTTCATATATTCTTTATGTTCTGAAAACATCTGGGATCAAGAGACATTTCATGGATTCTTTTGTCCAGTCTTGCATGAAATTGTCTGTGACCTATCACTATAGAAAAGATAGAATGACGATTGAAGTCCCCAAACCCTGAAATTTGGAGGGCATTTTATGAAGCACTTTGTCAGATATTTTTTCTGATAAACTGTTATGAGCTACTGAACTCCTTGCATCTGATTGGCTTAGAGCAAATATGTCAGAAAAATATATCTGACAAAACACTTCATGAAATGCCCCCTTATTGTGGAATATGCACCTTGATGCTACAGCTTTCAAATGATCTTTGATTTGTTCCACTTAATTTAGAAACAAACAAGCAAACACAAAACAAACCAAAGCAAAATATAATGACCTACCACAGTAGCAGTAAGAGAGTTGGCCCACAGCCATTCAGGACAAATCTGCTTTGATGATTAGCTAAACTGGGCATTTAAACACAAAATGTTAGGAAATCAATATACAGTGAGTATCAAAAAAAAAAGTAATCCAACTTTGGAGGACTACTATATTATAATTGTCAGCTATAGAGAGCGCAATGTTGGTTTTGCGGAAAGGGGAACTCTTCCTCTTTCCATTGATACTTAATTATGTGGGCAATTGTCATGCATGACTGAGCACATCAACTTTAAAGACAACAGGGACAAATTGCACTTTTTCCAAGTTTGCATGTTCTTGTGAAGGAACAATGCATGTCTTACTGCATGGATGAGATCAGTCAATGAAAGTGGTCATGTCATCAGGCCAGCATGCATGACTCATCATGACAAATTATGACAGATTTGTGTTTAGGGTTTCATCTAACGGGCTTTAATGGTTCATAATCTTCAACATGGTCACATTGGTCCTTCCCATTAAATATTCAAGACATGGTTTGTCACTGGGGGCTATGGGTTGAATATGAACAGAGAAAAATGGACTGTGTAGGTTGACCTCTGTGGGAGCGACCAAGTTACTGTACGAGCTGAAATTTTCGCAGTGGTTTTATTTTCGCGAATTTTGTGAATCGCCTTTGAACCGTGCAAATAACAACACACGAAAAAAAAAAACAACGTGCGAACAGATAAGCAGAGTTAGACTCTCAACCGCGAAATTAACAACTCGTGAAAATGTTCTCCTAGTAGCAATTCGCGAAAATATCTGTACGCAAAAATTTCAGCTCGTACACAGAATCAGACAGAAGGCCATATAAAAGGTTAAATAGACCATAAAAATGTTAGAAGAAAACCTAAACACAAACCCTAAACTCAAACCAGCATTCATACAGGCTGGCCTATTTGGCAACTTTCATTGACAGATCTTATCCATGCAGTGAGACATGCATTGTTCCTTCACAATAACATGCAAACTTGGAAAAAGTGCAATTTGTTATTGTCTTCAATAAAGATCATGTGGTCAGTCATGCATTGCAATTGTCAACATAATTAGGTATCAATGGAAGGACGAATTCTCCTTTCCTCACAACCGACATTGTGCTCTTCATAGCCGACAAGTATGAAGTGGTAGCCCTTCAAAGTTGGATTACCTTTTTTTTGATACGCTGTGTAGTTTGAATGGTATGTAACATCTGCAAAGTTTCAAAATTTCAAAATATTTTGAGATGTCAGGGCACATAATATTATGAGTATGTCAAGATGTCTGACAATTTACTGTCAGTTTTTTTTTTTTTAAGAGAGTTTTTACTTTGAAGATACAGTACAATGTATTTGTGATTTCCTTTTTTTTTCTCCTTGTTGTTAGAATATTACTAATATCTATTCTTCATGAATTCATTCATTAATTTAGTCATTTTTAAAGTGTTTTTGTTTCTCATCACTGATCCATAATACTTGAAAAAGTTACTTAATGTAGTGATGGCACGGTAAGTGAACATAACATCAGCCACCACACAGAACAGACAAGTGTTCATCACCATTAATATGACAGGCTTCTTACATAGTGGTTCAGAATTCCTGTGAACCAGACTACATTAATGTATTGAAGTGAGATAATGAATACACCAAATATTTTGCAAGGCTTTTATTTTTTGCCAATTTTGCGAGTTGGTCGCTATTCAAGAATTTAAAAATGTGCCAAAATATTAACTCTGATCCCAACGTGAATGTGATGTGCATGCATACAATTTTTCGTTCAGTACTGTACTCCACAATCAGAAATTTAACCACTTGCGAAACTGTTGGGAACTCTTGATTCACAAAAAATTAGAGTCGCTAAATTTATGGCTTATACAATACAACAAAACTGATGAGAATTTTCAATCAGTTAAATTTTTTTGTTGATCCGTTTGATGCTTTAATATTTGTCTGTGCAAGGTGTAGATTTATGTTTTGGTCTTCGGCTTTCTTTGTTAATTGTCAGTTGGTCCCAACATAAAATCCCCATATGTTGTCAGTGTATGCTATGTTGTGAATGTAAATGTGGTAATATTGTGAGTTGATTCTACTGATATTTCTTTTTATGTTGCCTTCTCCATGTCTGCAGAGAAAACGTGAAGAAGACCCGCTGAAAAGTTTCAAGTACAAGGGCAAGAAATAATGGAAGATTGGATTCATGTTGTGCCGTCTCTCAGAAGCATGGGACACCTGTGAGCAACAAACTCTGGATGCATAAAGTCACCAAAAAGGATGACGATGTGGTGTTTGCAAAGATGGACAGACTGCATTTAGATGAAGCCACCGTGATCAGTTTTGACCACGTAGTTCTTTCTGACCTCTGCAATAGATGAGAACATACAAATAGACGAAGAGTGCTGCATTCTGTGAAGCAGCATGGGATCCCTGAAAAAAAGAAATGTCTGGAATGAAGATGTGCTGTTTGCAAGAGTTTTTATAATAGAGATCTAATGTTGTAAAAACTTTTGAATGAAAAGTTTGAACCTCAACTGCAGATTGACTGGGATATTTCCCATACAAATGGTGAAATAGGACTGCAATAATGTGATGAAGTATGCATCACAGGAACATAGAGCTTCTGTTCATCGCTTTCTGCAAAGAACTTGAATATATTGGCTACCATTGGAAACTTGTGACATTTCTTGGACTGACCTGCGAAGGACATGATGCTTGTAAAGAGGTTTTTGCCTTTAATTAGGAACACCGAGATGAAGGCAACTGATCATTGTAATAATGGCAAAGAGACGAATAATAAGAAAAGTGATGTGAATGGAAATATGTCTCTCAATGTGGTAAGATTAATGCTTGTTGCTCCCCGTTGAATACTGGTGATATGATATCCTAAAAGGGCACTGTTTGTCATTTCTTGTCAGACCTCGCATTTACTAAGACTTTAACTACAGCTGTACAGTACAAGGTTTACTGCAACTGATTAGCAAATTGCCCTTCATTGACATAAATAAACACTGATTATTAAGCATTTGAGTGGTAGCCATGATAAAAAATCATGGGCATACACACACAAGTACCCCAAGTACATACCATAATATGTATGCCCTTGATTTTTTTTTTATGCCTCCGCCACGAAGTGGTGCCGGAGGCATTATGTTTTCGGGTTGTCCGTCCGTCCGTACGTACGTCCGTACGTCCGTACGTCTGTACGTCCGTACGTCTGTACGTCCGTACGTCCGTACGTCCGTACGTCCGTCCGCTTTCGTTTACGCGATAACTTGAGTAATATTTACTGGAATTTTTCCAAACTTGGTCCAAGTATGAAGTATGATGGGGCAACGATTTGATAAGATTTTGGGTGAAATCGGCTAAAGGTCAAAGGTCAAAGGTCAAGGTCAAATCATGAAATTGTATCCGTTTACGCGATAACTCAAGACTGTATGGAGCAAATTTCACCAAACTTTGTTGGAGGATGATGTATGATG
The DNA here is from genome assembly GCF_964275005.1 of Diadema setosum. Taxonomy (NCBI): domain Eukaryota; kingdom Metazoa; phylum Echinodermata; class Echinoidea; order Diadematoida; family Diadematidae; genus Diadema; species Diadema setosum. The sequence continues at coordinate 13,781,559 of NC_092702.1, forward strand.
GGACAATTACTTGATTAGTTTTTCAGTGAAATCAGACAGAGGTCAAAGGTCAAAGATCAAGGTCAAATCCTAAAATTTATCTGTTTATGTGATAACTCAAAACTGGATGAAGCAGCTTTCACCAAACTTGGTCAAACGATGATGTATGATGGGACAATTAGTTGAGTAGATTCTAGTGACATTGACAAGAGGTCAAAGGTCAAAAGGTCAAGGTCAAATGCTAAAAATGTTGCTATTTACCCATATCTATGCAATGCCCGCAGTTATTTTCTTGAAACTTAGTGTAGACATGTACTACTGCGTATTAAAGGATTCTCCAGAGAGAGTTTCATGTCATAAGGTCAAAGGTCAAAAGGTCAAAGGTTAGGTGAAAATGTTGCAATATCACTTTTCTCGCAAATGGTTCAATGTATCTTCATGGAACATGGTACATATGCATGTACTGACTGGCAGGGATTATCTAGGGAATTTAGGGGTCATGGGTCAATAGTCAGGGGTTCAAAGGTCAAGGTCAACTCCTCAAAATGTTACTACTGTATTTCCCTCATACATGTATACTAGTATATGCAATGATTGCATTATTAGTTTTAAAAGTGTTTAATATATGTACATGTATTACTTGATGGAGATTCTCTTGGAAATTTCCAGCCAGAAGGTCAAAGGTCAAAGGTTAAGGGTCAAAGGTCAGGTTTAAATGAAAAAAAAAAATATTTTGTACTGTAATTACACTCTTTCTTCATACCTTGAAAATTATACTCAATACATAAACTTATAATAAGGTCGGTCAGAAGTCAAGTAAAAATTTTCAATTCCCCAAATATGTGTACCTGCACTCTTTAATAGACAATTATAGCAAACCCAGTTCGTGGAAAGTGAACATTCAAGATATTTCTGACAAACCTGTTATTTCGATATTTTGCCAGTTATGTGAAACTGTCATCACACATTGTCAAGACATTGTACTATACACCTATTGGGAGAATCATGCATTATGGCGGAGGCATCAGTCGCCGTAGCGACATTTCTAGTTTCTTTATCTAATGGTTGTTTATTTACCTTGATGAAGGGCAATTTGTCAATCAGTTCCATTACAAACAGCTTGACGCAAAAAATTCTAATTTAAAGAAAGCCTACAAGGTTTTCAGCAAAGACAATTAAGAAGAGTCTGCTACAATTAAGAATTTCTTCCATTTTTAGCAGTGTTTAAATTCCATATATGACAGTAATTTCTTCCAGAAACAGTAAAATATGTATTTTACCCTTTCCATCCGACACACTGCATATGCAGCATCTTTCATATGCAGTAATTATAAAGAGATATTTAAGGCTTTACCAGAAGTACTTGCAGTGTTTTCTTGTCTTTTTGTCCCCGCCGAACGAGTTCGAGCAGGGGACTATGAAACGGGCTCCGTACGTGTGTGTGTCCGTGTGTCCGTCCGTCCGTCCGTGTGTCCGTCCGTGTGTCCGTCCGTGTGTCCGTGTGTGCGTCCGTGTGTGATCAAAATCTTCAATTTGCTACTTCTCTGTCATTTATGAGCCAATTTTGATTCTGTTTGCTTTATATGATAGCACTACATGGGAGCTTTGAAACTTCTACACAGAATTTCAGTCGTGACCTTTGACCTTGACCTTTGACCTATATTGTACATTTTGCTACAAAATGCTACTCCTTCGCCATTTCTAACCCGATTTCGATTCCGTTTGCTTTATGTGATGGCACTAGGTGAGGGCTTCAAAACTTCTACATAGAATTTTGACCTTTGACTTCTTTGACCTTTGACCTTGATTTTTGACCTATATTGTACATTTTGCTACGAAATGCTACTCCTTCGCCATTTTTAACCCGATTTCAATTCCGTTTGCTTTATATGATGGCACTAGTTGAGGGCTTCAAAACTTCTACACAGAATTTTGACCTTTGACTTCTTTGACTTTTGACCTTGATTTTTGACCTATATTGTGCATTTTGCTACAGAATGCTACTCCTTCGCCATTTCTAACCCGATTTCGATTCCGTTTGCTTTATGTGATAGCACTAGGTGAGGGCTTCAAAACTTCTACACAGAATTTTGACCTTTGTCTTCTTTGACCTTTGACCTTAATTTTTGACCTATATTGTACATTGGCTACAAAATGCTACTCCTTCGCCATTTCTAACCCAATTTCGATTCCATTTGCTTTATGTGATGGCACTAGGTGAGGGCTTCAAGACTTCTACACAGAATTTTGACCTTTGACTTCTTTGACCTTTGACCTTGATTTTTTACCTATATTGCACATTTTGTTACAAAATGCTACTTCCGGCGGGGACATATGTTACGCACCGCGTAATTTCTACTTTTCCTTGTTTGTCATTGATTTAATTACAGAAACTGTGTTGCTAATTGGGGAGACTATTAAAAGTGAATTAATGAAGTCAGACACACAAATACACACAAAAAATAGTACGTAATTTACTTTTATGTAAGGTCTGTTGTGGATAGTATAAACCTAGTGAGAATATAGGAAATGACTGCTATACGAGCACTTACCACAGAACAACAGAGAACATACAGTCTTCTCTTACAACCAAATGATTCACAAACACAACGTGTCATTTGTTTTGAATTTCATATCTTTTTATAACATATCTATTTAATGCAATGAACAATGGGACAGTTTTCTCATCAATTTTATACAGTACAGCTGACATATGGCTATAATACGTATCTCGCAAGAGTAATTGTATATGTCACTACTGGTTGAAAAGAGGAAAATAAAAAATGAACTACTTTTATAATATATCCCTTGCTAGCTGACTTTGACAAGATTAAATGTACACATAGTACATACATAGAATACCTAGTCTTAACAATGTTGTAGTGAAAGAGATTACAGTTGAATCATGTCAAGACTTCAGACTTGTGAGACTGCACAGCATCTGGAAATACATAGGCATTGGACTTCACTTATGTCTTTCTTTCCAAGCAATATTCATTCAGACGGAATCATTCAATTCTGAGACAACATTGGGTGAGGAGAAAAACATACACAAACTTTAAAAAGGGGTGGAGTAGTGGGGTACTGTACTGGGGTTAATTGAAGCCCAATACTTGCAACAAAGTCATGATGTTTCAAATTTGTTGAGTATCAGCCATGTGAAGGTGCACATGATGAGGATTTTGTGATCGATTCTTACACAAAAACATGTTCAATCCCTGGTAAAAGCCATATTTTCGATGTTTAAACTCTGAAATTCAGACTATGGTCTAGGACCGCCAGCTCACTTGCCAATTGCATTAACCGTTTTCATTGCGGTCGTGACGGAGAGATCCATCCATGTGGAGCTACATGGAATCATGATTGGTACATGTAGCTTTCCACACACTATCAAGAACTGCACCCCAAAGAGATTAATGTGAGAAGCAATGGATGGGTGAGGGAAAACAATCCAAAGACCACACACATATATGTGCTCTTCTGTTAGAGGACGGCAACTGCCATTTGTCAAATGCACAGTATGTGTGATAACCTTTCCCCTTTAGTTGTGGTCACAAAGATTTCAGTGAATATAACTCCACTTCTAAAAAAAGAAAGATCTCAAACATACTGTACCCACTGGCTGGTGACGGGCGACATACCGATGCAATAACATACGTGTACACTTCCCTCTGGGTTGTTCTTTTTCACACACATTACATGGTTGATATATCCTTGCCTTCCTCTCACAGATGAAATCATTTCACACTCCACACGAACCAAACAAACCATGAATGCTAGTTCAGGCAGTGAATATGCAGACCATAATCATCATCTAGCAACATACAACTGTATTTGTATGACCCCCACACTTTGAGGAGTAAACTGCAGTTCTTTCAGCATGACCGCTGCCTCTGCAACAGGGCCGTTTCAAGTGTATCACTTGGCACATTTTATGCTGACAAAATGCAGAGCAGCCTCACCTTAATTTACTTCTTTACATCTTCTGAGTAAAATTTTGGCCTTGTTGACAGCAAAATTTTGATCACTGTGGCTCAGTAGCCCCTGGAGGTGCAGCTGGCATTGCTCTTCTGGTTTTGAGAACTGGGGGGCATTTCATGAAGCATTTCGTCCAACAAACTTGTCGGACAAATTTGCTCTCAGCCAATCAGATACAAGGATTTCTGTAGCTTGTAACAGTTTGTCAGAAAAATATCCGACCAAAATGCTTCATGAAATGCCCCCCTGATCATCTTGCACTAGGAATGGTTACATAACGTGCAAGACACCAGAAGAGCAAGATGGGCCCCAAGTATTAAAGCAATCCTGAGATCTTTCAACTACTGAGAGCAACATACGCTGTCCTGCCGTTCAGTAATGAAATGTGTCTCTGCACATGTAAAACAGAGGCAGAACTGCTTTTTAAGTACGTCACAATAGGGGTCATGTTGGAGGTGGTACAGTGAAACCCCATTATAACGAGGTCCGTGGGACCGGCGATATAACCTCGTTATAACCAGTACCTCGTTATAACCGTACGCATCAAAAACAAAGAAAAACATAAGCATGACGTCATACCCGTCAATCAAACTTAAGAACATCCTTTGGGTTGTTATTACACAATTATGGATCATTATTATTGAGACAAAAAAGGGAAATTATTTGTGAATTGATACATAAAACTAGAAATGTCGCTACGGCGACTGATGCCTCCGCCATAATGCATGATTCTCCCAATAGGTGTATAGTACAATGTCTTGACAATGTGTGATGACAGTTTCACATAACTGGCATAATATCGAAATAACAGGTATGTCAGAAATATCTTGAATGTTCACTTTCCACGAACTGGGTTTGCTATAATTGTCTATTAAAGAGTGCAGGTACACATATTTGGGGAATTGAAAATTTTTACTTGACTTCTGACCGACCTTATTATAAGTTTATGCATTGAGTATAATTTTCAAGGTATGAAGAAAGAGTGTAATTACAGTACAAAATATTTTTTTTTCATTTAAACCTGACCTTTGACCCTTAACCTTTGACCTTTGACCTTCTGGCTGGAAATTTCCAAGAGAATCTCCATCAAGTAATACATGTACATATATTAAACACTTTTAAAACTAATAATGCAATCATTGCATATACTAGTATACATGTATGAGGGAAATACAGTAGTAACATTTTGAGGAGTTGACCTTGACCTTCCCCAGATAATCCCTGCCAGTCAGTACTTGCATATGTACCATGTTCCATGAAGATACATTGAACCATTTGCGACAAAAGTGATATTGCAACATTTTCACCTAACCTTTGACCTTTTGACCTTTGACCTTATGACAGGAAACTCTCTCTGGAGAATCCTTACGCAGTAGTACATGTCTACACTAAGTTTCAAGAAAATAACTGCGGGCATTGCATATAGATATGGGGGAAATAGCAACATTTTTAGCATTTGACCTTGACCTTTTGACCTTTGACCTCTTGTCAATGTCACTAGAATCTACTCAACTAATTTTCCCATCATACATCATCCTTGGACCAAGTTTGGTGAAAGCTGCTTCATCCAGTTTTGAGTTATCACATAAACAGATAAATTTTAGGATTTGACCTTGATCTTTGACCTTTGACCTCTGTCCGATTTCACTGAAAAACTAATCAAGTAATTGTCCCATCATACACCATCCTCCAACAAAGTTTGGTGAAATTTGCTCCATACAGTCTTGAGTTATCGCGTAAACGGATACAATTTCATTTGACCTTGACCTTTGACCTTTGACCTTTAGCCGATTTCACCCAAAATCTTATCAAATCGTTGCCCCATCATACTTCATACTTGGACCAAGTTTGGTAAAATTCCAGTAAATATTTCTCAAGTTATCGCGTAAACGAAAGCGGACGGACGTACGGACGTACGTACGGACGGACGGACAACCCGAAAACATAATGCCTCCGGCACCACTTCGTGGCGGAGGCATAAAAACGGAAAAAAGTAGGGGATGAAATGCATTTATTCTTTATATTTCTTCCAAAATCTCCTCGCATAATAGTTGTACATTACTGTATACACCATATATTTCGCGAGTCTAAATTTTCGCGAATCAGGAATTCCCGACGATGTCGCGAGTGGTTAAATTCGCAATTGTGGAGGCCTGTACTGAACAGGGAGAAGTGTACACGCGTACGTCATGTTCACCTCAGGATCAGAGTCAATAATATTTTCGCATGTCTTTAATTTCGCGAATAGCACCTGCCTCGCGAAATTCGCGAACATAAAAACACCACGAAACATTTGGTGTATACAGTATGTTCTTGAGAAGTAGGCCTACTTGGCAGATCATATTCGTGATTCTTTCTACACCTATCTCTTCCTCTTGTATCAAACCATTCTGAAAGAATGTTTTTTCGTTTGTGAAATACAGTGTAAAGTGTAAAATGACAATGAACAAAATCAGATTGTATAAAATGTGTTTAAGTTTTTCTAAACACCAGTGCAAATAGAGTAACATACATGCGTTTTTATCGTAACTTGCGTTGGTGCCCAGCGGGAATGCGATGATTTCATGAAACATTTCGGCTGTAATCCTATACAATGTATATATCGTTGTGCCCGAAGGGATTAAAAAATGCGTTATTTTCTTGAAATTAGGTCTTAACCAAAACTATACGAAATAACAGGAACATCGGAAGGTATTTCTGTGTCTTATAGCGGGTTTAGAAGAAAACATGAACTACTCTGCAGTACGGGAAGAGACATGGAAAGCGTGAATTTGGTTTTCAATGTTCCGTTTGTCACGTGTTTGAAAGCGGCAAGTCAAGAAATGGAACCTCGCAAAAAAGAAAATGGAATGATAATGATTATGTTATGTGGTTTAGAAGAAACATGGAAGGAACGGTACTCGGTTATTCGTCACTGATAATGGGCGGTAAGGCGGTAAAGAAGGATAATGGCGGGACTGAAACATGTTTGTTTCTGAGTCTTCCCGCTTCAGATAGTACACGTAGAGATTGAGACGAGACGGGCACTTGTGCAGTGTGTTACTGCATTCTACACAGACTATGTAAAACGGGGATAGCGTGAATTCGCTTTTCAATGTTTCGTTCGTCACGTGTTTCAAAGCGGCAGGTCAATAAATGGAACATCATTGTATCCGATCAAATTGCTTATGTTTTTCTTTATCTTGATGCACCGAAAATGTCCTCGTTGTGACTGGAATCTCTTTATAACCGATTCGTTCTGCCATAGGTTTACACGCAAAGGAAAACGGGACCCACGCGATCACCTCGGTATAAGCGTTTCCTCGTTATAACTGAACTTGTTATAACGGGGTTTCACTGTACATGTATTACACTTCCTCTTTAATGCATAAATTTGGAATTTTTTGTGTTGTTGCTCCTATATTCTTTCTGTACACAGTCTTCCTTACAATATTCTGGCATACACCTCTGATAGACATCAACATCAGTACCAATTTTCTCTTTATCTAAGTGCACACTTCTGACTATCCCATTAATTCCAGTGCCTCTTGCATCAAATACATGAACCAGTCTCCAGACTGATGATTAAAAAAATAACAAGAATAAGACAAAATTTGTGGACAAGATACGTTGTATGCTCATTGAAGACATTAAGAAGTGTATCAAATGAAAAACAAATGTCTTATGTGTGAATATCGATTAGCAAAGTCTGTTCTTTCATTCATTTCAGACATTCTTTGCAGCACTGAAACTGAATTGTAATACAACACACAAGGCAGGATAGTCAGATTGCTGTTCACAGCTGTCACATGAGCATTCTCTTGAATGTGTCGTATTTCTCTTCAATTTCCACTCCTAACACAAGTCTCATGTGAGAAGAAAAACAATCCATCTTGTGAACTTTACAGAAAGAAAATCGGTCATTTTTTTTTCACTCTGAACAAAACTTAGTAACAATACATTTGCTCAAGGAAAGAAAGTGACAAATCAGCTTTTTTCAATTCTGAACATTTGTGAGATTGTACTTGTTATGAGACTGCCAAGTGTTTTTAGTAATAACAATAATAGTAAAATCTGTCCTAGTACCAACCAAAAGGTATTTACATCAAAATTGCAACATTGCACTGATGTTAATGCAAATGACCAGACACATGTTACATGTATGCATGAAATGTCACTTGTGTCCCTTTTCTTCTTTTGCCTCAGGTGGCTACCAATGGCATAATCATTTCCTGACCCTTGCTCTCACAGCAAACTGGCCAATGGTAATACACCCCATCTGGAAATCTTCTATACCCATACAGGATAAGTCAAGACATACTATGCCCTATAAAACATAATGTGGGTACATGTAAATGGGACCTGTATCTGCTAGACAAGTGAATGTGTAGCCAGAGAGGCTAGAGTGGCCATTAAGGCCAGAAAATCTGACAAAACAACTGGAAGAGCAGCCTATTGAGGAACATTTCCCAGAGTGACTATATGCCTCTTTTCCACAAAACAGCATATTCCGATAAAATGTTCACAAAGTACGAATTGAGTGGCTAGGATAATAATGTATGTTATCATGGAAATAATGTATGTTTGTTTGAATCTAAATTTGTAAGGTGGAAAAAGAGACTTGGTGATTTGGGCAATGCAGTACATCCTTTCACAGAAATGGATTTGATGCGCATAGTTTAAATAATGATGATGATAGCAAATTGTTCTGCAGCGCATTCACAATCACGGGAGATGTCCATAGGCTCTAGAGACAGAATGACACAACCAACAAAGCAATCACTTATTCACAAAATTGTACAACACTTCTACGAGGAAAAGAGAGATCAACCAGCCTGAATGGGAGCGAGTCCCAACGCATCGACATTAGGGAGCTTTCAATTCGGGATGGTACGGCATACGGGACAGAGAGTTAACCCACTGTGCCCCTCTTGCTCCATCCTGGATTGTTGGCCGTTTTGATTTCTGGGGATGGGGATGCTTGCATCCATTGCACTATAAAGCTGTTACAGGTGTGCACGCTGTACCTAAACATACAACAGCTTGCCACTCCTTCCTTTTTATAGACCGAATGCTATTTCCATTGTGAACCATCCTAAAAATTAACATGAGAGATATTCAATTTTGTGCATGCACATATCAATTTTATGCTCTACCTACTGTCCTCCTTCCCTACCATCCTGAAATTGAAAGCTCCCTATTGCCTTGGATGGCACGATACTCAAAGGGAGAGGGAACAGTGCAAGAGAACACCCCTGTTGTCCCGAATGATTCTGCCATTGTTCATTTCTCCCATCTAGGAGGTTTTGCCACATAGAATAAAGGGATGCCCAGGGAGGCATGGTGCAAGAGGGAGTCCCACTCATAATGGGGATGTGTTCAATGGATTGCTGGAAATATCACAAGATTAACTCGCAGCCACTGTACTTCCTTGAGAGGGTGTATTGGTGGGGGGGGGGGGCAGGGAGGGAGGGGTTGTTAACGGAAAACTCACTGAGTATGCTCTACACTAACGTGAAGGACGAAAACTTTAGATGGGATGAGAACACGACGCCACTATATTTCACAAAGCCTTGTACACACTGAAGTTTGCATTGGAATATATACATAAATCAAACATCACACTTCTTAGTCTGTGCTTGTTCACAGTGTTAGCAAGATTGTTTTTCCCTATTGAATCAATTATGCACATAGTATTTGTTTAAATACACATGATGACATCAATTGCCATCAAATTTCTTCAACAGCAGCAGTCAGCTCAAAGGCCTGGGCAGTTTTCAAATGCCGAAAGGAATGTCATCAATTTAGTCTCTGTCACACGACATGTGAGCAGAAATCGAACAAAAAGTATTCTCATTGTTGACACTGCTTGATTTGTGGTATACTCATAACCTACCCTGGTCAATTGGATTTTGTTGACATTCCAACCTGAACAGGCATAAAAAAACAAAATAACCCTCAGTCTTTGAGCTAACTGAGCCTCGATCTAATTTAAAAAGTACTTTACTGAATGTTATGGTGCATAAAACACACCTTCAATCAATTTAGTATATTCATCTGCACATTAGACAACTCTTGTAAATTTCCATAATTTTCTCATCTTCTTTTTTTCCTCGTAAACATAACATCTCCATTCAAACAACTTCAAGGCATTTCCGTAATGTCAATATACAATACACAGGTAAACATGTATAACATTAGAAATGGTATCCTTTGTCAGGGAGACTTCAAAGTTGTGAAACACTGTATGCACAGTGCAGCACAAGTATATGCTAACTATGGACTATTGCAAGCAAAGGGAAATCTGGTCTGATACGTTGGTTAAGGAAAAAAAAAGTCAAATTTTTACTATCAATGTTGCACTTGCAAAAAATGGATAAAACCTCAGTATTTCAGGCTACAGGACTTAGTAATCAACTATGGAAAATTGAGGTTACTAACATAAGGACATTCTCTCCATTTTTGAAATGCAATGTTTTTACCACAGCCATTATTTGCAAAGAATATCCCCATTTTCTTTTGTGGGTCATTGTGTGTGTGTGCTCCGATACAAAACTGTAAAATGTAAGCTACTCATTGTGGAATTAGTTTATATCATAACTTGTTTAACCTGTATTCTCTTTTTTTATATCTCTATTTTATCTTATTTTATTTTTCTTGATACACAAATATCATATCATAAATATATTTTCATTTGGGGAAAGAGAGAGCAATCTCATCGACAATGAATTAACACGATTGCCTCCTGCCCTGCCCCTACCCCTCACTAACAAAACGGATAAAAGACTGCATCAGTGATATAGTCTTCACTGCTTTGTGACCGCAAAGACGTTGGCTTGTTCATGAACTCTGACAGCTGTGTCAGTACTATTTGCTCAAAATGACAGGTAAAAATAAGACAGAGATGATGGGATTGATATTCATCATCGGTTTTGATTCAGTCTGTGTGAAAGAGTCGACTGAGAGAGCGGGAATGGCATTCTTCTCATAAAGATGGAGATACCTCATTTATCCCAACAGGGGGCATAAACTTGATTGTCTCACATCCATAAAGAGAATGTGTTGTAGAGTGCAACACGAACCCAACAGATTTTCTTTGAGAGAGTACTAATCTCTTCGCTCCCCACCTCAAAAATCTCCATTGTGGTCTGACAGATAACATGGGTATATTCTGGCCTAGACTGAGATATACAGAGATTGCAATTAGGATGTTTGTGGGCCCAGATTAGCAAAAACATTTCTCTTGTGGCAGGTCTGCCAAGGATGGCTAAAAGATAAATGTAAAGGATTGAAATATGCATTTGCAGAAACAGAGTTACTATTCAGACCTAAATGAATGCTCCTTGACTAATTCTGAGCTAGTCTCGTGTATGCCCATGTCTTGGAAATTCGATTACAAAGTCATGCAGCAGACTTGAGATGAACAATATTTCTTGTGCCTGCTCTCTCTCTCTCTACATATCTTACTGTTGTCTGAGCTCTGTTTTCCCCTTGTTCTAGCAGCAACTCAAAACATTCTGCAAATATTGATAGCTTCATTTATCTAATTATTTTTTTTTTTTACAGCTTTGTTGCAAATCTCACCTTGATGTGGCCATGCACAAAATCACAAGAGGAAAGAGTCTACAGAGGAAATCATTTGGATTCTGCATAAAAAAGATACAAAATAAAACAGAACTATATCATTGCAAAATCTGTCAAAGTGCCACGCATCGCAGAATTCGCCTGTCTGTTTTCCCCTGTTAAGACTATGTAGTATTTCTACGATCAGATATGCTGTTTGTAAGTCATTAATATCAATATCATATACAAGAATGCACTGGTAATTGGTTTCTCATCTCCTTGTTTGCCTACTGTTTATTCACAAAACACACAAGACCTTTCACTATGTGCTATGCCGGCCCCTCCTTCTCTTTCAAATTTAAAGATCCTAACTTTAGAAGGGTCTGCGTTGCTATCGTGGCGCCGTCCGCTGGACTGCTACTGGCCAGGCTGCCCTCCACGTTTTCTAAGGAAGTGTCGGATTCCTTGTCAGATTCGTTGAGCGTGGAGAGGATCAGGTCCTGGATGAAGAAGCTGCGGTCGGCATTCTCTATCTCGGTGACTTGGAGGTCTGTTTCAGACAGGGAAGGCTCATTTATCCTGGAGGCAAAACCATCAAGAGTCACAAAGAGAAAGCAAGGATTTAGTTAAAGTGAAAACAAAGTTCTAGTAAGGGCCTGAGAACCCGTCTGGCATATTTCATATTTGCTTGCAATATATCGAAAGAGTCTACAAAGAAACTTACCTGGCTGACGCGGTTTGCCGGAATGATGAGTCGTTTTGGAGTATTTTGAGAAAAATAATAAAAGTCGGCCAGACTAACTCGGTCTCAGGGAAAACTCGACCCTATTTCAGACAATTTACAAACAGTTCGTGATCGCCATGTTCATCAGTACTCTATACTACGGGTACCAAACGAGGCCTTGATGAGCAGACAGGAAAGTGCGTGCTAATCCTGTACAAAACAAATGGACAGCGCGCGGTCCTCAAGCCTACTAGTATACGCACATCACCTCAGTTGCTGAGACGCACGGTCTTTGAAGTTTTTGTTGTTGTTTATCAGGCGTCTTTGATTGTTTTTAGAGGTGCTTGAGAGGCGCACACTAATTTTGCATGCGCGCCAAAGAGGTTTTTGATGCGGGCGTTGTAACAACTCGGACCACTACTGCGAGTAGCCAGAACGCTACAATGTAGTTTATACAGGCCGCTCCCATATGCATAGTACAACGCTGTACAATCCAGAGGGACAACCAATACAACTCATCCCGCCGTCAAGCAAAGCGAGGCCGAGTTATCCCCGAGTCCGAGTCTAGCCTAACCCCGTTCGGGTAAGTTCTGAGACTGAACGTTTTTGGTTAATATTTCCCATTTTCGTCGTTACCCATCGAATATCTTGTTATTACAGCGTTATTCCACACATTTCCTAGGCATTCGTTCACATTTTGGAGCAAAATTTGACATCTTTTGCAGGCGTACCAGAACTTTGTTTGGGCTTTAACTGTATGAATGTCACAAGCAGAATACTAAACAACATCAGGACAGCACATACAAACGAAAACAAGAAACAAACTTCTCTGGTGTAAAATTGATGAAATACAATCAACCATCTGGAATTAAACCAAAATAAATAGCATAAATGATGACCTAAATTCCACTGCATTTGTGGAATGACATCTCCAATAATTCCTCAAGAGACATGCATGTCTTGTAGGTTTGATCATTTCAACTTTCAGCATGATCCACGAACATTCACTATTAACAAGTCTTACCGACTACAAAAGGATTCGCTATTTGAGATCAAAACTCACCTACAATGACCTCATTCAGTTCCTAAGTTCTCAACATGCTCAGCTGACTAACTCCTAAACACTGTCACCACAGTTGATCTATTGGTGGATTTCAACATCAATGAACACTTCCAAATCAAAATAAAAGGTGTACATTTTTCTTTTTTTCATTACATACTCTGAATTTGTAGTATATGAAGTACACTGGGAGTTCTTTCACAGAAGTAGAATATATATCTGTATAACTGGCCCAGTAGCTTCTGCCCTTTGAAAATTTGCGTGTCAATGCGTTATCATCACAATTTCATGGCAAGTGAAAACATCACTGGTATTGAATTTCTTCTGATAGTCTCCTTCCTACAAGAAGCCATTGCCGCTGTTACCTTGATAATAGGTACTGGGACTCGGGTTGGTTGGTGCTGGTGGATAGTAACGTGGACTCCACAACACTGCTGTAGTTTGGGGCTCCATGCCCAGGATTACTGTTCGCAGACGCAGATGTTCCCGTGGGTCTCCTTGGGGGCGGTACTGTCAGACTTTCCACTTGTCTTCTGCTTCCCTGTATACACAAGTAAGAGATACAGACAGTGCGTTGGGTATGCAAAGCAAACAAACAAACCAGCAAGGTCAAAACGATTTCTTAATTGCCCCCAAATACATGCCAACACATATAGACACAAGCATACACTTAGTCACTCATCTATACACACACACATGCATACACAGCCATTCATGGCTTTAACATGCCACAATAAGCCCATGACAATATTGAGCTGTGACCTGGGGCACAAATGTTGGTCTAAAGCTTGATCACTAGAGCAGAGTTACAGGAAAAAGAAACAGAAATTAACAAAAATACTGAGGTGATAAAGTCATCCCTTTTTCTTTTTGTTCAAAGAATAATGACTTCTACAAGAAGAACTCATAACCGTAGGAATGAGAGAGAGAACTTAAAAAAAAAGAAGAAGAGAGAGAGAGAGAACTGGTGAGGGTGAAGGAGGTGGTCTGGCCCCTCCCCCAAAGAGGGGACTTTCTGCTCTCCCTGCCCCTTCAGCTTTCTTTATTGTATCACTTAAATGAATTCTACGAGGGGAACAACGTACTAGCAGGTGCAGGTCCTGATGAAGTCAACTGACTCAAAGTTGGAAGATCAAATACAAATGCAGGCACATGACAATATTATCAAAAGTAGTCTTGCGGTCAGTACATGTACGTATCACGCATCACTGATCGATCAAACATGTAATATGCAAACATGTACACGCATTGTGACACTGTACTGTGCAGTGTGTGCACTATAATTTACACATCATGTATGTACACAGCATCGCTACGCACTGAAAAGATACTCATTACCTTTCACATGCATGCACATACTACTAATCTCTTATCGCACAAGCATTATCCATCAGTTAATACAGTACTGTGAGATATGATGTTTTTGTTTTTTATTCTATTTCAAAATCTGCAGAAGTCCAGAGATCCAGGGGAAAATATTTTGCCTGCATCGCTCTCATAAAATCATTACACCGTTGTAATGATTCAAGATCAAGTTATTTCCTTTTTTTTTTTTTTATTGATAAAGGCCTCAGGGTGCCTACACCATGAACCACATGAAAATTTATGAAATGTTCATGCACAAAGCAATGTAGGTCTTGTTTCTAAAGGACAAGTCCACCTTCATATACATGTGGATTGAGTGAATGCAACAGTATTAGTAGAACACATCAGTGAAAATTTGGGAAAAAGCAGACAATCCGTTCAAAAGTTATGAATTTCTAAAGTACCTGCGCAGTCACTGCTGGATGAGAAGACTACTAGAGTGTATGATGTCACATGCATACAACGATATAAGGAAAATAAAAAGAGAATTTCACAAAACTTTACTTTTTGAATAAAGTGCACATTTCTTTGACTTGTTACTGACGTATGTTAGTGGAGCGGCATAGCCGAACAATTGTGCATTTTGTGATAAAAGCACCAAATTTCGTACACAGGTTGACAATCACGTTCAGATTAAATTTAGATATTGGGCCATCGTAAATAGCGCCCTCAACGTCCATGGCAGCCATTTTTCAAAATGGCTGCCATAAATGCCATGTTTTCGTAAAATTTGCTAATTTTAGGAGAAAAAGTAAACAAGATTTTGGTTACAAATGGGAAATTACATTCAAAATAAATCTAGATATCGAGCCATCGAGCCATCGAAACGCCCATGGCAGCCATTTTTCAAAATGGCCTCCATAAATGCCATTTTTTCAAAACATTTGCTAACTTCAGAAGGGAAAGCCAGTAAGATTTTGCAAACAAGTGGGAAATTACATTCAAAATGAATTTAGATATTTTGCAATTGTTAACTGCGCCCTCAACGTCCATGACATCCATTTTTTACAATGGCTGTCTAATGTGCCACTTCTTCGATGATTTTTCAAATTTCAGAAGGGAAAAGTAAATAAGATTTTGCCCATAAATGTTAATTACATTCAAAATAAATCTAGATATTGGGCCATCGGAAATTGCTCCCTCAACGGCCATGGTAGCCATTTTTTCAAAATGGCCGTCATAAATGCCAGTTTTTGTTTAAAAAATGCAAATTTCAGAAGGGAAAGCCATTTTTTTTTCTCTTTTGTGCAAACAAGCGGGAAATTACATCCAAAATAAATCCAGATATTTGGCAATTGAAAATTACGCCCTCAATGGATATGGCAGGCCATTTTTTTTTTTTAATGGTCACCATAAGTGCCACTTTTTCATTTAAAAAAATGCTAATTTCAAAAGGAAAAGTCAATGAAATTCTGGTTATAAATGGGAATTGGCATTCAAAATAAATCTCGCTATTGGGCCATCGGCCAACGGTCATGACAGCCATTTTTCAAAATGGCCGCCAGAAATGCTATATTTTCGAAAAGATTTACTAAAATCAGAAGGGAAAGCCAACGAGATTTTGCAAACAGGTGGGAAATTACATTCAAAAGTAAACTTATTGGGCCATTGCAAATTGCCCCCTCAATGGCCATTCCAGCCATTTTTTTCAAAATGGCCACCATGAATGTCTTTTTTTCGTAAAGTGTTGCAGACGTCAATCAGAATTTCCACAAAGGTGGAAAATTACATTCAAACTGAATTTGATAATAGGCCATCCAAAAGTGCACCCTCAACAGCCATAGCAGCCAAGTTTCAAACAGCTGCCATGGATGCCCCCCCCCCCCCCCACCATTTTTTTTTCCAAAAATTTGCCGATGTCAGATTCTAAGGAAAAGTCAATAAGACTTTGCAAACAAGTTGAAAATTCTGCTCAAAAATAAATTTAAGTATAAGATCTTCTTAGAAGGCGCCCTCAAGGGCTTTGCTGACCGCCATGGATGTCTGCTTCTTTTTTATTTTCTTTTTTTTTTGGGGAAAGATTTGCTAATTTCAGAGAGAAAATCAATGAAATTTGTACATATGTTGAAAATCATATTCAAAAGAAAATAATATATGAGGCCATTACAAATGGCACCATCAACGACCATGGCAGCCATTTTCCAAATGGCCACTATAAATGCTATTTATTTCTTGAAAATATGATAATGCTAGAAGACAATACAATTTCTTGTGGAAATTGACAAAAGACATTCAAATAAATTCAAGTTTGAATTTGAATTTGAATTTGAAATGAAGATATTGAGCCACCACTTAAACATCGTCCCCAACGGCTATGGCAGCTCTTTGTCAAAATGGCTTCCACACACTCTTTTTTTTTTTATTTGCCTATTCCAGAAGGAGAAAGCAATAGAATACTGCTTAAGAGCAATTATATCTAATGCAATCTGGTGTTCAAAAACATTTAAATTAAAAAAAAGGTTTCATTGACGGGTTAGTTCTAAATTCATGTTTTCAGTTTAGTTCTAATTGCAGTATTTCGCGTGTGACGGCTAACAGTATGGATATCAAATGTATGTGTTTTTATGGAAGTATAGCATAAAGTAAATTAACTTTTTTCGTAAAATGAAAGGCCATTAAGAATGTCTTAAGAATGTTTAGGAAGTTACATTTTAGAATAGATACACGTCATATAGTCCCATATATTCAATGATATGGCGTTACTGTCAAAGTTGATACATGGCGCCATTATCCCTGGATATTCATATTACTCTTTTTCGGAAATTTTTCATGTTTGCCACCTAAAATATGCATACATCATTGGTGAGATATAATCGCTAAGCATTTGCCTTGTTTATTTTAGTTGTTCCTCAAATGATTTCTTTAACACCATATTTCAGATTACACAATGTCTCTGTGAGTATTCTACTGTCTTCTCCTTCTAAAGTTAAGCAAATTTTCAACAAAAAAGAAAAAGAAAAAGAAGAGTGTATTGTAGCCATTTTGACAAATAGCTGAAATAGCCATTGAGAACACAGCTTATGATGGCTCAATGTTTAAACTTCTTTGTGTGTAATTGTCAACTTGCGCAAAAAAAGTTTATTGTCTTCTTCCGGCATTAGGACATCTTCATAAAAGAAAAATGGCATCTATGACAGCCATTTTGGAAAATGGCTGCAATTACCGTTATTAGCATTTTTTTTCTTCTTGAAAATTAAATTTTGCGAAGGAACAATTTTTAGAGTCAGTGCAACCTGGATATATTGTTTGATTTTAAACATGACTTTCAATTTATGTACACATTTGTTGACATTTCTTCCTGAAATTACCATTTTTTTTAACAAAATGATTATGACAATTGCAGCCATTTTGGAATATGGCGGCAATGGCCGTTGAGGGCAGTATTATAATAATCTAATACAAATATTTATTATAATAATCTAATACAAACATTTATTTCAAACATGATTTTCAAATTGTGTGCAAAATCTTATTGACTTTTCCTTTTGTGAAATCAGGAAATAAAAAATAATGGAATCCATGGTGGCCATTTTGAAAAATGGCTGCAATGGCCATTGAGGGCGCTATTTACAATAATGTAATACATAGGCGCAAGACATATTTCAAACGAAATTTTTGAATTGAGTGCAAGATCTTATTGACTTTTCTTGCGGAATTAGTAAATTCAGAGAAAAAAAATGCATTTACGGCGACCATTTTGAAAAAAATGGCTGCCATGACCATTGGGGGCACAATTTGCGATGGCCCAATATCTAAATTTATTTTAAATGTTATATTCCACTCGTTTGCAAAATCTTATTGATTTTCCCTTCTGAAATTTTTAAAATTTTACGAAAACTGGCATTTATAGCGGCCATTTTAAAAAATCCCTGTCATCGCCGTTGAGGGCGCAATTTGCGATGGCCCAATATCTGAATTTATTTTGAATGCTATTTCCGACACATTTGCAAAACCTTACTGAATTTCCCTTCTGAAATTTGTACATTTTTAAGAAAAATGGCATTTATGGCGGCCATTTTGAAAAAAATGGCTGCTATGGCCGTTGAGGGCGCTATTTACGATGGCCCAATATCTGAACTTATTTTGAATGTTATTTCCCACTCGTTTGCAAAATCTTACTGGTTTTCCCTTCTGAAATTTTTAATTTTTTTTTCGAAAAATGGCATTTATGGCGGCCATTTTGAAAATGGCTGCCATTTCCGTTGAGGGCGCAATTTGCTGTGGCCCAATATTTAAATCTATTTCAAATGTTATTTCCCACTCGTTTGCAAATCCTTATTGATTTTTTCTTCTGAAATTTGTAAATTTTTACGAAAAATGGCATTTATGGCGGCCATTTTGAAAATGGCTGCCATGGCCGTTGAGGGCGCAATTTGCTGTGGCCCAATATTTAAATCTATTTTAAATGTTATTTCCCACTCGTTTGCAAATCCTTATTGATTTTTCCAACTGAAATTTGTAAATTTTTACGAAAAATGGCATTTATGGCGGCCATTTTGAAAAATGGCTGCCACGGCCGCTGAGGGCGCTATTTACGATGGCCCAATATCTGAATTTATTTCAAATGTCATTGTCAACATGTGTGCGAAATTTGGTGCTTTTATCATAAAATGCACAATTCCTCTAATTTTTCAAGCTATGCCGCTCCACTATGTTAAGGGTAATATTATTCCCCCTGCCTTCTGAAAGAGAGAAGACGAGTATTCTTTTGTTATGCAAGAAAAGTGAAAATATCTTGATTTTCCTTTATTCTTTCTTTATATTGTTGTACACATGTGACATCACAAGCTATAGTATTCTTCTCATCCAGCCATGACTGAGCACAAACTTCAAGAATTCATAACTTTTAAATGGATTGTCAGATTTTCCTCAAACTCTCACTGATGTGTTCTACTAATATTGCTGCATTCACTCAACCCACATGTCTATGAAGGTGAACTTGTCCTTAAGTTACTTGTTGATGACAGTTATACATGCCTTATACACACATGTTCATACGTTTACCTACATATAAATGAAAGGATAAAAGGAAAAGATTAGTAACGCATTATCAACATCCAACAAATTTTGATGGTTGCATCAAATTGTCAATGTATCATGCATCTTCTTCAGGGTTTCAACTTCTCATCACCAGGTTTATAAAGTACAGTACCTCAAGCCAACATTTTCACTAAGTTGAGGATATCAATCAGATTTGTAAGGTAATTGATTCCATGATGGATAGGCAGTACAATTTGCAAACTCTCAAGTATGTGGCAGTATGTTGTATTTTGTTGACTTCACAAATATTTCACAACTAACAATACTTAAAACCTTTGTGAAAATAGCAGTATAAGTTATGGGTGTAAATTCATGCGTGTATACATGGAACACAATGCATCCTGTTAGATGTATTTAATGGTAGCAACTTGGAAAATTCACAAAAAGGACAACTTCATGAAAACAAAGGAGGAAGAATGCGGATCATATGTATGACATGGAACACAAGGCGACCACTCCTGCCAGCATCGCCTGCCCGGCCCTCTGCCGATGTGTCACTCACCATGCTCCTCACCTGGGCATTCTGCGACTGCTGCTGCTGCTGCTGCTGCTGGCGTTCCAGCTGCAGCTGCATCATCTGCAGCTGGTGCAGCTGGGAGGCCGTGGAGGAGTGGCTGCCGAGACCGCCGGCTGACCGCCGGGCCCCCGACAGTTGGGACAAGAGTTCTGGGATCAAACGAAAAAAAGGTGAAACACATGAGAACAGGTAAGCAGTGTATTTACATGGGTATTCCAGACAATTTATATAATTTCACATTAGGTATAATCATATTGCTTGCTACTGATGGAAACCAAGCTATGTCTTAAAGTGGAAGACAATGCGCAAACAAAAATTGGAAATTTGGAAAGATTGTTGCTCATAATCTATCATGTCCATAATGCTATCAAACAGTAAAGTTAGTAGTTGTGAAAGATTTCAAAAGGTTAGAAAACATGAAGCAGCACATACCGGCTATGGGGTCCATGGCCTCCCTGTTGCCTGGTGAGCCTGAACTTTGACCTGCGGAGAGTCCACCGCCACTAAAGTGCATGTTGGTTCTCCTCGGTCGCGGACCAATGCCCCGCCCTGGGTGGAACATTCGCCTTAGATGCCTAACATTACCAGCTTCATCGTGGGAAATCAGCAAATTAAGGAAATGACAAAGCTGTGCATGATAATACAATACACAATTGCAATGACAACAACAGCAACAAAACAGCAACAACAACAACAACAACAACAAAACCACCACAAAGTTTTTTAAACAATACAGAGCGTATCAAAAAAAAAAAAGGTAATTCAAATTTGGAAGGCTACCACTTCTTAATTGTCAGCTATGAAGAGCACAGTGTTAGTTGTGAGAAAAGGGGAACTCTTTCTCTTTGTATTGGTACCTAGGTAATTATGTTGACAATTGTCATGCATGACTGAGCACCTTTAAAGACAACAATGACATATTGCACTTTTTCCAAGTTTACATGTTATTTCAAAGGAACAATGCATGTCTCACTGCATGGATGAGATCTGTCAATGAAAGTGGTCAAATTATCGGGCCAGCCTGCACGACTGCAGATTCGTGTTTTAGGGTTTCTTCTAACGTTTTATGGTTCATAACCTTCAACATGGCTGTGTTGTCGATAACTTGGTCCTTCCCATTAGGGCGTAACCATTATCCATTTTACTGTCTTCATATTCCAGACATGGTTTGTCACTGGGAGCTATGTGTTGAATATGAACAGAGAAAAATGGACTGTGTGTGTTGGCGTCTGTGGGAGCGACCAAGTTATCGGACGAAAGGCCAATTTAAAGGTTATGGACCATGAAATTTTTGGAGAAAACCTAAACACAAACCCTTAACACAAATCCTAAACACAAACCTGCATTCATACAGGCTGGCCTACTCAGCAACTTTCATTAACAGATCTCATCCATGCAGTGAGATATGCATCGTTCCTTCGCAATAACACGCAAACTTGGAAAAAGTGCAATTTGTCATTGTTGTCTTTAAAGTTCATGTGTTCAGTCATGCATGACAATAGACCGGTTTACTAATATATGCACAGATCTTTAATTTTACACACGGCCACAACCTCGGGCAAACAAAGGATACGAGGCTGCAACGTCGGCTAATGCAGCCGTCCCGACACGTCCCCACATGTAGACTTACGTGTATGTTGTGTACATGTGTGCGATGCATCAACTTCGACTTTACCTCCTGGCATTTCGTGTGGCTCTAAATCAATTCCCAACCTTAGATGAGGGATAATTCTGCTGTGATCAAACACAATTTGGACTATAGTTTCGATTTTGTTGAATTTTGGTTTCGATTTTGTCTTCAGTAGTATCTGAAAATGGGTGGAAAACATTGCTGCTACGGAACATGCAACAGTATGACCGCCTCAATTCATACTTCAATGATTTTAAGCATTATGATTGATTGTAAAATCTAAACCTCTCAGAACTTTTTTTTTTCGGGGGGGGGGGGATGTAGACAACGAATCTCTCATAATCGATATTTTCAAAGGATTTTTTAAAGTTAGACTTAGACTGATTAGACTTCATGAAATAGAATGATGATTTTGACCCATTTTTCTATTAACAATAACAGTTAGCTGCCTAGCCCTATATAGACTAAGATCTAGAGTAGATCTAGACGTAGGATAGACCTAAAAACAAAAACAATGATAGACCTACCCTCCCTGACATTCGCAGTAGGCAACATTTATTTCCCCCGTTGACTTATTCATCACGACCCAGGTCTGGTATGTTGGTTTGTTAAAGGACAAGTTCACCTTCATTAACATAAGGATTGAGAGAATGTAGCAATATTTGTAGAACACATCATTGAAAGTTTGAGGAAAATCGGACAATCCGTTCAAAAGTTATGAATTTTTGAAGTTTTTGTGCAGTCACCGCTGGATGAGAAGACTACTGCAGTGTATGATGTCACATGCGTACAACAATATAAGAAAAACATTAAGAGAATTTCATAAAATTTCATCTTTTGAAAAAAGTGCACATTCCCTTGACTTGTTACTGACATATGTCATGGGTAATATTATTCCCATTGCCTTTAGAAAGAGGCAAGTCAAGTGCTCTTTTATTATGCGAAAAAAGTGAAAATATGTTGAATTTTCTTTACATTTTCCTTATACTGTTGTACTCATATGACATCACAAGCCTTAGTAGTCTCCTCATCCAGCGGTTCCAACACAAAAAATTTAAAAATTCATAACTGTTGCATCGATTGTCCAATTTTCCTCAAACTTTCACTAATGTGTTCTACTAATATTGCTGCATTCTCTCAATCCTTATGTTTATGAAGTTGAACTTGTCCTTTAAGGTATGTCCGGTCCTTTTGCGTCGGCCTAACCTCACCAAGGAAAACACAAACAGGGCTCGTGTCCGAAACCTCATTGAACTTCAGGCTTGAAACATTCCCATCCGCGAAAAGACGGTAGTCCTCAAATGACTTGTATCCCTTTAGCTTTTACCGGTCATAGTTAGCCCGATTGATGATCAGGTAGTTGAACGCGTCAAAGAGTCCAAAATCTGGAATACTCTCGAAGTTGGGTGTAAACCCAGCGAGCTGGGGAGGATCGGAGAACGAGCAGCCTACACGAGCGAGCTTCTCCTGCAGCTTCTCCGGCGGAGTCCGCCCGGGAGAGGTCGGGATCGATGAGCAAATCCAAATCGGCTACGGCAGTTGCAAGTTTGATGAGTTTCTCCTTGTTGTAGCCTCTTGTGCTCACACCTCCATCCCTCAAATACTCAGTTAAATTCCTTAACTGTCCAATTCTTCCATGGCTTGCTCGAACTTTGGCTAGAACTTGAAGCTGACGCCATCACAAAGCAAGATTACAGGAAAAGTTGTCGGTTATTCGCAGCCAGTAACGTAATGTGGCTTGCGCGTCCGCGCTTATTTCGCTTGCCCGACATAGTTACAATCACTAGGGTCGCGTGGGGTTGACGTCATTATGCATATCATTAGTAAACCGGTCTATTGTCAACATAATTAGGTATCAATGGAAAGAGGAAGAGTTCCCCTTTCCTCACAACCAACATTGTGCTCTTCATAGCTGACAATTCAAAAAATGGTAGCCCTCTGAAGTTGGATTACCTTTTTTTTTTTTTTTTATAAGGTCTGTATAATATAAACAGTATACACAGGGCAAAGGAAATATGACAAGAATGTTCTGTCAAGGATTACTTTATATGGTTTCAATTATGAAAAATTCACAAAACACATAATTGTACGAGGTGCATTCATATACTCCATACTGTGCATGTTGGAACTAGAAGACTAGAAGCAGAAACAATTTGCAAATATCATGATCCTGAAATCAAAGAAGGAAATGTTCACTCGGCCAAAGGTCCTCTAATGACATTACTTCCTGGCATTGTAAATGCTGAAAAAGGATATTATTTCTCGCGATGATCTGTGTTCTAACGTAAGGTGAGCCGCAAAGTCATCTGTCACGTGATTGGGATCACCGCCGGGTGACGCTGCGCACACTGGACATACCTATTGAAAGAACAAAACATGTGTGTCAGGCACTTCGTGTCAACAGAAAGATTAGGGGATATCCTTACGACACCACATGCGAATTGCATTTAGTCTTTTCCAGAGTGGTCGGTCTCTGCCCAAGTTTGGTACAGTACCATCATATATTCTCTGGGTGCATTAGTCTCGAGGGATCTTATTGTTCAGTCTAACTTATTTTCAGCAAAGAAATAATGTTTGTAAACATGTCAGTTCTACTGCTCTAATGTGGCAGAAGTTAGATTTGAGTAAATTACAGACAATACAAGTGATTGAGGATCTGACAAAGGTAAATTACCACTTTAATTTACCTGAAAAACATGAACCTGAACCACAACTGAGCATAGCCTGGCTGAATACAACAAAGATCTGTTATCAGTCTATCCACATAATCTTTGTTCTATAGGCAATGACTGCACTGGTGTTGTGAATCTGTTGTTTCTTTGATACAAGTATTGAATCACTGCTGCCTACATGCTACATGTAAATGACAAAATAATGGTACAAACTTGTATTGAATAGAGTTTTAAAACATAATAGTGCCACATACGATCTACAGTACAATCATTTTCATTTTCAGTTGTAGTGTCAAAACATACAGTATGGTAGCCCTACTACATATCGACCACCCTTATTGAAACCGACCGCGTATAATTCGCGCACTGAACACTTATTACGCACTTCTCTGCGCGCAAAGCACATAAAAATGGATTGGCTTTGAATGTAGATGAGGATGGTGTGGGAAAACGCGATAATTCACTGTTCATTAATGGTTTTAATCAAGGACAAAATTTCGAATGAATATTTTCACCGAATCGTAATGACAGCACAATGTAATGTCTATGGAAGTTTCTAAAAGGCTTCTAAAAAGCTTCGTACAACACGATGTTCAATACAACTCGGTTTGCGTGCATTGTCAATGCAAAAACAGCGGTCGATCCTAATAACGCGATTTACCGCGGGGAGCTGAAACGAGGCCACACAAGTTCGTCGGCGATTTTTTTTGCACTGAAACTTCGAATCGAAAAGGGAACAACGGCATTTGATAGAGCTGCATTTTCTCAATCACGTAGGTCAAGTTTTTTACGTGAACTTTAGTGTCAAATATTCTTATCAAGCAAATAAACATTAGGCGGTCGATTAGTAGTAGGTCCAACCAGCATGTGCTTGAGGGGTTTTTTGAACAACAGAATGACATGCTTGGTAAACTCAAGGGCCCCCTCATACAAAAACCCAGCTTCCTCTTCCTCCAACATGAAATGACAGAGAATTACATGTATACAATGTACTGGCCATCATATGTAACTGTGCATAAAAGGATGGCACAGTTAGTTTCCATCTTCTACACGAGTACATAAATTGCTGGGGAAATCATGTTATCAATTTATTATTAAGTTCTTCATGCAGTCTTTTGTTCATTTTAATACATACAAATGCACTCAATGCAAGAATTAATAACAAACAAACAATTAATAAAAAAAAAAAAAAAACCTGCAAGTCTAGCACTTATCTAAGCATTGCAAGTTCAACTTTCACACATTCTTGCATGCTATTACTTAAGAACATAGCAAACTTGGAGTGGGGCTTTTGAACCTCCAGGGGAGCATGGTGATCATATCATGTACAAATAGTATGTAAATTCTACCACTCTGGCAATGATACCTGCCAAATTTGGTTAAACTTTGTCCATGCATTTTCAAGAACATGATGAAAATAAGAAAGTTGAGCCCCCATTTGGTTTACATAGTATGACAATGTAGATATAAGTTATGACACAAAAGACTGAAATGCAGTGCAATTCAGAAACAACCAATAAAAGAGCTACAGCTGGTTAAGAGATGATCTGAGCTCATCTTTCCTGCTTACACTGTAAGTTCATTACAAGGATTATCACTGTTGTCAGCATCACTGTCACCATCAAAATCGTAATTTACACATGTAGTGTCATCGTCGTCATCAACATTTGGTACTCCCTCATCATCAGCACTATAGATCCAAACATCAAAATCATCCCCATCACTTGCATCATCATCCTCCTCATCATCATAATCATCATCCTCATCATTCTCATCAACATCAGCTTCATCACAATCACCATCATTACTATCAATCTCACAGACAGCATTACTGCCCTAATCAAACCAACATCAATGTCAGCATTAACTCTCATCTTCAGCATCAAGAAACTCACCACTTCAGCATTTGCATCGGAGTGCTCTGAAGTGACGTGCTCCTGGAGGGTTGCCTCTGTGAAGCCCATCTTTCCGCAGTAGGTGCACGTGAACGACTGGGCTTGGTCCAAACTCACCGCTTCTCCACCATAATATAAATCTGTTAATGGGATCCCAGGAAGATAATATATTACATACAGTTTGTACGCACAATGAAAACAAAGCAATGCATGTTATAATATTGTGTCCACACACACAAACACAAAAACAGAGAAATTAACACACATTGTATCATTGGAAATGCTACCTGTAGTTGTACACTGTATACTGAAGTAACATTTAATGCATATTGTGTATTCTGTGCACACACAAAAAAAGAAATAATCAAAATTATAGCTTCACTACAATAAAAAAGTACCAAGTGCCACTAATATACTGGACATGATCACGCACTGTTTACGATCTCTGGACATGAGGGATGTTCTGATAACATTTCATGACTGCTCCAAATGGTTAATCAGGCAAATGTTTGATTCCACAGGCTACATACTACACTTGTGTTCAGTCTACATCAATTGTCAGAGACAGTGTTTTGGATGCACCACACAAGCTGGCACATGGGGTCAGGGCACCCTGATTCACAAAAATTCACCTCATCATTCCTAAGATATTGACCTACAATTAAAGTGGTGTCACGTTGATAGTCTTTCCTGACTTTTACTGGCCATCTGTATGAACCACCTGCGGTCAACATCATTTGCCCTTTCTCTAGCTGTGGGTTATGAGACAAGGACACTACACTGGGTTTGCATCTTGCTCTTTGCAAAGGTACATATGTACTTTCAATGGATTTTTGTTCACGTCTGCACTGAGACTCGGTCACACAGAGGACCTCCATTTTATGTCATATCCAAGGGGCAGAACAATCTTTGCCTCTTTCTAGAAGGCACAGCAAGGTAACACAAAATATTGTTGAAGTTGGACTTTAATCCAAGTATCTCAATAGCAGTGTGTAACTATTGACTGAGCCACTTGCCATCCTCAAAGATGAACCAATAACACACATTAATGTATCGGGTATTCTTCAATTAACAATACCGCTTGGACATTATGATACTGATTAATATTGTTAATTTACATTTGGTATGTGCATGTCTCTTTCAAGGTACAATAGGGAATAGAACCACACCAACCATAAATTGCACTATGCCAATGGATACTTCGGTGCTCCAGATATCATGTGTAAAAACTAGGGCTGGGTAAGTGTTGTTTGTCAGTTTGTGGACCATTAGGCCAAAAAAAAAAAAATTGTTGCATTGGCGTAACCCGCCCGACCCTAAAAATTCCGCCGACCCCATGTTTTTATATATTTTTTTTTGTTGCTATCGATATCAAATATCTTGTTGATTGCGATCGCGATCGCACAAACCCGGAAGTGGAAACGGCTCTGGGGATATCGGATGTACGAGGGAGAGATCTAGCGCCTTGCATAAGCCTTCCTTGATCGTACGTCATCTGTTTCCAACACGGACACGTACTCTAACAAGATTTATTCAGTGTATACGTTGCATTCAGACTGCGATGTATTGTGCACAGTTTTGCCGTAGGTTTCTTGTGTGGAGAACTTACACGAATCTGTATATGTGGGACTGTAATAGAGATCGCCGTGTGCGATGAAAAGATCGTACATATGGGTCAATTTGCATCTATCATATCTAAGTCAAAATAGTAAAATATGAAGTGAAAACATTCAGGATAGGGATTTCAACATCTTTAAATTCTGTGAAGGGGTATAATTCCAGTAATATCGGCCTCATAAATGATTTGTAGAATAGATGAACACAGCACATTCGGTGCAACAGTTGTAACTGTTTACTGAGCTGAGCACGAGTTTTACACGTAAAATGCAGGTAGCGAAAAAAAAAAAAAAAAAATCCGCCCGACCGACCCTATTTCAAAATCACATGTTACGCCAATGCAACAATTTTTTTTTTTGGCCTTAGCATGGAATACAGTATCTTGCTAAACGAACTTCTCTCATCACCCTCAGTGTCAATTTCCAAAAAGAATCCACAAAAGTTCTTGTACTCTTTTTGACCTCATCACTGAGATGATTTACCATGTGAAGCTCACTGGTCAATATTACTGAAAATGCCCTGGATACAAATACAGATTTTTTTTTTTTTATAATTATCATAATCATTATGACGAGCACAAGAAGTGGGGCTTGTTTACACTGTATGGTGTTTCAAGTAGCTACAATGTATCATCATGACAACTTTTTTGTGGCCATTGTCAGTAATATCAATGACAAATCTTACACACAATCAGTGATAACCATCTCAAGGAGAGAGGCTCTTGGAACAATTGCTTTTACCTACTAGTATTCTCCAGTCAACCAGCATTTCAACAATCTGAGTAATTCAAGAGATAATGCGGAGAATCCATCTTACCAAAATCTGATCGTGTAAGTATGCACTGCATCGGATGCTCTGCTGTGTGACGAGTTGTAGTTGCTCCGTTTTCGTAGCAGGTTGCACAAAGGTCATAGTCGTAGCAGATGAGACACTTGTACCTTCTGCCCCGGAAATTACTTTTCAGACAGCAGTCACAGCTTACACCTACATGAGGGGGGTGGGTGGAACACAAATGTTGGGAGTTAATTTTATGAAATCATCACTGTGAAAAACATTCTGGAGCCTTGTACAAGCAATCGCTGTCACACAGGCTTGCAAGTTGTACGAAATGTTACAAATGTGTTGTTTTTGTGCACCAGAAACTCATAGACAGCATTCGATTGCCTTCATTTTTAAAAGATGATATGAAGCCACATGCCTGCATCCATAGATCTCAGTGGATGCAATCTGAGAAGACACACCCACACTCTAGGTGCTCATAATTAGGATATGCATCACTTCAAGCATTACACTGTGCCAATAGCTATCGCACACTGCCTTAAGTTTACTAGGGCAATGCGCATCTTTTCACTCTTGTGCTCTGCTGAAAACATCTACACAATGTGTAATAGCATCGCACTCACTGTTTCAATATATTATTCTTAGTATTAGGGTAATCATCATTCATCACAGAATGTTGTTATTTCAAAGTAAGTACCGGTACATACAGTCTGTACCGGTACATGTAATGTAAGCAGGGACAAAGCTCACATCAATGAAGACTGGCGGATACCTTTTCTGCTTTCTTTAAATTATGTTATCTACATGTAGACTGCTGCATGAGCACATATTTATTACTAAATTTGATTATTATTACCTCCGCCAAGGGAGGAGGTTATGTTTTCGCTACCGTTGGTTTGTGTGTTCGTTTGTTCGTTTGTTTGTTTGCTTGTCCGTGTGCAAAATAACTCAAAAAGTACTGTAGTTAACGGATTTTGATGAAACTTGCAGGAAAGGTTTGGAATGATAAAAGTAACAGATGATTAAATTTTGGTACCGGTAGTGATCCAAGAATTTTGGGGAATTTATGAAGGATTTTTGATATTTTGGCAGGTAGGGTCAATGAACTTGGGAGTTCAGGCTGCGTGTATTTGAGGTTTGCATGCACGCACTAAAGTGCGTGCTCTAGTTTGTGCTAGGGAGAGGCGCGCCGTGCAGCTGAGGGTTTATGACGTAACAAAGGCTTCTAAATTGGGAAATTGGGCAACTTTCAGCACAAGTACGTAGGGTGGAAATCACTGATATCTCTATGGAAGAACAAGATCAGTGGTGGAAATGAGCTGCATGCTTGGCGGAGGTCTGTGCTCTCAGAGTGCTTTTCTAGTTGTTAATGCTACAGAATGCACTTCAAGCTACAGTATATCATTGGGCATTCCATGTTGTTCAATCTACAACCTGTATGGATGACAAGAAAGTTTGTAGAGTGATAAGACATGTCCACTGAACAAAAATGTGGGCAGTTTTCACTACACTGTCAATAAATGTTTACTACACTACTCGACATTTGTAATTACTACAGTAAATACAGTGGTACTTGTACATATTCTTGTGAATGCCTGTCTGAGTCACACACAAAAAACAAAAACAAAAACAAAACCAATCAGGAAAAATATCACTTTACCTTCTTTGAAAGTTACTCATATGCAGGGAAAATGCAATGCTTGTATCACTTTATCTTGAAATGCGATTATCAGTGCATTTCTTTCACTACCCGTACAAAAATGGTGGTCCATAAAATGGCCCAGTTCCATTCATCTGAATAAAAATCATGGATTAGGTACATGCAGAACCTGACCCCTGTTACAACCTTTGCTTTGAGTACCTGCTTTGTCAAATCTTCAACATCAGCATAAACACATTCACACACAGGCACATGATACATGTACAAGATACATTCATGTACAAATGTACATACAATGTATATGTGGGGACTAGTACAATTATGTATGTTCATGCTTTACAACAAACTATAACTAAATTATGGTTAATCAAAATGGGATGTCACATGTATCACAAGGACAAGTGGCAGTTGCCTAAGTTGTACCAGGGAGGTCTCTCTTCCACCTCCCTGGTTGTACATGTGTGTACGAAGATAAAGAGACCCTACAACTTGAGGCAAAAGATGTATACTGAATGCATTTGAAGAACTATAGGATGTCAAAGGAATATCTAGGTTTTGCACTTTAATGCCAAACAGCCATGTTTCATTGTTACCACAATTCCTCTTTGGCTACTACAGGTAGAAGTAGAGGGTGGGGATGCAAAATGTGTAGATTCCATCATCTTTACACACATCAGTATACACACACTTTACACTGTACATTTGATACAAACTACTACCGGTATTTGTTTATTACTACTGATAGGAGCTACATACAACACAAGCTTGACACTGGACATTAATTACATTGTGATATAACTGGTTTACAAATCATACAACTACATGTACATTGCACACTAAGATGTTGATCTAAGGTATTTGCTGTTTATGCTATTTATGAGATTCCCATGGTCTAGGCCCCAGGAGGTGTGCAGTAGGCATCAACTTCAGCTTGATGGACACCAAGCTTGATCAGGAACATCTTGAAAATTTGCATGCATTATCTTGGCCACGTTGCCAAAAAGTTGTTTAAAAATAAAAATTGAATCGACAAAATCCAGAGAAACAAGCATCCGAAAAAAGGGTAAAAATCATATCCATTCCCACAATACGCAATGTGCACATACACTGTAAAGCTCACAAGTTTGCAAGAAACTTCAGCATGAATTGTACAACTCTGGCTGCTAAATTTACTTTATACAAAGGGCAACTCTAAATTAAATAGAAGAAAGGGTGAGGGAAATATCTGACCTAAAATGTTTAATATGAAATGATGCCCTGTCTTTCTAAAAATCAAGTCACTGATCAAAGTGACATTTTGTTAATGCCAAGGATTAAACAGACAGGCACATAACATTTGTGCATTGTACACAATTGTACACACAGTACTGTATGTCCAATTTAAGTGCATGACACAGATGGTCTTCAAAATGGTGAATTAGTGGTATCAGTTTCAAACTATATGGAGATGGAGGAGAACTAGAATAGTGAGTCCAGCATCTATGATTGATGATTACATGTCCCACGTGTACCAGGAAATGATCAAGCTAAAGCTCATTTTGGATCTGAATACAGAGGCATGTACAGAACACCATACAAAACAGTGCAAACCTGTGTATGTACAGTAAGAAGATTTGTACAGTTCTTGTAATGTAATGTTCAAAACTTTATAGAACCATACAAGGTACTGTACAAAGTGTAGGTTTTCAAAAGGGTACTGATTTTTCGAATGTAGAAGAAATCTCCCATGCCAACATTATATGTGGTTGACACATCTGCGAGTTTGTGTCAGTGTTGGGTAGATTAAAGATTAAAGATTCTACCTTCAAAACTACACTGTACACGTGTACATGTATGAGTAAACTAAAGGGCACTCCTGTTACAACAAACACAGTTGTAATGAATTTCACACACTTTCCAATATTTAGGTACAAATTCTGGTCCAAAAATGATCATAATTACAGTCTAAGCTGAAAAATTCTCTTCAGTTTAATATACAGTCTTACTGAATGAAATTTTGATATTTCAACATAACAGAAAACTGCCAGTCCGGAGGATTTTGTTATAAGAATTTTAAGACATCTATACATGTAGATGATCAATCCTTTGTAAGTTATGCATTGTTAGAGTTGGCCATCAGGGGCCATGGGAATGATTTGGACCCGAGGCATTTACAGTGTACAGCACATGTATTCTACATTGTAGTACTTGTACAATACATGTAGTCTAGGCTTGTATCCTAGATAAATAATCTTCAAGTGGAAGTCTTTCATATATTAGTCTGACTGGTAAAGTTTATACCATGTACAATTTGTATACTCAATCACATGATTTTAAACATCAAAAACTTGGTTCTACACACCAAATCTACTTCTACGGTATGCATGTTCTACAATGTAAAGTTAGATCTGAAAGCAAGCTGCCCATAATTTGACCATAACGCGTAATCGCGTTAAAGGTACTAGCCCACATTTGCAAACCCCCGAAAATCAAAACTGCATAAAACAGGTCCAATATGACTTACAAGTACAAGTTATAACAGTAACATACCTCACCTGTCGCTCTTTGTCTATACCATTCGATAAAAGAGAGAAAATCATCGTTTTAAAATCAATTTTCAAACCGGGTCAACTCGACCCAAAATCGAATTATGAGCGCGGGCTATACGTACACTGTACATGTAACATGTACGTGGACCGGAGCTAGCGAGCGTTATACGCATGCATACGGATTACGGTGCATTTTCATTTATTTTTATGAAAGTAATGGACTAATTGGAACGAAATTTTGCACAGGTGTTACTGCAATCATACCCACACTCCATGCTAACTATGAGACCAATTGCTGCAGGTTTACAAATGTGGGCTAATACCTTTAACGCCATCCAACATTTGACTTTACGTTTTGGCATGGGCAGATGGGAGGTTGAACCTTGGGGCAGGTTTTTTACCATGTTCAGATTTGAGCATCACCATGATTATTCTTTATTGCCTTCTTTGGCTTTCAAGACCAAGTGTGAGGTTCTCCCCAATCTACAATAGAAGTATTAGAACAGCCCAGTCGCCGTAAAAACGCTTTGCACAGCATCGCATCTGGTACAGCTGGTCGGGCTATCCCCAGTCGTTTTGGTTCTGCATTTTGACTTTGAGAGACGTTTCATGAATTATACTTCAGTGTACCATGTGTACCCATGCAGATACAAGAGGAGGGCACCAACAACGCATATCATTTGCACATCAATGACAATAATCAACATCGCAAGACTTCTCAAACAAGTCAACATGGTCACTCAACATGCTCAAGCCAGTCAGTCAAGTTGCAATTTGTTGCCCAACATTCACAAGCAATCTTAAGATTCGCCATTGAGACCTCTACATACGGACAAGACGCTCCTACCTTCCCCTTTCACTAATTAACATAGTGCACACACAGAACATTGGACAATCTAAACCGGGATACAATTTACAAATCGTGCCCCGTCATGTCAGAGACACCCCTACTCTTGTGTGCAGCATTCGAGCTGGAGTCAATCCCTCATTTGTGCAAATCGTGATGCATGCATGTCGTGTCTCGTTGCTGCCTGTACGATGCGATGATGTGTGCGAATCAGCGTATCTAGTGCAGACATGTTCCGGTTTCGGCAATATGCTTACCTTCATGTCGGGACATCCTAGGCGACAATTCAGCCCCACCTTGCACACAAAATCCATGCACCACTTCAACTGACGTTTGTGAGTTATCTGCACCATTTACTTGAAATTTCAGTTCTTCCAATGCAAATAAAATGATAGTTTTATATTAACTTGTCAGTGGCATATTACACCAAGTGCAGAAGTACTCAGCCCCATGAGCGTGATGTCACAGTCTCGTAGGAACCAATATTTCAAAGAGTGTCAAAATAAATAAATATTCTACACTAAAAACAATGGTTTGCCAACAAAATATTTATTAGAACTTTATTTAATTTTTTCCATGTATTTTTAAAGGTGCACATATTAATCCTAAAGAAATATCAATATAATATCTGAACTTTCGACATCAAGATGGCTGCTACTGCTCGTGTTCTCGTGTACGGTGGAAAAGGAGCCCTTGGTTCACAATTAGTGAACTTTTTCAAAGCAAAGAATTGGGTAATAACTTCTATATACAATTGCTAACATAGCGATGTGACATGTGCTCCACCCGAGTCGTGGATGATGCCAAAAAAAATTAATAATAATTTATACTTGTCAGTTTTAACCCATTATATAGTAGGCTTAGTCCCAACTATTGCCATTTTTGCTGGATTTGTGGTGGTTATTTTGTTGTTGTTGTTGAATCTATCTTGTTTCCTGAGGATACTGACTTGTCTTGACTCGAGGATTACATGACAGGAAAAGCAAGAATGGAGGACAAATAACGTTGATAACTCGTACCGGGGGCAGTCATGTTATATGGACAGGAATTTAATAAAGATTACAGTCCTCAATAGCTCAAATATCAAATTTGGGTCAAGTTAAGACAAGTTCCACTTCCACTAACCTAACCGCAGCAGCGACCCCAATATAATACGTACTGTAACTGTGTACAGTATCCCACTAACCCAGCTCCAGCTTGCACTTTAAGTTTAAGTTATGAATTTAATTTTACAATTAGTTCCAACAGTTGCAGTCAAGAAGACCACCAGAGGGCCGAGGCGAGGGGGTACAAATCCACTCGGTCTCAGAGTGACAAAGGAGCACTGCCTGAGGCTAACAGGCTAAGTTGGAAACTGTGCAAAAAAAAAGAAAAGAAAGAAAAAAACCCACCTAGCTCCATTTTCATAGTGTGCATTGTTCACATGATTTAAATAATCAGCACCTGCACCAAGGTTCGAGATTGACCGACAAGTATGTCTAATTCCGCAAAAAACTTCTCATTTATAGTAATGACATTTGCTGGGTCAGTTTTTCGCTTCTTAGACAGACACCATTGATACATACGCCATTGCGACGTTTCCACCATTCTGGCTGAATGCAACTTCGACCCGGCCCAGTTCCCCCCGCATAAAAATGGTTAAATTTTTTCCAGCTTGGTTTTCAAACCAATCTGGAAAAAAATATATATACAGGATTAATCAGTAAACATTTTGACTCACCTCTTCCACTATTTCCTCCTGTTTTCTGGTTGTTTCCTCCACTTCTTTGCAGCGCTCCCCAATTCATCGCCGCCTTCGTTTGAAAAATGACGGCACGAACGTCTATGATGGCATGCCAAATGCTCATTCACAATATTACAAAGTTAAATTTAGTGCTCGAACAACTTACTAGTACTTCAGACAATAAATGTAAGTGTACTGATATAGTGATTGTATGGAGCATTTGGCTTGCCATAGCCGTTCGTGCGGTCATTTTTCAAACGAAGGTGGTGATGAATTGGGGAGTGTCGCAAAGAAGTTGAGGAAACAACCAGAAAACAGGAGGAAACAGTGGAAGAGGTGACTCAAAATGTTGACTGATTAATCCTGTATATATTTTTTTCCAGATTGGTTTGAAAACCAAGCTGGAAAAAATGATAACCATTTTTATGCGGGGGGAACTGGGTCGAAGTTGCGTTTCAGCCAGAACGGTGGAATCCGTCGCAATGGTGTATAATGGTGTCTGTCTAAAAATGAAAAACTGACCCAGCAAATGTCCTTACTATAAATGAGAAGTTTTTTGTGGAATTAGACATACTTGTCGGTCAAGGTTCGAGCGTGCGCAAAAGCATATCTAATGTTTAGGTTTCTACATAATACGTGTAAAACTTGTATCAATTTACATGTAGCCGGCAGTCAAAAATTTTGGACGGCATTGCCATTGTGGTTGAATCATGGGTGGCTTACATTTGTCAACCATAACTTTTTGCTGGATCATGCATGGACTTATCTTTATTTAATGTCTAGCCATATCATGTGTTGTACATCAATGCTCATAAGGCATTAAGAATTCAGTATCGCCAACAATAAGTGCCATGCACAGAGCAGCATTTTTAGGTGCATTATGGGGTATGTAGTATCAGGGGACAAACTTGCCCTGATTTTGACTGCATATGCACTCGGGGTCACATTCCATTTTTATCCAGGGATATTTTTTGTTGTTGAAAATTTCTTCACTTTTCATGATGTGACCAGCACATTGAAGCCTTGCAGTCGTAAACCATGACTTGTGACTGCAAATCAGTATGACATTAAAATTTTGAAATTTAAAACTCTTTTTTTTTGTTGTTGTTGAGGTCTGAGCAAAGAAAAAAGCAGCAGTGAAAGAAAAGCAGATGAAAATTGCATTGAATTGCATGGGAACTAAGACAACTGGAAGCGACAATGGCACTGAGGAATCCCACAGTGCATCTGTGACAGGGCAGAATTTTTCTGCGAATTGGCGACACCGAGAATTACATAATTAGCTCCCTAATGGGGAGGGTTCAGGGAGCTGGGAGGATGGAGTTTCCCCCATCCTGAGTAAAGCACAGAAGCTCTGACGTTCCTTTGTCATTGTTCCTTGTCCCCTCTCACTCCTCCTGCGTTTTCATACTTCTTTTTTTTTTTTTTTTTTTTTTTTTTACAGGAGGGGAAGGGTTACTGCCCCCTGGCTACATGGTTGTGCACTAGATGTGAAAAATTCTTTTTCAATGTGAGAAAATTATTTGAGAGATGCTGTACCTTGTTGCAGTATTTTGATGGAAGATTTGTTCCAGGTCTCATCACTGCACTGTGCTTTTAAATGTCCCTAGAAAAATACAAAGAAATCTTGTATGCCTAGAAAGTCAGGCCAGTAACAAAATATTGTGGCCATGAACGGTTTGATTTTGAAAGGGGCATTCATGCCAGTGCAAGGGGCATGGCGGCAAATTACTGATGTTGGGTATTTTGAGCGCTTAAATTAGCAAGGAAGGCTGCAGTAGAAATAGATCCTGCGAGATTCTAATATTATACATCTAAACAGACCTGGGCCATTTTACATTCTGATAAATAAGATTTGAATTTGTTTAGAGCCTATTTTGTCTATATAGACCTGGGTGTATGATAAAGAGATTAGTTATCCCTGTTTGTGACAGGGTGCCTATTTGTGGCACGGGTCATTTCATTCGTTGATGAAAAGACCCAGCCAGGTGCAAGAGTACCCTCACTTCCCATAACAGTTGCAAGTAACTCCCACTTTATCTATAGATAGGGGATAAGAATCATAGACTTTCAATATTTAAAAGAGGATACAAATCATTCCTTGTTCATAAAGATATACTATAAATTTGAAGTTTTATGCAGTGTACAAGCACCGCACTGTGATTACTCTTGCCTTCTTATATGTATTGTGCACTTTTTGTAGTATAGTTTTTCTTGTGTGTATTGCATCAATGTAACTATTCTTTGCTGTAGCATTTGGGATCAGCCATAGAAAGACCAATGGTCTATGTTGATCCCCCCACAAACTGAAATAGCTGTTTTTATGTTGTGTTTGTCTGTTGTAAAATCCTTGTAAGTTGGACTTATTTTTCTTGTATTGTTGCAATGTCCTACACTGTGTATGTATCGTTCCTGCATTTTGTAAATGCTTTTTATCAGGATGTGGAAAATAAATGAAATGAAATGAAATGAAATGAAAATAGGCACATACACACACACACACATGCAACTACCAGCAAGATAGGTCTACAGCATTTGTTATGATATATGATACATTGTATATGTCTACAGGCTCTTCTCTGACGTTACCATGAATGATTGAGTGGTTTTGAAATTTTATCACAAAAGTACATTTCAATCTAGATTTCACATTCTGTCTCTGTCTGTGCTATATATATTATTTTTATCTCTTGACTCATAATTATTCCTCTCAAAACCTGCACATATTTCTTCTTATTCAGTAGCACTGCCCAACACCCCTATGCAGTGGCCAACCAGACAGGGGGGTGCTAATGTGGATGGCACGGAGAGAACTGTCAGAAGTTATATTGCTTGTTCTTCAGTGCAGTGGATGACTGCAGGTGTAAAACATTTGAATATTAATGTCATGAAAAGTCATATTAGAAAAAGAAAACTGATGTTCACAATTTTAATAGCAATCTCACTCCTGCAAATATTTAGGTGATGGAGGAAGTTACAATGTTTGTTTAGTATTACTGCCTGTAAATGAGGCAGTATTTGATCAGATTCTATTGAGTTTGTTTTCTGAATTTCTACTGATACAGTGGGTTCTCTCAGCTGACCTGGCACCAAATGAGCAGGCAGATGCTAACATTATCATATCAGAGCTGAATGCATGGACGCAACAGTCGGAAGAGGTTTACTCCAAAGTGGAGGATGCCCTTTCTGGAGAAAAACTGGATGCCATCCTGTGCGTGGCCGGTGGCTGGGCTGGAGGCAGTGCAAAGTCTAAAGGTGCACAATTACCCCTTTTAGGGAACACGTTTTAGGGAACACGTTGATTATGCATAGTTGATTATGCAATGTTTTCCTTCATATAAATGTGGCACACTGAGTATGTTTGCATATAGTTTAAATCCCCAACAAGTCAATACAGTGTATTTTGTGTGATGTAGGCTGAAGACTTTATTTCCTCTTCCTTTATATATAGACTTTGTGATCTCTTATGCTAGTCTAGTAGTTTGATAGAATCCTCTCCCCTGTGTTTGTATGTGTGGGGTTTGTTCTGGGGGTTTTTTTTTTTTTTCTTTCTTTTTAGGTCTTAATCTAGTCTCTGTAGTGAAATAAGTTATTTAATGCCTCATATAACACACAGACACATTATAAATTGTAGTTAAATTCATCTTTCTTCTTATACTGCGGTTGTGCACAGTGCAAATAGACAATGTTTTGTGGTCTACCAATAATATTTGCATTGAAGAGGAGATATTTTGATACCATTGTATGGCAATGTTAGACCTATTCTAATTGGCACAGTATGAACAGTATGATCAGATCAGTATTAACTAATGACAGTAATGATGATGATGATGATGATGATGATGATGATGAGAAGAAAGAAGAGGGAGAAGGAGATTAAAAAAAGGAAGAGGAAGAAAAATATGACCTGGGTGTACTGTAAGTATGAATAATGATGCTCATTATTGTTAAAGGGATGGTACAGTTTGAGTTGAGATGGGGATTCAGGTTTCCAACATTTTTTGATGATGATTTTTTAGCTCACCTGAGCCAAAGGCTCAAGTGAGCTATTGCGATCGCCCTTCGTCCGGCGTCCGTCATGCGTCGTGCGTCGTGCGTCGTGCGTCGTCTGTCGTGCGTAAACTTTTTACATTTTCATCTTCTTCTTGAAAACCCCAAGACCGATTTTCATCAAACTTGGCAGGTAGCATCCCTAGGGGGTTAGGAACTCAATTTGTTAAAATGGGCACCATGCCCCACCCAGGGGGCCCCCAAGGGGGCCCAAACCCCCCAAAATTAAGGAATCTGTAAAAATCTTCTTCTCTAGAACCAGAAGTGAGCTAAGTTAATAGAGCTAAGTTAATAGAGCTAATAGAGCTAAGTTAAGTTAAGAGCTAAGTTAATACTATGAGTTAGTACATTGATGACTATAGTTTCAAGTTTGTTCATGGCAGGATCAGGGGTGTCCCCCTTGGGACCCAGGGGAGGGGGGTGGGGAGGGGTCCTAATGGGGCCTAAATTGTACATTTTCATCTTCTTCTTGAGAACCCCATGACCCATTTTCACCAAACTTGGCAGGTAGCATCCCTAGGGGGTTAGGATCTCATTTTGTTAAAATGGGCACCATGCCCCACCCAGGGGGCCCCCAGGGGGCCCAAACCCCCCAAAATTAAGGAATCTGTAAAAATCTTCTTCTCTAGAACCAGAAGTGATAGAGCTAAGTTAATACTATGAGTTAGTACATTGATGACTATAGTTTCAAGTTTGTTCATGGCAGAATCAGGGGTGTCCCCCTTGGGACCCAGGGGAGGGGGGTGGGGAGGGGTCCTAATGGGGCCTAAATTGTACATTTTCATCTTCTTCTTGAGAACCCCATGACCCATTTTCACCAAACTTGGCAGGTAGCATCCCTAGGGGGTTAGGATCTCATTTTGTTAAAATGGGCACCATGCCCCACCCAGGGGGCCCCCAGGGGGCCCAACCCCCCCCCCCCAAAAAAAATGAAGGAATCTTTAAAAATCTTCTCTAAGATAAGCTAAGATAATAGCATGAGTGAGTACATTAATGACTGTAGTTTCAAGTTTGTTCATTGCAGATCCAGGGGTGCCCCTCTTGGGGGCAGGGGGGGGGGGGGGGGTTGGGAAGGTGAAAATGGGGGCCTGAATTGTACATTTTCATCTTCTTCCTGAAAACCTCATGATGGATTTTTTTCAAACTTGGCAGGTAGCATCCCTAGGGGGTCAGGATCTCAATTTATCAAAGTGGGCACCATGCCCCACCCAGTGGGCCCCAGGGGGCCCCAATGCCCCCAAAATAAGGAATCTTTAAAAATTTTGGACCTTATTGTACATTTTCATGTTCTACTTGAGAATGCCTGGTCAAATTTTAGTAAAGCTGTGAATAATTTAGATTAGTGACTGCGTGAAAGGTGAACTTGCGATACTCAGGTGAGCGCTAGACCCGCGGGTCTCTTGTTTTTTTTTAGATATTGAAAAACCTCTTGAAATAAAGAGAATATAATTTCAAGAGGAATTCAAAGTATATTTGGTGAAAATTGGTTTTGAAATGGCTGAGATAAACAAAACAATTTGATTCTAATAAATGGAGGGACCCACCTTTCATGAGAATCGCTCTGATTTACTTTGTTTTTTGATGTCTCACCCATTTCAGAATGGATTTTCATCAAATAAACTTTGAATTCCTCTTAAAATTGTACTCTCTGTAACACTTCTTGAAGTGCTTTTTAAACCCATTGAGGACGGACTGATTTTGATACAACATGCATTTCCCATAGACCCCTGCCGGAGTATACTCAGGACTCATCCTCAACGGGTTAAGTATCTTGTGAAAAATTAGAAGCTGAATCCTCACCTCAACCAATACTTTAACCTTCCTTAACCTTTTGAATAAAGTGTAAGGTATAACTTACAGACATAAAGTGAATGACCAAAGATTCTCTTTGTCATATTGTGTAGACCTTGTGAAAAATGCTGACCTCATGTTCAAGCAGAGCTGCTGGACTTCCACCATCTCAGCCGGCCTGGCCGCACGCCACCTTAAAGAAGGTGGGCTGCTACAGCTGACAGGAGCTTCACCTGCTCTGGACGGCACACCAGGTATTGAGAAGCAATAACTCCTGGGTCAAGTCCATTGATAGTTAACAGTTCCGAGCCACTACACCATGTTATGCCTGTCACATGTTTCTGTTATGAGAAAAACATTTACTTTAATCTGGCCTATCATATGGAATATTTGCTGTTTGTAATGTAAATAATGTTTTATTGCACAGTTACTTGGTAGTGTCCTTATAGACACTATGGGTGACTGTCTAACTCTTTGCGCTTTTAAGCTCTGAACCGATCTGGTTGTGTGATAAAGCCCTCTCATGACACACAGGAAATTAAATTAGCAAGAACTACGAATGAAGCAAAAAAAAAAAAAGAATTTCCACCTCAGAAAGTTTAACCCTATTTTAACTGGGCTAATTAAGACCAAGTTTTTACTTGGGGGGGGGGGGTCAATTTGACCCCCCCCCCCCTTCAGATCACGGTTGCCGATGGCGCGATCGCCCCAAAATTTTGCCTGAAGATAGAGCCGGATGTCAACTACAAGATTACATGGTCATACAATAGAAAAGTATTGATTTTCTATTTTTAGTATATTAATTATGTAAATTAATGCATGAAATTTGTATTTTCACCTGTAACTCCATTAAAAAGACTGAAGGATTGCTAAATTTTTGTTTGAGAATTCCTTAAGAAACAGCAAACAATTTCCTTGCAAAAAAAAATAGCACAATCAAAATCAATTTCTTTTGTTTTTTATTGTTTTTAAAATTTCTTATGTATTTTATTGTTTTTTGACCATTTGTTTTTTTATTGGTTTTTGATCAAATTTTGTTGCAGGCACTTTTTCAAGCTGATCTACATTAGAATTAATTAATCTTGATGATTAAAAGTGAAAATAATCTAATTTATATCAATTTAAAAAAAAAAACAACCCACAATTTGCATTATATTGCACACGATATCGTGAATTTGAGCTGTTTTTGGGTTGACATGCATATGCAAATTATTAGTCAGGGGGTCAATTTGACCCCCCCCCCCCCCCCCGTTAAAATTAAGCCTCTCATACAAATTGGCTATTAACTACAACAACAATACAGTAGCATCTGTCAAACCATAAAATGCACAAAGAATACTTTTGAGTTGGAATGTAGGAGCCACTTTTGGGCATTTAACCTGATGCCTTGGGATGGACTAATGTAGCGTACAATAACTACCACTAGAGCAGTTAAATACATTTGGAGCTGCAATGTTTGAGGTCTGTCAGGTGTATAAGACTTTGTGTTTTAGGACAGAGAGTGCTCAAACTTTGCTGAGATGCCACAGAATGAGAGGTAGCTGTAAGATCACCCGTACCCCTTAGAAGAAATGAAGGAAAATAATAAACAAATACATAAATGGATGCATTCAATTCATAAGTAAGTACAAAAGTAACCACAAATGAAGATGGTGGGCAGATGCAATGTTGGTGGCATGATTCTTCAATCTGCACTTTGATTTAATACTCTTATGATTTCCACTCCCAGTACTCGAGTCTTTGTTGTCAGACGTTGGTTGCTGTCCTTCGGCAGAGTGGCCAAATGTGTCTGCGTACGTGTTATCAGACGCTGAGAACTGCCCACCGAGTTATTAGTACAACTTGTAATCTAATCGGGAGCCTTTACACTTGTACCTCTTGCAAGGAATGCATGATGTTTCCTTCCATAGCTTATCCTTGAGACATTTAACTCTTTATGTGCCATGGTGGAAACTGCCTGTTTGCCACATTATTCTGAGACACAAACTTAGTCATGCTTTGAGAAAACATTCTGGTTTTCAAATTTATGTTACTCCTATAGATTTCTGTTAAGCTTGACAAATAGTGAGGAAAACTGTAGAGAAAATGCCCAGCTTTGCTTTGATGTAAATTTTATGACAAGTCTATGATTTTTTTTCTTTCAAATCACCAGTAGCTACATTACTGTAAAAGCATGACTTTTTTGTACACAAAACAGTGACAGAAACTTCGATTTTACGTGCAAATCCAGTAAGGAACACCGCTTAATCAATCACCACATAAAATGCAAGTTGTATGCGAAAGGAACGAAAGTGTGAGAAACACTTTCAATGCGCTGTCGCATTTGGCGATTTATTGATCGGTTTGGGCGGGTTTGTGCGTTTGAGCAGAATATGCGAAGTTGGCACGCCGTCGACTGACTCAGACGTGCAAACGTGGCACATAAAGAGTTAATCGGCAGCATAATGGAAGATGAAATATGTAAATTTGTCTTGAAAGCATATGCAGTAGAATTGGCTGTGATTCAGTGATACTTTGTGTTAAAGATAAAAGGTTGGGGGACCTGAAATAATCTGTCATTCTCTGGTTCTCAAACAGGTATGATGGGTTATGGAATGGCCAAAGCAGCTGTCCATCAACTGACCAAAGGACTTGGGATGGAGAACAGTGGGCTTCCGACTGGCTCAACTGCTGTTGCAATTTTGCCGTGAGTTGAATAGGAGGAGTTTGAAAAGATTAGGGGAAATGATTCACACAGCAGACTCGATCAGGTGTGAACAGGCATGAAGACTCATGCATACTATATATATTTGATTCTATATCTTGGGTGAGCCCTGTATTTCTCCTTTTAATCATCTCTTGCCTTTGAATGTACAGGAACAATAATTCCTCAAGTGGACTAGCATTATGATATGTTATCACTGTTGAGGAGAATTATGCATCTGACTTGTGCCAGTTGTGTCATTGCAATATTGCCTTTCCCTTTCTTCACGAAAGTCAAAGCCTTCAAAAAGAAATACAACTGTCACTGCAGCTCAAAATCACCACTTATTTACTCTATATGCCACATATTTTGCAAGCATGATATTTCATAAATTGGGACTTGTGTGGAGGCAATTCCGTGCAGAGTTGACTTTGTGAGTGAGCAACACAGTTGCCAAACATGTCCTGCCTTCTATATGAAATAAGAGTTATTTAAAGTGATGGTATAGTATTGGTTGAGGTGAGAATTCAGCTTTTAACTCTTTGCGAGATACTTAGAAATCACTTCATGAATTGTTGAAAAACATACAATTCTAAGAGGAATTCAAACTTTATTTGGTGAAAATTGGTTTTGAAATGGCTGAGATATCCAAAAACAAAGTAAAAACAAAGCAATCCCAATAAAAGTTGGGTCCCACCTTTTATTATACCCCCGCCACACATAGTGGGAAGGGGGTA
This sequence comes from Diadema setosum, assembly GCF_964275005.1. Classification (NCBI taxonomy): domain Eukaryota; kingdom Metazoa; phylum Echinodermata; class Echinoidea; order Diadematoida; family Diadematidae; genus Diadema; species Diadema setosum. The sequence goes on from NC_092702.1 coordinate 13,826,377, forward strand.
TATAGGAATCACCGTGATGTTGGTCGGGCGGGCGGTCGGTCTGTTGCAAAATCTTGCGTCGCGAACTCCTCCTACAGTTTTGAAGCAATATACAAAATGAAACTTAGGGTAAATGATGATATTGAGGTATAGATGTGCAAGACATGTTTTTTGTGTTTGTCGGACAATGCGTTGCCATGGTAACCATAATTTTACCAAAACCTTGTGGATTGAATAACTTCCATAATATTTAAGCAATCAATTTCAAAATTGGTATCTGTGATGATCTATAGGTGTAGTTATGCAAGACACTCTTTGTGTTTGTACTTGACAAAGCGTTGCCATGGTAACCGCATGTTTTCTTCGAAATCTTGTGGAGTGAACAACTTCCACAGTTTTGAAGCAATTGATATCAAATTTGGTAGCCATTGTGGCCTTGAGGCATAGATGTGGAACACATAATTTTTGTGTTTGTCGGACAAAGCATTGCCATGGTAACCATAATTTTACCAAAACCTTGTGGATTGAATAACTTCCACATCATTCAAGCAATTAAGGTCAAATTTAGTATGTATGATGATTGGGAGGTGTAGTTATGCCAGACACCAATGTGTTAATATAAGAAAAATGCGTTGCCATGGTAACCACTCATTTTTGTGTCAAATTGAACCATTTAATCTATGAAGGTAAAATTTGGTGTGTATGATGCTCTTTAAGTGTAGTTTTGCAAAATGTCCTTTGTATTTTTATTGGACAATGCGTTGCCATGGTAACCGCATGTTGTTGTTTTTTTTTAATCGTGTAGAGTGAACTTCTTCCACAGTTTTCAAGCAATTGAAACCAAATTTAGTAGGCATTATGGCCCTGAGGTATAGATGTGGAATGCATAATTTTTGTGTTTGTCACACAAACCGTTGCCATGGTAACCACAATTTTACCAAAACCTTGCAGATCGAATAACTTTTTCATCATTCAAGCAATTAAAGTCAAATATAGTACCCCGGTATGAATCATGATCTAGAAGTGTAGTTTTGCAAGAACCAATGTCAGTGTGTTAGTTTAAGGAAAATGTGTTGCCATGGTAACCACTCATTTTTGTATCAAAATAAACCATTCAAGCTACACGTTATATGAAGGTCAAATTTGGTGTGTATGATGGTCTTTAAGTGTAGTGATGCTGGGGGGAAGCATGTTTCCATTTGCTGTAAGTTTTATACTCAGTGTCAACTCTGTAATTGTACAGTAAACTAAAATTATTCTGTTTCCAATTTGACAAGTGCACAAACTTGGTATCAACGTCATTGCCGTCATGACATCACATACTATAAAGCAACACTAGGGGCGGGGGTATTAATCACCTTCAGTGATAATTCTAGTTAGTATTGTTTTGTTTTTGATATCTCAGCCATTTCAAAACCAATTTTCATCAAATAAACTTTGAATTCCTCTTAGACTTTTATGCCCTTTCATATTTCATAAGAGATATTTCATTGTCTTAAAAAAAAAGAAAAAATCATCAATAGACTTTGGAAACATCAAGCCCCATCATAACCAAAACTGTACCATCCCTTTAACAAGAGATGACAATTATTTCTAGACTTTCTCCCCTTTCCTCCACAGTGTCACTCTGGATACTCCCATGAACAGGAAATTCATGGCCAATGCCGACTTCTCCTCATGGACGACCCTGGAGTATGTGGCGGAGTAAGTAACATCAATACAACGACAGACAGAATCTTTAGTGGGGGCCCTCAATGCTTGCCTGATTTTCCTCAGTTCTGAGATTTCTCCAATGTTTAGTTTTAGATTGTGGTCTTCAGTCACTAAGTATAATGTGAGACTCATTGGAATGCTGTATATTCTTTTTATCAGCTAAAGGATCCTGGGGCAAAGCTCCCCAAACAGTATTTTTTCAGTGAGCCTGATTATTTGGAAGATTTAAGCAGTTGTAGTATTATCAAAAATATACTCAAACAATAAGAAATATACTCAAACAAAACAAATTGCTCACAGAATTGATGGATTTTATAATTTCCAAAAATGCCACCATCAATTGTTCACTGTTTTTTCTTCACAGAAATTTTAGCCATGCATCAGCTATTTTATTAGCATGTGTTTTTAAAGCAAAAACAGACAAACAAAAGTCTTCCATGGTATAGAGGTCCCCTGTAAACTGGAATTTCTCTCCAAAAAAAAGTCTGTTGCCCTCACATGTGAATTCTGACATATTCTGCATCAAAACTTTGTGGATGAGGATTTCATACACACACAGAGATACACACAAGCATGCATATGATGCTCATGTGCTCTCTCTTTCTCTTTGTAGACTCCTCTTTAGGTGGTCGCAGGGTGAGGAACGTCCAGCGTCTGGCTCTCTTGTCCAGCTCATTACCAAAGCAGGGAACACTGAACTGGTCGTGTCTTAAGAAATGATCCCAAGCTGTGCATCCGGTGTGTCTGCCACCTCCACTCCATGCAACTGAGCGTGTCTCCCTTCCAAGTACCATTGTTACCTCTGACGTTCAACTTGTACGATGTCTGTCGGTAATAGTCATGTCAGTATTTTCATAATGGAGAGTCTACATTTTGGTTTCATCTGTGCAAATGGGCGTGTTTTTTTCTTTTCAAGTACTACTGTTAGCTCTGATGGTCAACTGTTGTGATGTTTGTGGATGATGGTTATTTTGGTATTGTCAAAGTTAGAATCCACAGTTGTATTTTAAGACACAGTAGAGGTCATGAACCTTATGTGTAGAAAGTATGATATTTATGATCCACCAGAGGCAAAGTCTCTCATCTGTTGATGTGCAAATGCACAAGTGCTGATTATAAGAATGTAGTTCATGACCCAGTCAACTTAGAAAAGATTTGACATATGTGTTCAAGGTAAAGTGGGCAGAGAATATGAATAGTAAATGTAGCAGTTGCTATTACGTGTGTTGTATTAACCCCTGTGGAACACTGGGTCTTTAAAGGTTACCTGTGTTGTACGTTTAAATATTGTATGTGTGTTTTAGGATGGAACATGGCTAATCAAATTGTGTGGAATTGGTTTTTGATGCATTATATGATTTGATTTTAAATCATTTTTAATTACGAGTTGAAATGCATGAACACAAGCTATGACTTGTGTCAGTGGGGAAGACTGTCAAATTTGATCACAAAGATGGGTATCAAATAACATTATCACTATGTGATAGAAATCTGAAGATGCTGCTATCTGTTCAGATATGTATTTTGATTGTTCATTCCAGAGGTACACATTATTTTCTATTGATAAACTTTTATTTTTTCAGCATAGGTACTTTTGAGTGTTGTGGTTGCTACATATATGATTGCAGTGGAGAACAGATTTTGTAGAAGTTTATCTGCAGACCGTATGCTCTGCAAGGTGTAGCTTATTTAGTGACACAAAGTAATCAGTTGTTCCAAATTTGAAGAAAAAAAATGCTTATTTTTTAGCCAGGGCTATGTTTTTCCAAAGATATAATCGATTTTAAATTTCCTGAACACAAAGGCTGCCATAGACTTATGATAGAAATCAACTTTATAACCAATTTTAACTCTTCATAAAACAGGGTCCAGATCTCACGATGTCTGATTGCATTGCCAAATTTCCATGTAAATCGATACCTTCCCTTTAAAAGAAAATCAGATAAGATGGAAAATTTCTTGCAGTTATTGTGACTTCTCAGGCTCTTCTTACTTGCAAGTTTAATGAGATGCGAGATCCCACAGAGGTTAAAGAGCCATTCATTGTTGTGAAATTCAAACAGAAATCTCGAGTACTGTATACGTAAGCTGTTTTCGCAAGGGTGTAATTTTCGCAAATTTCGCATATCACAGTTGGACCGCAAATTTAACTACATGCGAAAATGTCACCATAAAGGTAGTAGTGCGCTTATAGAGGCCTCTGTGTCAATTTGTGAAAACAACATTTCACAAAAATGTTCGTGACCTCATTTGCAAAAATATCTGTATGCGAAAATAACAGCATGTACAGTAAAAGATAAGATGTGTCCTGTTTGAAGGGATAAATACAGAAATTGGGTTAGAGGTCCTGCAAAACTCTCTGTACAGTTTACATTTGATGTACAGATTGCAAATTTGCAACAGAAGAATGCATGAATTCCAGTTGTTACCTAATTGTACATTTACAATGTCCCTATTTCAGATGCTTATCTTAACAAGTATTCAGTACAAATTGTATCAAAAGGATTTTTAATCAGTTGAGGACGAGCCGATTATATCGTAACATGCACTTACAATTGACACCTGTGCAAGTATACTCAGGACTACGCTGTAGTCTTTGATGGGTTGGCAAAGCAGCACTAGAACATGTCTGATTGACAGTAAAATCAAGAAGTGCAGACAATCATGCCCAAGTGTCTCTTACCAGGTGTGTTGATGTGAAGGCTCAAATCTGCTTGCCATTTCCATTTTAAAAAATTGTCAAGCACAATCTATTTGCACTATATGTAATGTATTCTTGTTCACGTTATAGCTGCAATGCATGTTACATGTCCCTGTGTATTCAATCTCTGTTTTAGAACCAGCTTCATTTGCATTCTATTTTTGTTCAATCTCTTGTGCACCTCTGAAATGACATGTTTCTTTTCCTAATAATTTCTGTTTTGTATTATGTTTTATTTTAATACCCCGTAATCATTTGATGGCAGCACTGTATTCGATTGCACATCTTACTGTGCCCTTTGCAGCCATTGGAAACTGTCAATCATGGAATAGTGAGCCTCGTAGATTGCCCTATGTTGGAGAGATTCATGTTGTATGAATGCTATTCATATCTCTATCCCCTTAATATGAAATCATGTCGCCAAATGGAAATCACTAATAAACCATGCATTTTCAATGCCAAATGTGTGTTTCAGTGACCAGTCGTCTAAAGTAAAATTTCATTCCCTTGGTACTGTGCTTGTGTTCCTGTCAGGCATATGAAGGGAACGGATTCACATAATTTATGCATGTATTAAAAAGAAAACAACATATACAACCTGTATTTACTTGTACATACACACACACATACAATGATACATACATGTGTGGGTATATATATTGTATAAGAATGTAGAGGCACATATACTCGTAATGTGCTTGACAGCATAGAGTACATGTACAACTAATGAGATTGCCATCCAAAAAGAATTTCCATTTACAGCAACAACCAACCTTTCATAAATTTATCTCTAGCAGCTCCTCTGTCATACTTATAATATTAGGGTGGGGGGTCAGTTTCACTAATCTGCATCTGCACACACATCAAGCGCTGGACTGCTCTGTGGGCAAGGAAGCCTGTGGAAACATCCAACCAATTCTTGATGGCTGTTATGGACATCGCCCAGACAGATGGAGGGTTGTGCAAATGTGTGGAAGAACAAGGATATGAAAGATGCAGCAATAGTGATAAGTACCAATAGGTCTGATTTTTTTTACAGATGGGAAAACAAACAGAGGGACAACCTGAATGTATCTCCTGCACCCTTCGGCCAGGAGGAATAAACAATCCTGTTACATAATGTGGTTAGATCAAGAAGTCATTTATTGCACATCATACAAAAAGATAGACTTAGCCCTGTTGCAATGCCTACAATTATTTCAGTCACCATGGCAACAAGTAGAAATCCCACATGATAATTGATTGTTGCAGTGATAACAGTAGATGCCATTATCACAAATTCTCATGGTATGGTATATCTTTCTCACAACGATCTCTTCAGGATTGAAATGAAAATGCTTGCATTGCATGAAATGTTGCAGATTTACAAACTGTCTGCATAACCTGCATATCATCACTGGGGTGACAAGACCTCGTATTTGAAATTTTGGTAAAAATGACTTTCGGATTCATGGTCAGATAATCAGTTGAGTGATGCCCTGTCCAAATCCTAGCTGTCTTACCCCAAAAATGAAGCCACCACGGCATGTGAAAGGAAAGGCTTTCCCATTTGATATAGTGCTTTGGCTGCCACGTTTTTTTTTTTTTTGCTCTCCTGAACATTTGACATTATTTTTTGTAGATATAAGGTCTTGTCGCCCCAGCGACAATATATAGTTTAAAGTACTTCATCTATAAATACATTTATGTACATTAATAAAACTCCATGTCACTGATGTTTTAAATCTTTGTCATGTACATAATTATGTAGTACATGTATTACATTTAAAATAATGATTTATAAAATAGCTCTGGAATATTTCATCTCTCCTTGGAAGAGAGATCATTGTACTCTGTGTTATATCCGAATAATTGTACAAGGAGTATCGTTTGTCAAATGATACAATGTATTCACATGATCAATGACATTCCCCCAAAATGCCTCCTGTAACACACAAAATACACTTGTATCATCTCCCATGGGGGAATTCTAGTTTAGCTATGGATAACACTTATTTGAATATCACATTTGCCCAGTGTGCTCACAAAATGTGGCACTCACAAAATATCTCAAAATATAACATACAATTTATACAGTCTGCTGCACTAGCAGTAGTATAATATGCTGAGGTAGAGATTATAGAGAGAGGGAAAGAAACAGACAGATAAATAGACAGACAGAAGGAGGAAGACGAACATTCAACAGCCTTACATCCAGAGTAACAGAAAAACACTAGTGCTCGATCAGAACAATCATAGTCTGTTTGTGACTCACATAAACTAATCAACAAATTTGTTTCAAATGGAAACTACTCATACCACATTCACAAATTTCTTTCATTCTATACATACTGTGTACAAACAAAGAGTAACGTGATGTTCTATGTGAAGGACTTTCAGAAACTTCCCTTTTCTCATCTTGCCTGCTGGAGCAGGGTGGTTCCAAAATTATGTTCCTGATTGTGGTTATGGAGGAGGCACATGACTCATTTTTAACAAAGAAAATCACAATATGTACAGACTGACATCTCGTACATAAAATTCCCAACAGTAGATAGGCAAGAAACAATTCTGCCAACATTTCTGAATATACATTGTACAAACAGGAGCATCCAATGTCATAAAAAAGTGTACATTGGACATCCTACTTAGAAAATTTGACATAAGGAAATATCACAAAATGTATGTGACTTAATTCTTAGTTCTCTTGCAGTCTATTTTGGGAGAAACGTAAGACTTAAAATGGAAATCATGCTCAAAACAAACAAACAAAACATCTCTGTGAGTCTAGGTGCTTTCATTGTGGTCAAAACAAAAAATATCAAGTTGAAGAATCTCCATGTAAGTACGAGTTTCTCAGAGTATAGAAGACCAGAAAGATGTGGAGTAGAACTAGCTCTGCATTCTCATGGCAACCAAGCTAAATTGCCAGTAATGGGGGATGCAAGATAAAAGCTCAAGCCAGCTGTTGGTGGGTCACTGTTTAATGGAGTAGTTGAAGTTGTTACCAAACTTGTCCATGTATCTCCTCTGGTCTACCCGGTTCATGGCTGCAGCGACTCTCTTCATGGCTTGCCTGACAATTTTTTTAAAAAATACAAAAGTAAAATGAGAAAAAGAGAAATGGAATACATGGAATCTACTTTACAGGCAGTCATTTCTATTCATAAGCATTGTCAACAAAAGCGCACATTTGTCTCAATTTGAAAACGTGGCAAATAACACTTGAACAGAATGTGCACACAGTGCACTACCAATGTTGGTATCACATCATCCACATTTCCTCAGATTCACTCTAACCAAATTCTGAATATGTCAAATAAAAAGTAATCCTGGCAACATTGCAAAGTGATCCACTGCAATGACATTGAAAAGGTTTAAAGCACTGCAAATTTAATGTCTCCACATTTCGTTAATATTCTAAAATGAGAATGTGTCTCTTCTTGGCAGAAATGCATAGTCACTCCAGGGGAGTATAACCCCCAACACTGAGTCTTCTGGCACTCAAAAGTAGAAGTGTTACTGAGGTAGGCCCATACTACTATCACATTTTCACTCCGTGACAGGTCAAGGTGCAGCTTTACCTGCTCAGAACACGCTTTTCCAGCCGATTTCTGGATGTGTTCTCAATTTTCCTGATGTCAGTCAGGCCCGGGTACTTTTTGGCCTTTCCTTTGCCTTTCTTTCCGGAGCCTTTCCCTTTCCCTCCTTTCCTGGCACCCCCGGCTTTTCCCGAGGAGGAGGAGGACGATGAACCAAGGTCCAGTCCCGTGGCACCCTCGATGTCTCGTAGCAGTTCTGGATCCTGCCATGCTGCTGGATGTTCTAAATTTGACAGCGAGTTATCAGAACCAATATCTGTTTGAAAAGTGCTAGTAGCACACAAGCTCTGGTAATTCTGTCTGTGTGTCTGCTCTACAACACACTGCACTCTCACATTTTACTGATACAGTCCACTATACATTATGTTCACATAATAATCCATGCATAAATGCATAGACTCCAACTCTCCCGCCGAAAGCCCATTTTCGCAGAATCTCCCGTTCTCCCGCTTGAGATTTGATTTCTCCCGCCCTGGCTCTGTGTCTCCCGGTGGAAAGGATTTCTTACTTATTGCTATCGTATGTTGAAAAAATAAGCCTTAGATAGCACCAGAGAACATCTAGAACCCTAGGAACTTCACGTTTCGCACTCATCAACTTGAGGTCTCCCGCTTGCTAGGGGTTTCGGGCGGGAGAATCTCCAGATCAGAAGTTGCTTGGGGTTGGAGTCTTTGTAAAAGGTGTATTGAATTTCAGACCAGCAAAGACCACTTTCATATTTGTTGTCTACAAGCAAGACATCACAAAACATAAAAAAAAAATTGTAGTTGATCATCTAACTTCTTGGCAATCACACTTTATGAAACAGGATTCAACAGGGCCATCAAAATTGCTCAAGGGGACAATATAAATATTGTCTTTCTCTTCTGAGTATACATTATGGCCCGAATTCACGAAGGTGGTACAAATGAAACCATGGTCTAAACCACGGACAAAAACCATGGAGCGCCAAGTGTCGCATGAAATATTTCGTCACGAAATCAGTCATTTCGTCGATGAAATGATTATTTTGTTAAGAAATGACAACATTTTGTAACTAGATGAACATTTCGTCCACGAAATGATAATTTCGTTAACGAAACGGTCATTTTGTCGACGAAATGATCAATTTCGTAACGAAATATTCCGTGCGACACTTGGCGCTCCATGGTTTTTGTCCATGGTTTAAACCATGGTTTCATTTGTACCACCTTCGTGAATTCGGGCCTATAAGTTGAATTCAAGTTTGAAATATATTTCCACATCAGAAAAGAGTAAATTTGGTGTCTTTCATTTCCAATCATTGCATTGGTACTCCATAATAATGTGACGCCTACTTGTCCTTTCATTAATGGGAGTTCTTCAGATATGACCATTAGTGACTAAGTAGCCACTAACTCACAGCAGAAAGCCTTTGCCTTTTAGAAGGCAAATGGGAGTTGCCCACTGTATTCATGAAAACAGAAAGAAAGTACATTTCCAGTCATCTACAGGATACTGACTTGATCTACAATGCCATACTTCATGTTGTTCTTAAATGCAAATGTGAGAAAATTGTGCATGGAAATTGAGAAAAAGTGCCAAAAGAGCTACTGCCATTAACATTAATACAATACACACTAAACATAATATACATTATATAACAAAATGATTATCATTTGTACCTTGTGCAGTTGCTTCTGACTTGGGTGTGTCTGATGGCCTGGAGTCTTGAGGATTCCCAAGCTCATCTCGTGGTATTATTTTCCCATGGAAAGGACACTTGACAAAAAACACAAACAAGCAAACAAATTACTAGTTTATGTGCAATTTTGATTTGCTTTGGTGTGTTGACTTTGGCATTTTAACATAAAACAGAAGGAGAAAGTCATATTCCATGATATAAAGAATCTAGTGGTACTGGGTGCATACCGCTGGTTGCCAGGGGAGGAAAAGGCAAACTTAATCACCGAGGCTCAAGGCCTTCCTCCCCGATTTTACCACTGTATTTGTTTTCATCTCTACACAAAGCTCACCTAAAAATGATTTCAGCTTATTGATCAACAGTTCTCCACACTCACTAAATATTGGGTATTGGATTAGGGGTTAGGGGTTGGCAGTGGTGTTTAATATCCAGCAATTGGTCAGCATCCAACCCAGATAAAGCCATGCACATGCCACAAAATTTCACAAACACACACACCTCAGCACAAATAAAAAAGCACTTTATATGAATTTATGCATTACGTAAATGTTATTTTAGCTTTGTTTTGCTTCTTTTATTAACATTTGGGCCTAGAATTGACTCTTTAGGGAACTCCTACTCATGGTAGTTTGCATAACCCTTAATGGCCTCTTCTTTTTTCTTTTCTTTTTTGTAGAGGCCATCACAAGCACACTTCAGAGGGTCCCAAGGTGGTATTTTTCCCACACCAACCTTGTGTCTGTCCATCCTCTCGCACAGCGAACCATTGGGGAGGGGGGCTCTGCACTTCCACTTGACAGGTTTGAAGGAGCCGGTGAAGTTCATGACTCGGGTCTTCAGGTCATCCTTAATGGACTGTGTGTTCATGCCAACAAATGAATGAAATGCAAACAGAGATGACATCAAGATTGATGTCACTAAATATTCTTCTGTTGCTGACATCTTGGAAGACATTATTTCACCTTTCCATTCAGAATCCAACCACCCAAAATAAATCAACAGTTATCTTTAAATCAGTTATACTCATTTTGGAGAAATAGGCTCCTTACCAACATTGTACCTTTTTTCGAATTTTTTTTCTTTCTCATCTTCCTCATAGTTTTGATTGTTTTAACCCGTTAAGGACAGACTGATTTTGCTACAGCACGCATTTCCCATAGACACTTGCCTGAGTATACTCGGGACTCGTCCTCAATGGGTCAAATTCATCAATCATTTGCTACTGCTGCACTTAGCATTTTATTTAACTCTTTATTGTTTGTTGTGCTGTGTTTGTTTTAAGAATGTCTTTCTTGCCCTTGGCAATCTTTACCCACATTTTTATTATTTGACTTGTTTTCTTCATTTTAACATTGTAAATGGTATCTATGAAAATACGCTTCACCTGAGTGATAGTGACAAGCAATCTATATATAAATGTAAAACTCATGAACAATGAAATGATAATAAGTCTACAAAGAAAATTATATCTAATAGCATACCCCCAGGGTACCTTCAATTGTGACAGCAGCAAACACTACCTCAAAGAAACAGTAGCAAATGAAATCTTGTTTTCCCCTTATTTCTGTTACTTTACTTCTCTTTGAGAGCTGCAGTCAAGGTTTCATTTTTTCTTTACTCTACCTTATGAAATGCCAACAATGAATAGTAGAAGTCAAAATAAACATCAAACCACAGAAATATGGGTCTCTTGGAGTAATAACATTTTACATCCAGGAGAAATCATGCCAAAAGAAGTGCTAATCAGGGAAACAACATGGTAAGGAACAAGCACAATAAGGCTTTCTTTATTTCCTGCCCAAAGCTGCATAAGTCACTCTGTAAATCTTGCTGGAATGCAGATATTTTGGACATACCTCGATAACAACCTCCTCATTGTCAACGTGAGATATCCACGTTCTTGCATCTGTGTCAGGTCTGGAGAAGGGGGAAAGGCATTCTGTTAATCAAAAATACAGACACACAGACAAACAAACAAACAGACACACACACACACACACACAAATATAATCATTCATCTTTAACTGATTTTCTACTAACTTGTTAGACATCCTTAGTAGCTACAATACTTCACAATATGTTACACACGAATTAATTTCACCTACTCAATTACTGATACATGGTTGAATTGAGCTGTTACATTTATTCAATGAAATGTAACCTTTGTTTTGATGACAAAATAAAGTGCAAAGCCTTGTTAACAGCACATTCTTTCTGCCATTTCCAAAATCTCATTCACTTTTGGCCCGTGGGATGATCACTTCTGTGAATACTGCTGGAAATAAGAAAGAGGTGGCAGCAAAGGTGGATGACAATGCAGTTAGACTTGACTGACCTCAGGATGACCGGGGCCTTAATGTCCTCCGGGTTTGACCAATAGGCAAGGTCAGTTCCAAAGGACACCACAGGAGCCCTCTTCAGGAGCTCCGCCCGTTCCTGTTCCTCTGCCGTTAGCTTCTTCTTCCCCTTTGGAGGAATGACGTAGGTCCTTTGATGGATGGATGGATGAAAATTGAGTAAGCCAATATCAGAACAAAGAACATCACAATTGCTACCCATAGATTCAATGCATATGAATGATGCACGCATTGATTTACATCCATTATGGTTTCACAGGAGCCTACTTCATAACCACGGCTAAAATGAAGAGAATGTGTCATCTTCGTTCACTGCTTATGTTAACTTTCCACGAATGGACTTGGAAAAAGATATCATATGGAGCTATATTTGCAATCAAGAACAAAAGCCATGGTTATGAATGTAATTGAGTTGCTGACTCATTACTGTGTTTGGTGCAGGCAGTAGGGCCTACTTGATTCTAATCAATGATGATAAAACCACAGTGAACAATATGGTAATATACAATGTAACAAAGTAATATAATTTCATTTAGTTATACATACTGCATGATTACTTCTCATACCTTTGTTAACACTTCAGATTCTCATTTTTAACAATCCAACTATTAGACAAACTTATTATTCTGTTCACACAAATGTTCCAAGTTGCTTCTTTCCATTGTGCATGAACAATTAAAGAAATGAAAATGATCAATTCACAATGACTCCTGGGTATTAGAAAAAGTGTTACATGGTACTAGGATACATATTTTTGCAGCTTATCTGTATACATATCCATATTACATTGATTAATGAGCTGTCAGTGACACTGTAACAGGTGATCAATGCATTTGACATTGATTCTTCTTCTTCTCTTATGGCACAATGTGACAGGTTGATACCATTCGTTGATTATTGCAAGTCACTTGGGGCAAACTCCAGGTAGGATCAGTATCATTTATCCCTCGCTGGTGTGGGTCTGTAGGGCGAACCATTTCACAAAGGTTTACACCCTACTCTTTACTAAGAGGTGAAGTGGGATTTACCAGTATTACGTGTTATAGTTATGATTCCCTAGTACACAGGACCTGCATTTAAAGGGAAGATAAACCCCAAGAACAATGTGGATTGAGTGAAAGCAGCAACATTAGTAGAACACATCAGTGAAAGTTTGAAGAAAATCGGACAATCGATGCAAAAGTTATGAATTTTTAAAGTTTTGGTGTTGGAACCGCTGGATGAGGAGACTACTAGAGGTTATGACGTATGAGTGGACTACAATATCAAGAAAATATAAAGAAAATACTACAAAAATCCATTTTTCATGAAAATTACAAATTCCATCAACTTGATATTGACATATGTTAAGGGTAGCAATTATTCCCCCTGCTTTCTGAAAGCGGTTGGTCCACTGCTCTTTCATAATTCTAGAAAAGTGAATTTTTGTTGAATATCCTTTATATTTTCTTTGTATTGTTGTCCACTCATACGTCATATCCTCTAGTAGTCTCCTCATCCAGCGGTTCCAACATCAAAACTTTAAAGATTCATAACTTTTGCATCGATTGTCCGATTTTTCTCAAACTTTCACTGATGTGTTCTACTAATTTTGCTGCTTTCACTCAATCCACATTGCTCTTTGGGTTTGCCTTCCCTTTAATACCTGACCCAAGGGACAGTATGCTTTTGCCTCTTACTAGATTGGATGTAATGATTGCACATGAATATTGCTCGGTTAGACTTAATAGGACTTCAACCTGAGCTTTTGCACAGCAGACACTCTGCCAACCGAGTCCCCTCATCGCCCCTGACGCTGAGTGATGATCCCAGGAATGCTCTATGGAGGACTCACCCAGGAGGAGGCTGCCTCTCATCCCGAATCTTCTTCAGTCGCTCCTTCATGGCCGCCACGCTTCCCGCCTGGGAGGTGGGATCGAGGAGATTGATGTCCGCATCTCTGTACGGATGCCAGCTGGCACTGGTCCCCGCCTCCCCCTCCTCCGTCTGCTCCTCCTTCTCCTTCTCTGCAGGCCTCAGGTCTGAGCGGATTATAGTTACATCAAGATCAGTCAAATTCATTCTCAAACGTTTTGAAACAGAAGCAAAACAAATGAACAAACAAACCTCACAAAAATAAATACTGCAATGTATTCACTGCCAATGGTAGCTGTTACTTTAACATCACATTGGTGTGTGGTGAGGTTTTCTTAATAAATTGTGGCCCTCATGACATGCTCATGTGCAAAAATTACGCTACATTGTAATGAAATCTATTCTGTACTCTATAGTTTGCATTGAGAATAATTTGAAGGGTGAAGCTCTGTTCTGTATACTAAGAATCACACAAAGTTGAATAAAACATGGACACAAGATCCCTGAGATTTACTGAAGAAAGCACACTCTAAAAGCTTTCCACACAATTTCAGTTAGCTGGATTAGTTATTGTAAGCAAGATTTATCATTGAAAGAAAGATACTATTCAGAGGGGTGAAGGCTCAGGTTTGAGTTTCTTCAGTTTGTCTCCCTCTACAAATGAAAATTTGTTAAAGGGGAAGGCTAGTAACTGATCAGTGGGAATCAGTGGAAATGCTGGGAGATGATTGTTCCAATCCTTAAGGGATTCATTCAAGAGTTCATTGTATATCTATTGTTGTGTGAAAATGATTTGCTTCAGAACGGTCTCATATTCAAGTAATGTGCAGATTAATGCTCCGTCACTGACCAGGGACGCTAACCTGGAAGCATTAAACTGCACATTACTTGAATATGAGACCGTTCTGAAGCAAATCATTTTCACACAACAATAGATATACAATGAACTCTTGAATGAATCCCATAAGGATTGGAACAATCATCTCCCAGCATTTCCACTGATTCCCACTGATCAGTTACTAGCCTTCCCCTTTAAGATCGCAACTGCTGATCTGTAAATTAACAAACATGTCGGAAAAAAGGAACCAGTGGGACTCGAACCTGTCATCTACTGCTTTCCGGGCAGCGACACTACCACCAGGCTGTCCCTGGTTGCCGGCAGTGACACGATGAACATGGAACAAATACCAAAGCCCCGAAATTCCGACACTAATATGTTAAGTAGTCCAAGGCGGACAAGGCATAGGATAAATGAAAGAAAAATATTATTCAGAGGGGTGAAGGCTCAGGTTTGAGTTTCTTCAGTTTGTCTCCCTCTACAAATGAAATATGTTAAGATCGCAACTGCTGATCTGTAAATTAACAGACATGTCGGAAAAAAAGGAACCGGTGGGAATCGAACCTGTTATTAACCTGGTATTTGTTCCATGTTCATCGTGTCACTGCCGGCAACCAGGGACAGCCTGGTGATAGTGTCGCTGCCCGGAAAGCAGTAGATGACAGGTTCGAGTCCCACTGGTTCCTTTTTTCTGACATGTTTGTTAATTTACAGATCAGCAGTTGCAATCTGAACAAATTTTCATTTGTAGAGGGAGACAAACTGAAGAAACTCAAACCTAAGATTTATCATTGTTTATGTTTTTGCTTTCCTGTGTGTTTAAAACAGTCATATCAGATAACTGGTTTCTCCTCTAAAGCTTAACCGTCTACACAATACATGCCTTCTACTTACCTTTGTTTGCAGAATAAATGTAGTACACAATGATTTGTCTTTAAAAAAAAAAGGAATTTCCCATTCCGGTCACAGGTAATGAAATACACTCACCAAATTCCCGTTTTAATTCTTCTGGGATGTCCGCCTCATATCCCTCTTTCTCAGGGACGGCTTCAAACCCGTCGTCGTCATCGTCATCGTCCACCGCTTCCTTCTTCTCTCTGCTCTTCACTGCAGTACCCCTCCTCTGAGGCCTTGACCACTGCACACTCAGCGTCTTAAATTTCTCCTGACTGGCCAACACCTCCCTCTTGAGGTCAATCAATTGCTTGACCTTATCAGACTGACCCATTTTGGTGAGAGACTGGAAAGAAAGAACGGAACTGTCAATATTCAAGGTTGCTCACTTTTTACATTTGTACAATGTTCACCCTTCATCTCTTTCTTGTTCTTGATTGTCCATCCCCACAAATAAGAAAAACACCAAAGATCTACTATGCACCCCAAGGTACATAATAAGTATGAATACAATTTCAACTGCTCTTGAACCATTATTGCTGTTTTTGTTTTTTGCTGTTTTTTATTATTGGGAGTACTTGATGTTATGTGTGGGCATTCAAAGATGACCATAAATCAAAAATAAACATTGTAGAAAAGAAAAACCTATAGATGCAATTGGTTACATAAATGAAAGCAGGAATTTTTTTGAAAGTTGTAAGTTTCATATGGAGATCTATATTTAGTTTCCAAATCACACCTCGAACAATTTACTAAAGAAACATTCACACTTTAGTAAATAGCATCTTCCAGTACTCACCAATGAATGCAGCATTGTTATATCACAGAAGAAATATCACATTCCCTTACAGTTTTCAGTTAATAGGCAGTGGTTAATGTGTATCTTAGTAAGAATCTTCTGCTAACCTCCATCCAGGCATTGATGTTGGTCAGGTATCTGGTGCCCAAGAGAAGTTGCTGGTCAGTTAGGCTGGTCAAAACATCAGTATTGTCGACATCCTCTCTGATACTTAATCCACCTTGCCAAATGAGAAATACAAGAAATCCATAGTTCTACAACATTCTTACTGTTTTGTTAGCAGTGACTGCATTACTCAGATTTGGCCAAATGCTTCATCGATCAGATCTGGTACTGTCTGAATCTCTAGAGGAGTAGAGTGTGAATGATCAAAGAAAAAGGAGGACGATTCCAGGATACCTTGATTTCATCAACAAGATCACATCTGGATATTATGTCAGATATTTGGCATTGAATCTAATCTCAAAGCTGGATGCAGTTCTGAAATATTCTCATATACAGCTAAATTCAATTATTTTCCTTTTGCATCAATTTTCTATCAGATAAAATCTAGGGCATGAAAGACAATACTCAACATGGAAAGATCACTCAAGTTAAATCTCGCTCAAAGCAAACCTTGGAAAACTGCAAGAAGTAGGCATCTTCTCACCTGCATCCACGTTGATGTTGATGTTAATGCTAGTCCATGAAGGCAAGCCGTGATGCTTCAGGTTACTGCTTCCACCTTCAATGTCATCCTCATACCCCTCTGTCATCTCAACATCCTCCCTATCCTCCTCTTCCTTTTCTCGTTCCTCCTCCTCCTCCTCCTCCTCCTCTTCCTCCTCTTCTGGTTCATCCTTGCTACTGTCACCATCATCTGTTCCTTGAAAGTTATCAGTGTTGTCTTTTGTACAAAGCTTGGCACTGTTGTCTCCTCCCGTTCCAGTCTCACTATGGCCGTTACAGGTACCCCCTTGGGTCTTCCCCTCATCATCTTTCCCTTCTCTCCTCCCTGGGGCTGGATCCTCCTTGCTCTCCAAGGTTTGTTCACCATCTCCTTTGTTTCTATTGTCCCTTTTTGCCTCACTATGCCCAGTTACATCTCCAGAGGACTTCCCCTCTGCTGTCATTTCCTCATCCAAGTCAAATATGCTTGTTCTTGCAGAGTCTGCAGGGCTGATCTTAGACGTGGTGTTGCTGTGGCTCATTTTTGTCGTTGGGTCCACTTGTTCTTCTTTCCTTTGGTCTGCACTGCCACTGGTTTTCCTTCTTTTCCTTTTAGTGGTAGATGGTTGCGGTGATTGAGTTCTTTCATCTCGTTTGAAATTTTTCTCCTGCCTTGCCTTGTGAGAATCAGGGGAGTGTTCTGGTTGTGCCATGTTTGGCAGCAAAAGCTGGAAACAGTTTTCACACTGCGTGAGACACTCTTGGATCTCTGGAATGAGTTCTGCAAGAGAGACAATCACATGAAGCAGTTTAAATAGAGCAATATCTCAAATTAACAGTTACACTACATTGAACTTGGTTCTTCAATATAGAGTAACATGAAACAAACAGAACAGTTGAAGATTCATTGAGGATGGACATGAAGTACGAAAGCTGTGGAGTTTCACAGTTTTAAAAATGTTTTCCGAGCAAAGCTGCAATCCTCACATTCATATCCAAACTAGATAATATCACAAGTCCTGGCCTCACAAGTATCCCTTTCCCATACACTCGTACATAAATCTTCATCCAATTTCCTCATTTTGACAAGAAATCAAAAGGAAATAATCATATTGTTCACATCAAGTTTTTATTGAGTTGTAAAGTGTAGTAATGTTAATTTCGTACAGGGGAAGAGTTGTACAGTTGTTGAATTATTGACAAAGAAAAAATAAAATGGCCATATTTTCATGTACATACAAGTGGGAGAGTAATGAGGTGTCAACATCATTACATAATCAAATTGCACAACTTTGTCTGTTTTTATTTTCCATCTATCAAGATGGCTGGACAACCCTTATTTAGCTGCTCTAGCTGGTCTTCCATGGGGTCCAGTTGTTTGCACTTGGGGCAAACCATTACAACAGGTTATGCATCCTGCTCTTCACGATGAATGAATGAAGCAGGATACATGTGTGAGTCGTGACTCTCTCACACGAGACCTCCACTTTTTGTCCTATCTGACGGACAGAGTGCTTCGCCTCTACGCATAGGAGAGAGCATGATAACACACAACACTGCTCAGTAAAACTCACTTGGATCCAAACCCATGCCCAAACTATAGAATAGCTATATGACTGAAATGCAGATATGCTAATGTCTGAGCCACCTCACTGCATTCTCACTTTTTTTATTTCATTAGTGTCAAATTCTAATAAAACTTCCACTGTTACCACTGTTCCATCCAGCTGATTGTACTCTTCTATCTTCTCATTAAAGTCAACCAGGGCTGAGAGTGGTCTTTCCCTACAAAAAGACATAGTACTGGCTCCATTTCCACTCACATGACGTTTGGACACAATTTTTCTTAACATGACCAGACAAAGAGCGCTCAGTATCTGGGGATTTGGGGCATCATTGAAGAGGGTTTGAGATACTCGCTTACCACTCATCTCTTCTGTGATTTTGTTGAGTTTCTGGGTGCGGGCCAGCTGCAGACGCCGCTGCCTCTCTTCTTCCCTTTGCCTGGCAGCATCCGACCTGGCCTGGATGTTGACAAAGTCAACCTGGAGCAGAGACAACGCAAGCGAAGAAATCTCTTTCAGGCTTAATAAACAGCTTTCTACCTTACATACATTACATTAGCCAGTTTTGATCCGGATGTGGCAAGATTTACCTTGCTCTAAAAGCAACTGCTCTCACACCTTCTTGTCATCTAACCAAATTTTGGGTATCCTCCTTTCTAAAGCCAACCTTCTCAATCTCCTCCTCTACCCATCTCTTCCACATTTAACTTTGCTCTACAGGCTTCTACCAGCCTACTACAATGTATATGTCCCTACTGACAGTGTATGCTAGACATTTCAAGAAACACATAAAATATTGGCTCCCACATCACTATTGAAATGTATATCATCTCCAGGATGGATAAATCACTAAGTTTGCTTCTTGGGAAGAGATAATACTTCATTCAAAATCCATAGCTATGGTTTTTATCTTGATGGTATTGCAAATTTAACCACTTATGATACTTCAAGTCCTGATTCACAAAAGATAAGGCATAAAGAGTTTCTATCTGTGTATGTACAATCCCTTGCTTTCTCTATCTCTGCCTATCTATCTATCTATCTATTCGATCTGTCTATCTGTATTGGTCTCTGCAAGTCAACTTCAGCTACACATTCATTATACCAAATCAATGGATACACTCTGTAAGATGCCTAACTCCTCTTTCCCTCCCTCACCTAACTCTCAGTTTGGCCTATCTATTAACATGAAATTACACAAAGAAATTGATAAAAAAAACTAAAACTAACACCAATACTCACTTCCTTTTCTAGTATTTTGTTATATATCTCTCTCTTGTTGTCTCTCCTGTCACAGCAGGAAACATGGGTGACAGGTGGATAACGGAAAGAGAATTCCGTACTTGCAAACACTAACTGACATGAATTCCACCAGGCCAACGGTGGTGCTTGCAGGAATTCACTAACCTTTTTGCAGTTCTTCAGGAAGGTGTACCCCAGACCCAGCTTCTTGTACGCCTTGCCAAACTTGTTGTGCCACTCCTGCATGGCACGCAGGGCCTGCTCCTTGAGGAGCTTGGCAGCAGGCTTGGGAGGAGGAAGGGGAAAGTCTACGTTGGTCTCCACGGTCAGCTCCAGGTACTCCTGCATGTCCGCCACCAGGAGCTCGCGGAAGCGGTGCGATCGGCTGAAGAGCTCGTTGATCACCTGATAAGCATTTACAGAGAATGGTGTGTAGTGCATTCATTGTAAAACCAATGCCAAAACCAAATGTGTACTTTGTGTTGGTTTGTATGTGTTTGTTTTGTATTGTACAGTACATGTATCAATACCTTGTGTTAAAGCCAAAACATAGTTCCGGTACGCCTGCAAAAGTTGTCAAATTTCGCTCCCAAATGTGAATGTATGCCTAGGAAATGTGCAGAATAACACTGTAATAACAAGATTTGAGATTTGAGATTTGATGGGTAACGACGAAAATGCGAAATATTAACCAAAAAGGTTCAGTCTCAGAACTTACGCGAACGGGGTCAGGCTAAACTCGGACTCGGGGATAACTCGGCCTCGCTTTGACGGCGGGCTGAGTTGTATTGGTTGTCCCTCTTGACTGTACAGTGTTGTACTATGGGAGCAGCCTGTATAAACTAGCGCTTCGCGTTCTGGCTACTCGCAGTAATGGTCCGGGTTGTTACAACGCGCGCATCAAAAACCCTCTTTGGCGCCCATGCAAAATTAGTGTGCGCCTATCAAGCACCTCTAAAAACAATCAAAGACGCTTGATAAACAACAACAAAAACTTCAAAGACAGCGCATCTCAGCAACTCAGGTGATGTGCGTATAGGCTTGAGGACCGCGCGCTGTCCATTTGTTTTGTACAGGATTAGCACGCACTTTCCTGTCTGTTCAGTTAGGCCTCGTTTGGTATTATACAGTAGAATATGGCGATCACGAACTGCGTGTAAAATGTCTGAAATAGGGTCGAGTTTTCCATGAGACCGAGTTAGTCTGGATCCTTCTGGAATAAAAGTCGGTTTTCCGACTTTTATTATTTTTCTCAAAATACTCCAAAACGACTCATCATCCCGGTAAATCGCGTCAGCCAGGTAAGTTTCTTTGTAGACTCTTTCGATATATTGCAAGCAAATATGAAATGGTGCCAGACGGGTTCTCAAACCCTTACCAAAACTATGTTTTCACATTAACATTGTTTTGATTTGTATGTTATATATGCGTGTGTTTTTTATCCTTGTTGAAAGTTTAAATAAGATGAAATGAAATGAAATGCAATAAATTGAAGGCATATTTATCCTTTGATAACAGAGAATGGTATTGGTATACCATCTATAGTAAAAACATAGTCATAATTACACAAGTTAGCCCAGTCTCCAGTCTGCACTAATCTCTTCAGCAGGTTTCTGTCCTGCTATTACTACTACCCAGAACCACACCATACTTATCTTTTTTTTTTTTCTTTCCTTCTTTTTCTTTCTAAATCTTAGCAGAGACAGTCTGCATGAATTTAACATTATGTTTTTGGTTATGTGTTCAGCAAAATTTGAAACCCTTCTCCCTAAAAATCATCATACCTAGGGTTTGACAGTACAACAATTTGAAGGAAGGCATGAAAGTTTTTCTTTTCATTTTCAAGACAGGATATATGTAGGAGATTAGTGTGCAGACTGATAAGAGAGAGAAAAAAAAATAAGTCACTGGCAATATGAGTTCATCTCATTTACACATGTGGTTGATATCAATATTATCACAGTCTTTACAAAACATGTGAAAGTCTACAAATTCTATCCTTTTCTATTGTGTGTCTGATTTTTCATACAACTTTATTTACCAAGTTATAATCTTGAAAATGGATTGTCATTGCAATTGATTTCCTGATATTTCATCGATAGGCTATGTCATGACTTACTTTCATTATACACCACTATTACATGTTCTAATGACTTTTTAACATATGGGACTTGGAAAAGGTTTTAACTTACCTGAAAGGCTGAAAGTCGAATTTCTGCATGATCTTCCTCTAGTTGAGTGATTATTAGATGGAAACAGTGCTCAACATAAGCATCTGACATTCTAGAAATGAGTGGATGAAATGTAACAACAGAGTTAATACCAACTTGCATCTTGGTGATTGGGTAGCATTTCTGACAAATGCGCCATGAAAGGCTGTTTATTCACTTTCAGAGTTTCATAAATCTAGTATAGCACATTACGGGTAATTATGAAAGAAGAAATAAATGTGACGCATCAATGCATATTAATAATAGATCAGTGATTTTGCATATTTCATGAACAGAACAATCTAAGAGAGAACTCACAAATAAAATCATACCATCTGTTCTATGTTGATCAAATTTGTTTTCTTAAATACACAATTTAAGGACATTCATTGTATCGTCAAATTTAAAGGTAGCACCTATCAAAAACATACTGTAAAAGTGGAAATTTTCGCGGTGTTGAAATTTTCGCGCATTTCGCACAACCAGAAACTAGCGTGAAAAGAAAAGCACACAAATATTTTTGCTTGCCATACATTCCTGTGCGTGATGTCTTGATTCCGCGGAATTAAAAACACTCGAAACTCTTCTTACCTGGCCAAGCGCGAAAAATTAGTCACGCAAAAATATCCACTTTTACAGTAGGTACTAAGTTAGCTAATTCACCTTCAATACAAAAGTTCATGCACATTGTCATTTAAGTAGCCATCAGACGACACTCCAAATGTTTTAAGGCTGCAGCAGCAAAAGACACTGCAAGATCTCCCATGGGCCTCTAATAAACAAGACAGAAGATTTCAAGCATTCCTACACAGTCTATCAAGAAGAATAGTATGATGGTGAAAGATGAAGATTAATGATAAAAAGTGGTCAAAGGAAGTGAGTAAACAAACTTACTCAATCAAACTATTGAGGGTAGAAATAACATTTAACTATTCATCCTTGCAGCAATTATAACAAACACCTACAAGAAAAAATACGAAAGAGAAAATCCCAGAGTTAAATTGCACTTATCTATACGTAATGACTGTAATAGCTTGGTAAAATCTGCAGAAGATTTGGAAATTAAAGAGAAAAGTAGAATTTCCTTCCTCTAAACTCACTTGCATATCTTCTTGAGTTGTTTCATTATGTCTTGGTCAAGGGCAGGTTTCCCTGTAGTTGTCAGAGTCTCCACCAGGTTGGCCATCTGCTGGCACAGGCCATGGTCAAGAGAGGCTTTACTCTCTTCAGTAGCCATGACCCACAAATTTCAGAACTTCTGTACCATGAATGAAGAGCACTTTGGTGAACTATAATGAGAAAACAAAAGTAAACAAGCAAAACTAATGTCATTTTGATTTTCATATATTCAGACAGTGTCATCAGCTGGGTTAACCAGGCACACTTGTGGGATGACACAGTGTAACTATGATACATTGTCTTCTTGGTTAGAATGTGCTTTTAGAATAAGACTGCTGGTATGCAAAAATGACAACAATAGAAGCACCCAGCATAATGACGTATGGGTAAACCCCAGGAAGAAAGTTTTGTGTGCGTATTTGTGTTGTGTGTGTAACAACCTCTACTAAATTGAACTTGGCTAGTACAATGTGATGTTGAATTTGACCCAATACTTGATTAATAGCCATGAAACCAAACTGATAAAAAGTACATCGTAAATTTGTGATGATGAGCTGTCCACATGCAGAAATGACATGAAAATCACAAATTGACCAAATTGACTGTGATCAAATCAACATTAACAACCATGCTGATTTATATTTTCACTAGTAAAATCCCTAGAATATCAAATGACCTCTACACTGCACTTGTTCTATTTCAACATTCTCACACTCAAGATCACTGCCTCAAGATGCCCTTGGTATTGTGCAGAAACAAGTCACACTCTAGGTCACAGACTGTAACAAGATGGACAAGTCTTGTTGCTCTTAACACTCGCTGTTAAATTTTATTCTGAAGCAATAGCTTTATTAAATCAACCAAAAAAGCAACACTTTGCCCATCACTACATGTATATCATAGGCTGTGGAATCAGTGAAAGGTACAAAAACTTTTTACAAGGCGGAGAGAGGGAGCAACTCTCCTCAGTTTTCTACCCCACTCCCTTTTTATCCCTTTTTAAATATCCCTTTAATACTACACGTAGCTCTTTCTAGGTTTAGATCTAGTAATAGTATCCTACTTCCTTTTTATCCCAATTTTTTACAATCACGGAGGAATCAAAATTGTTGGATTGGAAAACCATAAACAAACAGTCGTCTAGGCCCTACGTCTCGATTTTATCAGACGTGCACCAACCCATGGCCGTGCATCTCTCCGAGAAAATGCTTTACGGAATCTAAAAGTCTAGCAGACAGACACTATAAAATTTACGTCAACACCGTGCATAGCCGATACAGACCTAACTATACACAGCCCAGTTGTATAATTTTCTATCGATAAACACTACACAGCCCATGATGGCATAATCCCAGTCGCTGTAGGCCTATACAGGCTACAGCGCCTGGCCACTGGTCGGGCTAATACTAGTTATACAGACCGAGCCCAGGCCTAACCCCGGGGCGCTGTAACCAGACGTAAGGCGGCAGTTTAATGCCAATGGGCTCGCTGGTACGGTTAGTAGGTGACCGGCGAGGCGAGGCCGAGCTTTGACGTTGCGTTGTTAAACACTAACAGTTAAACGTCAACATGTTTTCCGGTTACTGGGACTATTGGCACTTCTAATAATCTAACGTTCTGAGGACGCCACTCAAAATCTTTTGTCTGTGACCATAAATCACTCCCACAAATCAAAACAAGTCACCTAGGCCAGCCTACTTACATCTTGCAGATGACCTTTACACAGAACGGGTAAAAAACGAACGAACATACAAACAAAGAACGAGTGTTCAAAGTAAAGACGTCTCACCTGTACCACTACCAGCATAAATCGAGTGGTGGTATGGGGCCGCACTCGGGCCGCACACTGCTAGCTATGCTGCTACCGCTAACCGCCCGCCGCGCCCCCGGCCGGAGCATTTTACTCGAAAGACAAGCAATCCTGCCAGCTGCAAACTGTACGCAATCAGGATGAATTGCGCCATCGTAGGTCAAGAGTTTTCTACCAGAACTGTTAAAAGCTCCGGACTACAGTAAACTGCAGATTTACAGATTTATTGTTTTAAAGAAATTATCATCATCGAGGGTCGTATCAGGGAAATTACCCCCGGATTAATATTAGTTAGCTGATATGGTTAGAGTAAAGATTAGGGCTAGGGTTAGGATTAGGTTCAGGATTAGGATTAGGGTCTGGAGAAGGGTTCGGGGTAATTGCCCAGGGGTAATTGCCCTACACCCTCGAGGGTATCAGCCTATGTTTTATGTTTGTTGATTTGTTTTTCAGCTATAATATCATGCACCTTT
Organism: Diadema setosum; assembly: GCF_964275005.1. Classification (NCBI taxonomy): domain Eukaryota; kingdom Metazoa; phylum Echinodermata; class Echinoidea; order Diadematoida; family Diadematidae; genus Diadema; species Diadema setosum. The sequence continues at coordinate 13,851,823 of NC_092702.1, forward strand.
TGAGCTTTTCAAGCGTCAGATGTCAATGATGAAGTCTAGAGTCTTTGACTTTTTGAAAGAATTAAACAAATTCTTTGTCTTTTTGTCAGAATTCTCTGTCTTTGGCACAATATAGGTATGGATTCTTACCAGTATTATGTATTTCTGACATTGATATTGTATTACTATATATCTCTTGAATGTAATTGTCATGTATATGTTTCTATCATCTGTTCTGTATGCATTCTGGTACCAATATGCATGCAAACAAAACAAATTTCCAGAAATGGACAATAGAATCAAATTGTAACACCTTTATTTTGTAGTTGATGTTCTTCGATGGCGTAATCGGTGTTACATTGGTATTAAATGTTTTCTCGACGCTCCAAAGAAAGGACCAAGAGACCAGTTCATATAAGCATCCAAATCCAGGCTCTTTATTTAGTCACAAGAGGATATAACGCTTTACAGGAATATAATATATTAATAGGTACTCCCCATCAAACGGCCATATATTGCCCCTAAAGAGGGATGGCAAGGGAGACCAACGCTTTGTGTCTTTACCCGAAGAGGGTGAAAGAGAGAACTCTTGACCAAAGCACATGGTCACTTTTATAATACATCTATACTCGAAGGAGGGGCTTAATCTACAATATTCAAATATTCAAAATAGAGGGATTCAGATTATAATAAAACAAAGGAGTAGGTTAGTAATGACCACTGTCAATCCATGGGTCACTGACACCAGTGACTCACATTTTACATGATGGGGATGATGGGGGAGAAACTTAGCACTGGTAGACAATGGGGAGACAAGTTATCCAGAAATGTTTATGGGAGAGGTTAGGCTCCTAAGGAGGTAGGGTGTGTAGACTGACCACAGGATGTGATGACCAGTCGGGGTGGACAAAATTCTGGGAATAGCAATGAAGGAGTTTTCCCTCATGTCTGTAGTGGTTGAAGCTTGGTTTTGCAGCGACAACGCTCCTACATTTGATATATTACATTACTTCCATCTTTCAAAATGAAACGTCCTCGTTTCAAGGAGGTTTATTACAGTGGGACAGGTGACCTAAAAAGCAACTGAGAGTATTCTCCAGTGAGAAAATGAGAGAGGGGACTGGATACAAAATGTAACTTATGTGTACAAAATGATAAAACATACAGAATACTACAGCATGACTAAAGGAATGAAAGAAAGTGGAAAGAGGTAGAAGGAAACAAAAGAACATAGAAATATCAAATTCAACATAGTGTTAACATTACTACAAAAACATCAAATGAAATCATAGTTAAAAGGCAATGAGCACATGGGAAAAATCATGAAACATTTTCCTGTTTCTGTGTTGCAATACTGAAAGTTGTAAAACCGAGGCAAAAATCAAAGAATCGCATAAATACTGATTCAAACTTTGAGGAAAAAAAAATGTGTGCACAGTGAATTTAAACAACTAAACAAAAACCAACTTCATCTGAACAATATATACGAAAACTACAATATTGACATTAATCCAAAACAACTAACTCCATGTGTAATAGGGTGTAACACATGAAAAGGAATAAAAATTCCAACAAAATAGAATAATAACCAAAGAGAAAGTGATTGCATTGATCACCCAAATTCAGCAAATAACTGGTCAATAAAATAAACACATCTAGGTATAAATATAATTAGGTCCATGTCTCGAATAAGCAGGAAAAATAAAGCCAACTTTAAAGATGGAATGAAGATGCAATAGACTTGCATTTAAAAAATTATGGAATGAAAAACTTGAAACCAGGATATTGTTAGCATAACATTATTTAAAGAAAAACACCTTCAAACAGATATTAGAAATAGGCCAATCTAGGTATGGCTATAACGTCATATGAATACGTGTGTGAAAAATAGAGCCCTCACAGAAATGTGCAAAGCTAAAGAAAATTTAGTAATTGGTCCACATGAGGCTGTGGACAGGCAGAAATATGTTAAAAGCATCATGACATAGAGAGAGGAGGAAATTCAAAAGCTGAGGAGTCAGAGAACGGGCAGAACATAAGAAAAATCAAAGCAATAGAAAGTCAATGATTAAAACTTAAACTACATAACACTCGTGTGAAATATGAGCAAGACATTGTTGGCTTGAAAAATAATCACACCTGAAATTATAGCAAACAACAATGTTAAGGCAGTAGTCGATAGGAACTACGCTTGTCCATAAACGTAAATCATGACCTGCATTAACTGTCTGATGGTCATGAAGAAAAAATATATACAAAGGAATGGCATTATAGGGGGCAATACCTCCTTACTTTGCATTCAGAAGTCAAACGACAAAAACATAAAGTGAACATAAAACATATGATGTGATAAACTTTCAAATAGCAACAATCCTTAATTAAGGTTGTCTGAAAGTCAAGTTTACCAAGGCCTAATCGAAAAAAAGAGGTGAAGTCTGAGGAGATGGGGTTACCGTAATAATCAGGAGGGTGTACAATCCGGCCGCTTCGAGTGCGGTTCGGAGGATCATGGTTACGTGCATGGACATCATGGGATGGTGAGGGAGGGGGGAGGCAAGTTGGGGTGACTGGGAGGGGATGCAACAAGTAGAGTGGGTCGGGAGGGAGGTGGGGGTTGAAGAGATGGTCGAGGAAGACTTTGATGTAGTATGAGTGGGGTATTCGTTGGCCATTGTTAGAAATTATGGTTTAACCAAGTCAAGAATGAGAAAGAACCAACTTAAAAAAACACCTTACTAGTATTGATTACACAGGAGAGAGAGAGAGAGAGAGCGAGAGAAGAGAGAAGAAAAAGAGAGATGAAGAGAACAAAAATATGAAGATGTGAATAATTCACCCTATGCAAACATAAAAAAAGAAAATAAACAAACTTATGCCCAATCAAGCATAAACTGACATACAAAACTAGCAATATATCATGAACCGTAATCAATGTAAAAAAAAACAAGTAATGTCATCAACAAACAAACGCACGTCACACAATTACAATTGAATACTTATATCAGCATGCATATAAAATGAAAGCAAAAATAAATTGTTAAAACAACGGAGTATAATGAAGCTACGTACCAACACTCAGCACATAAAAACAAATCTCATAAAAAGAGGACAGGATTAAGACAAAAGAAAATACTATGTGTAAAAGAGTCTGTCCGAATTAAGTAATTAATGTTCAGTGAAAAAGGAAAAACTAATATGAATAAGAAGAACTCATCCAGATCCCTCGTAGATGACCGGTAGCGCTGTACAGTCCATGTATGATGTCACTGGGTGAAGACGACTGATCAATGAACAGGAGTCACAGCCGGGTACAGCACAGGTTGACTCACATTAAAATAGCAGGAGGCAAACAGTACAAGTCAGCGATGAAAGTAGATCCCCAATGAAGAAGAACAGCTCATCCAAGGTGATAAAGGTTGATTCTCCAGCAGTGGCGAACAGCTTACATGTACATTACAACACAAAACACTCCAGCAGGTGATGATGCCGTGATGGTGAATGAGGAAAGTGATGATAAATATAGTTCACTGTGTAGATTCACTTTCAACAGTGGGGAATTATTGTGTCCACAAGCAGGGTCGTGCCTTCTATAATGCACAAAGGCTCGAATTCAGTTCCACAGACAACTGTCTCGAGATGATCCAAAGTCGAGAAACAAATGGTATAAACAGTCCACAAACTGCAAAATCCAGGGTGGTATAATATGGAGATGGGCTCGTCCAATCCCACCTGCAGAAGAATGGGCTCGATTACTCATCCCACCGCTGCCACCAGAATGTAACACCTTTATTTTGTAGTTGATGTTCTTCGATGGCGTAATCGGTGTTACATTGGTATTAAATGTTTTCTCGACGCTCCAAAGAAAGGACCAAGAGACCAGTTCATAATAAGCATCCAAATCCAGGCTCTTTATTTAGTCACAAGAGGATATAACGCTTTACAGGAATATGATATATTAATAGGTACTCCCCATCAAACGGCCATATATTGCCCCTAAAGAGGGATGGCAAGGGAGACCAACGCTTTGTGTCTTTACCCGAAGAGGGTGAAAGAGAGAACTCTTGACCAAAGCACATGGTCACTTTTATAATACATCTATACTCGAAGGAGGGGCTTAATCTACAATATTCAAATATTCAAAATAGAGGGATTCAGATTATAATAAAACAAAGGAGTAGGTTAGTAATGACCACTGTCAATCCATGGGTCACTGACACCAGTGACTCACATTTTACATGATGGGGATGATGGGGGAGAAACTTAGCACTGGTAGACAATGGGGAGACAAGTTATCCAGAAATGTTTATGGGAGAGGTTAGGCTCCTAAGGAGGTAGGGTGTGTAGACTGACCACAGGATGTGATGACCAGTCGGGGTGGACAAAATTCTGGGAATAGCAATGAAGGAGTTTTCCCTCATGTCTGTAGTGGTTGAAGCTTGGTTTTGCAGCGACAACGCTCCTACATTTGATATATTACAAAATCAAATTGAACTGGGTTAGATTGAACTGAATTATTTATTATCATTAATAGTCGAGGACCGCCCTTGTTTATTATGTTTGTTATGCTAATAAGTAAAACGTTCAAAAAGGATCATAGGAGATCCCTCAATGCTAAAAACAACAAACAAACAACACATCTGAATATAAATGAATATATATATATATATATATATATATATATATATATATGTGTGTGTGTGTGTGTGTGTGTGTAGGCCTATATATATGTATATATATACATATATAGGCCTATAGGCCTATCAAAGCTAGTGGAATGCTTGGAATCTAATTGCGATGCTATAGAATCTAGTAACCTTCATAAATGTGTACATATTGCCTCGGATTCCACTCCTTTTCTAATATAACACCTCCCTGACGGTTTCATCTTTTCTTTTCTTTGGCATCTTGGACATGTGTTAGTTCGTAGTTATCAATTTCAAGCTGTATTTCAGAAAAAAACAAACAAACAAACATTTGAAATCCTGTATGGAACTTTGTGGTTAATAATGGCGTGGAACAATCAATTTAAATCTTCAAATCTTAATTCTTGATCGTTACCTCAGGTCTGAAGAAAAAATCAAATATTAGTATGTATCTCACAGAGAGATTTTTCTCCTCTATGAGCTCTTTTGTATCTCACAAAAAGTTAGCATCTGACCATCTGGGGCATGCACATTAATTTTGTGCATTGTATTCATCAGGTTTGCACTTCATGCAACAAGAGCTACTAACAAGACTCTCACCATTGGCAGTTTTTCTGATGGGAAACTACTGCTCCTGAAAGCATCTAAATTTGTTCTGTGTTCTGCAACTTTTTGTGAGTAGTTCATCATGTAAACATTGTTGGGACTATTGTAATCCACCAGGAGACGGCATATCATGATATTGTTTTGCTGTGACTGGCCCTAGTTGGGCAGTAACTTCTTGTACCATTTTGGACCACAAGTATCAGAAACTGTGCCTCGGTCCCACATGCTCACTTTTTACGCTGTTTGTTGGAGTGTTCTTTGACCGGTTGGGATTTTGAACCGGCACTTTAATTGCTCCACGCTTTGGCTTTTGAGGTGTCAATACTCTAGTGAGCAACCTCTGGTGGCATCTCATTGAGCTTGATTGCCTGCTAATCCCCAGACAATAGACAACCATCCTCATTCAGGACAGCCCTTACGAAAAAGTCCTGTGGTACTCCTGTGGTAATTACCACAGGACGGTACCACAGGACAGTACCACAGGACAGTACCACAGGAAAGTACCACAGGACAGTACCACAGGAATTGTCCTGTGGTATTTTGGGACATACCACAGGACAGTACCACAGGAATTCCTGTGGTATTTTGGGACGTACCACAGGGAAGTACCACAGGAAAGTACCACAGGACCGGTACCACAGAACAGTACCACAGGACAGTACCACAGGAATTCCTGTGGTATTTTGGGACGTACCACAGGGCAGTACCACAGGACTAGTACCACAGAACAGTACCACAGGAACTGTCCTGTGGTATTTTGGGACAGTACCACAGGACAGTACCACAGGTCGATCATTACCACACAGCATTACCACAGGGCAGTACCACACAGCATTTCCATGGTACCACAGGAGAGTACCACACGGGATAGATCGAAAAAAAAAATCTGGGAGAATTTTAGCCACATATCAAGGAATATTCGTGATAGGTGAGTGATGGATTTCAGGACAAACATGGCCCTACTTAATACCTTGTCCTACTCCTAACATATAACCTCAAACGAGAGTCTAATGGCCAAGTGCCAATCTAGTCCTACAATAGATCTATATAGTCATATTCTATTCCTAGGTAGCCATCGACCGTATCAGTACACATATATATGGCCGTCTATCCGTAAAGCATTAAGGCATGGTTACTAACTCGATTATACTTTATTATCAAGATATGAAATTACACTTTCATAACGATATCTATGATATTGGGAATAACATAACATAATTAGACAATCTTTCATAAAGTTCAAAGTAAGTTCCATCATTAATACTTTGACTTTTTAAGTCATATATGTATTTTCTAAAATCTAGAGTGCTTTTTATGAATATTCATGAGCTATGTAAAAATTTGTACCACAGGAGTACCACAGGAGTACCACAGGAGTACCACAGAAGTCCTTATGAAATTTCTCATGCTTTACATCAGCACTTTCACTAAATAGGTAATACTGTAGGAGTATAGGACAGGACAAGTAATGGCAAATCAATTGTTATAATTCACAGCATAAGTCATCTATCAATTGATTGAGGAATATTAATATGTGCTTTTTTGTTTGTATTTTTGTTATAGATTTCAGTTGAGTCTGCCTTACAATGATTTTCCTGTGGAATTTTGGACAGTTCCTGTGGTACTCTCCTGTGGTATACATCGAAAATTACCACAGGAATTCCTGTCGTACTGTCCTGTGGTACATCCCAAAATTCCACAGGACAATTCGTGTAGTACTGTCCTGTGGTACGTCCCAAAATACCACAGGACAAGTCATGTGGTAATGTCCTGTGGTACTATCCTGTGGTACTTTCCTGTGGTACTGTCCTGTGGTACTGCCCTGTGGTACTGCCCTGTGGTACTGTCCTGTGGTACGTCCCAAAATACCACAGGACAAGTTGTGTGGTACTGTCCTGTGGTACTATCCTGTGGTACTGTCCTGTGGTATGTCCCAAAATACCACAGGACAATTCCTGTGGTACTATCCTGTGGTATGTCCCAAAATACCACAGGACAAGTTGTGTGGTACTGTCCTGTGGTACTATCCTGTGGTACTTTCCTGTGGTACTGCCCTGTTGTACGTCCCAAAATACCACAGGACAAGTCGTGTGGTACTGTCCTGTGGTACTATCCTGTGGTACTTCCCTGTGGTACTGTCCTGTGGTACTGCCCTGTGGTATTGTCCTGTGGTACTGTCCTGTGGTACGTCCCAAAATACCACAGGACAAGTCGTGTGGTACTGTCCTGTGGTACTATCCTGTGGTACTGTCCTGTGGTACTGCCCTGTGGTACGTCCCAAAATACCACAGGACAAGTCGTGCGGTACTGTCCTGTGGTACTATCCTGTGGTACTTTCCTGTGGTACTGTCCTGTCGTACTGCCCTGTGGTACTGCCCTGTGGTACTGTCCTGTGGTACGTCCCAAAATACCACAGGACAAGTCGTGAGGTACTGTCCTGTGGTACTATCCTGTGGTACTGTCTTGTGGTATGTCCCAAAATACCACAGGACAATTCCTGTGGTACTATCCTGTGGTACTTTCCTGTGGTACTGTCCTGTGGAACTGCCCTGTGGCGTTGTCCTGTGGTACGTCCTAAAATACCACAGAACAAGTCGTGTGGTACTGTCCTGTGGTACTATCCTGTGGTACTTTCCTGTTGTACTCTCCTGTGGTATGTCCCAAAATACCACAGGACAATTTGTGTGTATATTGTCTTGTTGTACTGTCCTGTGGTACTGTCCTGTGGTACTTTCCTGTGGTAATGTCCTGTGGTACTGCCCTGTGGTACATCCCAGAGTACCACACGAGCCTGTGACACAGTACCACACAGTTCCTGTGTTAACATATATTTGTGTGGTACATTGTGTGGTACCAACCAGTACCACAGGGAGTACCACATGAGCCTGTAAAACAGTACCACACAGTTCCTGTGGTAACATTTATTTATGTGGTACATTGTGTGGTACTGACAAGTACTACAGGGAGTACCCTACAAGCCTGTGGTACAGTACCACACAGTTCCTGTGGTAACATTACAAGTGTGTGGTACATTGTGTGGTACCGACAAGTACCACAGGGAGTACCACAGGACTTTTTTGTTAGGGAGTCTTTGTGTCTTCCCACCATGTCATCTGGCGCCTCCGTTGTAAGTTAAGACCAGTCAATAGACCGGAGTGACTCCGCCCTTGTGCAAGAAGTCATACTCGAAGACATAGTTCAAAGCAAGAGTTTCCTCTCTTTGGTGGAAGGAACAATCGCCAAGCGGGTCAAAGCCATGGAGGAAACTATGGAAAAACAGCAGGCACTGATCATGGAGCTGGAAGTCAGCAATAATGAGAAATCAAGGCAGATCGGCGACCTCCAAAGGGACCTTGATCAGCAAGCACAATGACAGGCTTCATGCCATCGACTTGAAAATAGATGCCCAGGAACAATACTCGCGGAGAAATTGTGTCAGGCTCTTTGGTTGCCCGGAAAAACCAGGGGAAAATACCGACATCACTGTGCTGAAAGTGGCTAGCGAGCATCTTCAAGTTGATCTGAAGTTGGACGACATCGAGCGCTCCCACAGGGTTGGCAGCAGAAAGGAACATCCCAACAATGACAGTCCAAGAGGCATTATCATCAAATTCAAGTCATACAGAAAGCGACAAGAGTTCATCTCAAAGCGACGTAAACTGAAAGGTCAGAAAATGGCAATTGTCGAAGACCTCACCTCCAGAAATCAAAAGCTGTTGAATGACACTCGGTCAAACGCAAAAGTGGACAAGGCGTGGAGCAAGGACGGACGCGTGTATGCACTGCTGAAAGGAAAAGACAATCAAACAAAAGTGATCCATAACAATGATGACCTCAAAAAGTTGTAGATTATGATGTCGCTAATAGGGCAAGTCCAAAATACATGTAAGGTCCCCTCAGAAGGCAAAATTTCATCTTTGCTCAATACTGACATGTTTGGTATCATTTTTAAGCTTATGAGTTGAAGTTTTGATTTCCATGGAGGAAAAAAAATGATGTAATGATAAAATGATGTAAATTTATGCAAATTTCAAGGGCTTCATTTGCATAAATGTAAAATACAGCGTTACGTATGGGACATTTATAAAAATTCATATTTATTCAAAGGAAAGCAAATGATATTTGATTAATATGTGGACATAAGAAGTTCATCAAATAGTTTAACTTAACAATTGGTATGAAAATTTAGGGATTATACAAATGATTATGCGAATTAGCTCGTGTCCTATCATGAGATGTCCCATACGTAACAAATTGAGGTCATTTTTTAGGTTTTCTCTGAAATTTCTAAGGTTATTTGAATGCCCTTTTGGAAAGTTCTAATATATTGTTTAGAGAAGTTAGATACCATTGAAAAAAGAAAAAAACAGTAAAAGAAATATTTTTTATTGGGCAATTAAATAATGTTACGTATGAGACAAATGCGTTACGTATATGGGACATCCTCATACATATTGCATGTGAATGCATGTAGCTAGCTGGGAAGGTCTCACAGTATACACAAATGGTTAATCATCCTGAAGAAAACATCTCAACTTTGCAGCTACTTTTGAGTTATATAGACACTTGAAACAATACATGTACTTTACTGAACAATTTTCAAAAAGGGGGAGGGGGAGATGGCAAAATACAAAATGAAAATCAGCATTAAAGGGATGGTATAGTTTTTGTAGAAATGGGGATTCAGTTTTCAACATTTTACGAAATGATTGGAAACCAATTATATGAATTATTAAAGAGCATGCAATTCTAAGACTAGAGGAATTCAAATTTTTTTGATGGAGATCCAATTTGAAATGGCTGAGATATCAAAAAAAAAAAGTAAAATGAAGTGGTCCTAATAAAAAATGTGACCAACCTTATGTTAGGACACCACGTTTCTGGATATCTCAGCCATTTCAAAACAGATTTTTGTAATGTCAACTTTGAATTCCTCTTAGAATTGTATGCTATTTAAATATTTCATAAAAGAAGTGCTAATTATCTTGTAAAAGTTGAAATCAGAATTCCCATCTGAACCAGAACTGTACAGTCCCTTTAAGTAGAGACCTCTGGGTACTGAAACCAAATACACAAGTAGATTGAAGAATTGCAGTTCAACTACAAGTATATTGGGTACTGTTCACCACACAATGTAGAGCTCTAGCCACATTGTAGCTGCATTGTATAACACATGTATGTGATGATAATGAAGATGTTACTTAAAATTAGTGTTTTTTGTATCATTTTTTTTTTATTGCAAGTGATAAACAAATTGTCCTTACTAAGTTTTCAGTAAGTAGCCATGACAAAAATCATTGGTATACATACCGAGGTATGACTCGAATCAATGATCTGATTGCTAGACAGACATCATATATCCACTCGATTACTGGAGTTTCACGCAGCAGGTATTGCATATAAACTATATCTATTAAAAAAAATATGTCTTGTGTCAAGTTGTTTTTCATTGAAACTGAATGGCAAACTGTCCTTCATCAATGGAAGTAAACACTTAACTATTCGATTTTTTAGTAGTAACTATCCTGATAAAAATACAGGGCATACATGATACAGGTTGGTCATGAAAATATAGAATATGATTAAACATTATAATGGTAAATATTTGGGGAATATTGTTCCCTTGACAATCTGGATCAGTATTTGAGTAATTTCAACTGATTCTACCTCAATAATTATGCAAAAATTTGTTTATGGGTATTTTGCAAAATAATTTTGCAAAATACTCATAAACATGGTTCTCCACACACTAAATGAATGGGGGACAAAGGGCATGCATACTCAGGTTGGTCATAAAAATATAAAAATATGATTGAATATGATTATAATGGTAAATATTTGGGGAATATTGTTTTCTTGACAATTTGGATCAGCATTGAGTAGTTTCAACTGATTTTACTTTAATAATTATGCAAAATACCCATAAACATGATTCTCCACACACTAAACGAATGGGGGACAAAGTGTCCCATTGTAACTGTCCCATACGTAACACGTCATGTCTGTCTTTAATTAGAACCTGTAATTAGAGCTTTTTGCCTCATGACATGAAACTTACCTCTGATAATCTTGAGTGTTGTAACTTTCATTACATTGAGTTACAAGTTGTAAAATTAAATACTTTCAGAGAGTTTTGAGGTTGAAAAAAATGTTCAAAAAAAACAAAATTTTTCTGGTCCCATACGTAACGGCACATATTTTCTCTTCTAGAATATAATTGTGAAGGTCATTTTTCTCCACTTTTTACATGATTATACTTCTCCTAGATATCAATCACCATGATAAAGTTCAATATGATCAAAGGCCATTAACACTATTTTTCGGGTCATAAAAGTCTCTCAATGTCCCATACGTAACGCGCGCGTTATCTTGGACTTGCCCAATATCTCAAAATTAATGTGAAATTTCTGGTGGATTTTGTCCCCCACCAAGGTTAAGGAAAACAGGTTGATTCACTTGACCCACTTTTTACCTGTTCTCTCATTTTTCTTTCATTTTTTTTAATACGTACTTTCTTTTTTGGTTTATCTAAAAGCCTGCTTATGTTCTTTACTCTGTGAATACCATTGTTTATCTGTTTTTTTTTTACAGTTTGTATTGATCTTTGTGTAGCTAAAGTTTGTACTATGTTGTGTTTGTGTATTATTAATATGAATGTAATGTTTTGTGTATCTGGAAGGAGATCAACATATGTTTCACTATCTCAGGCATGTTGGTACCATGTGACAAAATTTCTATATTGTAATAATTGCACAGATTTAGGAATTCCATCAATTGAATCGTACTTTTTGTATATTTCTAATGAGTGAAACTACAGAAGATATAGATCCTGATGTGAACATTTTGAATTCCTGCTACTCTTACAATTGTTACACCCCAAGTGAGTTCAATGCTCATTTTAAAAATACTGCTGCTTTTAGTTTGATACATTTTAATGCTCGAAGTCTCCAAAGAAATTTTGAGGAAATTACAAATTTGTTGTGTTCACTGAAGCATTCCTTCTCCATAATTGCCATATCAGAAACTTGGATTTCCGGCGCTCCATATTCCTTTTGATTTAGAAGGATACACTTTTGTCAATTCTAATAGGCATTCTGGGCGAGGGGGTGGGGTAGGTTTATTCATATCAGATGGCATCAGATTTAAGATAAATAATTATGTTGTTCAGACAGAAGAAGAAGAATATTGTTGTGAATATCTATTTATCGATTTTTGTGTAAATGATGTAAAACATACTGTCGGGGTTAGCCAAAGGCTTGTGCCGAAAGGGTGGGTTGGGTGGTGGCGCGTCGCGTTAATGGGAACACCACCCTTCGTCCAAAGCCCCCCCCCCCCCCCCCCGTTTTGCCGAAAGGGTGCGTTGGGAGCGTTACTGGGTCGCGTCGCGTTGACTGGAACCCCACCCTTCGTCCAAAGCCCCCCCCCCCCCCCCCCCCCCGGTTTTGCCGAAAGGGTGCGTTGGTACTTTTTCTCATGTAATATTAAAAGACGAGTTTTGAATTTATATTTAACCTTCAAACAACCATTTCAAAGAGGCTATCGTCCGGATCGGTTTACTTGCACTCTATTACCACTTGGTCTACAGCCAGTTGGTCTAATAACCAGTTGGTCTACTAACCAGTTGGTCTAGTCATCATTTCGTCCAATTACTGTTTGGTCTAATTGTTATTTGGTTTAATTACTATTTGGTCTACAGTCAGTTCGTCTGGCTGTAGACCAAGTGGTAATATAGAGTGTAAACCGATCCGGACGATAGCCTCTTTGAAATGGTTGTTTGAAGGTTAAATATAAATTCAAAACTCGTCTTTTAATATTACATGAGAAAAAGTACCAACGCATCCTTTCGGCAAAACGGGGGGGGGGGGGCTTTGGACGAAGGTTGTGGTTCCAGTCAACGCGACGCGACCCAACGCTCCCAACGCACCCTTTCGGCAAAACCGGGGGGGGGGGGCTTTGGACGAAGGGTGGTGTTCCCATTAACGCGACGCGCCACCACCCAACCCACCCTTTCGGCACAAGCCATGTATAAAAAGCCTGGTTGCAATAATGATGTTTTTCTTAATTTTTATGATAAAGTACTTGCTGCACTTCTGCATGAGCGTAAAAATGTGTATATTTTAGGGGATTTTAGAGATTCTTTACTTAAAGAGTCTTTAGATTATGTTGGACGCAATTTCCTTAATCTCAATTCATCGTCTGGTTTATTCCCTGTCATTGATTCTCCAAGTCGTATCACTACTGATAGCGCATCACTCATTGACAATGTTTTTACAAATGTTATGATATAGAAGCTCAACTTGATTGTGGTTCTTTTGAGGGTGATATAACCAACCATTTATCTATATTCTTACTTAGTCCTACTAGCATGTCATTATCAAAAAACAAGCAAAACGTGACGAAAATTACACGTGAGATATCAACTGAAAGTCTTAATATCCTTAATTATGAATTTAGTCATGTTAGTGTAGACTGGTCTTCTGTTTATACATCTGATGACGCAAATGAGGCTTATAATAATTTTTCATTTTTTTTAATAAGTTTGTTAGATAAGTATATACCAGTTAAGAAAATTCATTTACGGAAAAAAAAAAATATAAGGAAGCCATTGGTTACTCCAAAACTTTTGAAATGTATTAAGCGTAAGAATAAATTGTAATTGTATAAAATGTTTTTTAAAAAAAAAAACTCCTTTGAGTGAAATGAAATATAAAAGGTATCGGAATAAATTGAACAATTATTTTGCGTTATGCTAAGAAAACATATTATTTAGATAAAATAAGTCAAAATAGAAGTAACATTAAAGGTACATGGTCAGTTATAAATGATATTCTTAGAAAATTAAAGAAAAGTATTCCAGAATATTTTGTTTGTGATGAGAAAGAAGAGGACGATCCACAAACTATTGCTGATAAATTCAATTTTTATTTTGAGAATTGTTGTTCAACTTTATTAGAATCAATGACTCCTGTCAACAACAATCATAATGTAACCATTCAAATTTATCTTTCCGACAGTTGTCCAAAGTCAATTTTTTAAAGCCCATAACAGAATTTGAAATATTAGAAGTTTGTAAATCATTAAAGAACAATTATTCATTTGATTTTAATTATATAAATGTGAATATTATGAAGCAAGTTATAAATTCTATAGTTAAACCATTGGTTTTTATTTTTAATACATCATTAGAAACGGGTAACGTTCCAACCAAACTTAAAGTTGCAAAATTAATTCCTGTTTTGAAGAAAGGGGATTGTCATATCCTTAAGAATTATCGTCCAATTTCTATTCTCCCATGTTTCTCAAAGGTGATTGAAAAATATTTATTCAATGGAGTGTATACTTTCTTATGTAATAATGATATCATTTGTAATAGTCAATATGGTTTCAGAAAACATCATTCCACTGCTCATGCAAAATAATTTCATCTATTAATAAGAACAATTTTGGATTAGGAAAATTTATGGATTTGTCAAAAGCGTTTGATATTGTTGATCAGATTTTGTTGCTTAAATTGAGTCATTATGGTATTCGAGGAATTGCTTTAGAGTGTTTTTTTAATTATTTAGATAATCGGTCTCAATATACATTTTTTTGCTAATTACCACTCATATCACAGTCCAATCAAGCGTAGTGTACCGCAAGGCTCGATTTTGGGACCCCTTTCGTTTTTGTTATATATCAACGATTTAACTAGATCTAGTCAAAATTTGGAATTTGTGTTATATGCGGATGATACAACTTTATTTTACACTCAGTCAGACACTTTAAGTTTAAAAGAAAATCTAGAATGTGAACTGAATCAAGCTGTAACATGGTCTAAAGTAAATAAACTGATTGTTAATTTTGAGAAAACATATTATGTTCCTTTTTATAATAGATCAAATGAAGTGAGTAATATAGTAGAAAATATTACTCTTATTGATTCGCACAATATTTGTAAATCTGATAGTGTTAATTTTTGGGGTATGCATATTGATAGGCATTAACAGTGGAATTTACATGTAGAATATGTAGATAATAAAATTTCAAAGAGTATAGGTATTTTGTACAAACTTAAATATCATTTACTACCCTTTTTATTTTGTATGATTCTTTGGTATTTGTTATCTTACTTATTGTATCCCAATTTGGGGCAACTGTAATCAGTCAAAGATGAATTTATTATTGAAATTACAAAAGAAAGGAGTACGCATATGTACAGGCAGTCACTATCGTGCTCACTCTGCACCACTATTTAAAAAAACTGTGTATTTTGAAGATTCATGACTTATATATCATTCATACCGCAAAACTTGGGTTTTCTTACTTCCAAAACTTATTACCTGTTAATATATCAGAGATGTTTAGTATAAATACATGTAGTATATTCATCATCAAGGGCGCCGGAAGCGGGGGGGGGCAGGGGTGGCACTTGCCCCCCCCCCCCCCCCCCCCAAACAAAATGTTGGGGGCGCAAAACGAGTTTTTGCCCCCCCAAAGTGCCCCCTGCAACAAATAATTAATCACTGATTTAAAGACCAAAATGAACAATAAAGGCATATTTCTTGTCTAAATGTAGTAATTTCATAACTGAAAATGCAAAAATTTTCGCCCCTAACGGGGCGAAAATTGTAATACACTAACAACATACAGTATTGTATCTATACACTAATAGGAGCTTATGAGTAAATTTAGTGTATAGATGGTAGCCTTAGTCGTGTCCTCGAGTGTGCCCGCTGAAACATACCTTTAGTAAACCTTACATTTTTCATTTTCTTCTTTGTTTTCTAGCAGTACGTTGTATAAGAATATTTTTCATTGTTCGAACGATGCGATCACGTTTAAGCTTTTAATGAGTACATTTCAGGTAAATTGCAAAGTGAAAGTGGCTCGCTCGTTCTGCCCGTACTTATAGTAAAATGAAAAGTTTTCATAAGTTATTATCATAGTCCTTCGCAGTGATTTCTTTTACTATGTTTAATTCCTCAAAAATTTGATTTAAAATGCTCTATAAAAGCGACTTTTATACTCTGTTTTTACAAAAAGTCCCTACCGTGGGAGGGGGTATCTTCCTCCCACACCCTCCCCCGCTCGGTCGCTTCGCTCCCTCGACGAGGATCTCACACCATCACATAATATACCCCCGTATGTTAAAATCATAGTCCTTCCAACTGATTTTTTTCAATATGTTAATTCCCTAGAAATTTGCTTTTAAATGTTCTATAAACGCGACTTTTATACTCTGTTTTCACAAAAAGTCCCTACCATGGGAGGGGGTATCCCCCCTCCCACACCCTCCCCCCGCTCGGTCGCTTCGCTCCCTCGCCGAGGATCTCGCACCATCAAATTATTAATGTACTCCCGTATGTTATGATCATAGTCCTTCCGACTGATTTTTTCAATATGTTAATTCCCTAGAAATTTACTTTAAATTCTCTATAAACGCGACTTTTATACTCTGTTTTTACAAAAAGTCCCTACCGTGGGAGGGGGTATCCCCCCTCCCACACCCTCCCCCCGCTCGGTCGCTTCGCTCCTTCGCCGAGGATCTCACACCATCACATTATTATGTACTCCCGTATGTAATAATCATAGTCCTTCGCACTGATTATTTTTCACTATGTTTAATTCCTTAGAAATTTGCTTTTAAATGGTCTATAAACGCGACTTTTGTACCCTGTTTTACAAAAGATCCCTACAGTGGGGGGGGGGGGATCCCCCTTTCCACACCCTCCCCCCCCCCCCGCTCGCTCGCTCCGCTCCCGCGCCGAGGATCTCACATCGCACATAAAAATGTGCCCCCGTTGACATTTTGCCCCCCCAAAACCAGAAGTGTTCCGGCGCGCTTGTTCATCATTATAACACCCGGCGCATATGTAATGATTTTCATTTGTTCAAAGTTGATTCGGCGTACACAAAAATATTAAGATCTCTTCGCTTTACCTTTCCCATTGTTTGGAATTCCATACCAAGTGAGATACTTTCATGCTCAAATTTACGGTTATTCAAAAAGTCTCTCAAAAATTTTCTCCTGCTTAAGTACTGATCATTTAATGTCTCCACTATTTCCTCCAGTTGTTCGTGATATGATCTGTGTTCTGTATCGTGCATGTGTTAATGTATAGTTGTTGATTGTGCCTATATTATTTTGTGTATAGGACTTTTCCCCCACAAGGCCTCTGAGCCTTTTTCAAGTTCTCTGTTTATTTCACATTTCACTTCGACTTTAAGCAAAGGCGTAATTTCAGATTGTAAGAAAGAGTTGATTACAGTAAGTTATTGTATGCATTGTATTTGTTGTATTTTTTTATATTTGAAATGGAAATAAATAAACGAAACGAAATGAAACAAATATTTCTTTTTTCTGTAGGATTTATTAAGTCATTGACTGATAATGCTCGTTTAATACCGAAGTTTAATAGGCCTACTGTGTTTTAAATAGAAGTGAAAAGTTTCTGCAGCTGATACTAAGTACCGTAAGCAAAAAGGTCTTCACCGCAAAAACTATTTTTCTGTAGTCCCTCTTCCAGAGTAAAAAAAGTGGGCCGTTCCACCGGCCCTGGAGATATCCACACCCGTGATGTCGAGCGCAGCCTCCCTGCCGCCCCCCCCCCCCCCCCCCCCACCCCAACTCACGTTGTGTGGTAAATCCTAGCACTGTGTGGCCTAGGCCCTACTTGGGAGCAGCTAGCAAGAAGCAAGAAACCGCGGCGATGATGATGAATATCGACAATGCTAATTGTTCGATTCAAATTATAGACGAGCACAAGGTAAATGCAATGACCAGAATGTGTTTGAATTCGTGAAACGAGATAGATTATCAAGATACATATTTCTTTGCGCCCTAAAATTTCTCAATTATAGTCCCACATATTCATGACTATGTTGGTTAGAGACTAACCGCACCAGCGCCAGCCAGCGACCCCGACACGTTCGCGCCAGCCCCGCGTCGGGGTTAGTTAAAGACAAGCTCGTGTCCGTGGATGATGCGATGCAGCATGCAGCTACAGGCAGCTTGGCAGAAGCTAGCCAATGCCTTTGTGGCTATGCAGTGATTGTTTATCAGTGAGCACATTGCTGACAAGACTTGATAAAACTTATAATAATTGGACTGTTGTCTGGTTGTGAAATGAGAAATACCAAGTAAATTTAATTTAACTAGACGTCTAGGTCGTCTAGTCAATTTTATTTATGCCTAAATTTACTGTTTAAAGCCCAAATAAAGGAAAGAACTTAGTATTACTAACAGTTAGACATAGTCATAGAGCAAAGTCATTGATCACTGTTTATGTTAATTGAATGGTTAGGACCTAGGGCTATAGGCCTACTAGTATGGTTGGACTTACTAAGTTACTAGTACTAGTACTACTAATCGACCGCCTAATGTTTATTTGCTTGATAAGAATATTTAACACTGAAATTCACATAAAAAAACTTGACCTACGTGATTGAGAAAATCCAGCACTATCAAATGCCGTTGTTCCCTTTTCGATTCGAAGTTTCAGTGCAAAAATATCACCGTCGAACTTGCGTGGCCTCGTTTCAGCTCCCCGCGGTAAAGCTCCTTATTGAGATCGACCACTGTTTTTGCATTGACAATGCACGCAAACCGAGTTGTATTGAACACCGTGTTGTACGAAGCTTTTTAGAAACTTCCATAGAC
The DNA here is from genome assembly GCF_964275005.1 of Diadema setosum. Taxonomy (NCBI): domain Eukaryota; kingdom Metazoa; phylum Echinodermata; class Echinoidea; order Diadematoida; family Diadematidae; genus Diadema; species Diadema setosum. The sequence goes on from NC_092702.1 coordinate 13,870,693, forward strand.
ATTACATTACGATTCAGTGAAAATATTTACTCGAAATTTTGTCCTTGATTAAAACCATTAATGAACAGTGAATTTTCGCGTTTTCCCACACCATCCTCATCAACGGTCAAAGCCAATCCATTTTTATGTGCTCTGCGCGCAGTGAAGTGCGTACTAGGCGTTCTGTGCGCCAATGTATACGCGGTCGGTTTCAAAAAGGGTGGTCGATATGTAGTAGGGCTACCATACTACTCATTGACTGCTATTACCTTGTATCTTAGAAAATGTTCCTCAGTTTCCCCTTAATTTCATTTTACCATGGCAGAAAATACTGCCGATTATATCCAGGGCCGCAGGGGCTAGGGCTCAAATTGTTTACTCATAATAACAGTCATATCGTACGCGTGGAATTCTTGGCGACAAACGAAAGTGACAAATTTTGATTTTTACTTTGCCTTGTGCAGGCTCATCATTTTAATTGACCACCAGCTCTCCTCCTTGGAAAAAATGGAAAAACTGGGTCCTACTGGTCCAACAGACATGTCGGACCAGTAGAAAAATGGGATGGCATGTAGCCCTGATTTCTGTTCAAATATTCCAGCTTACTACACCCTGTCCCACGCTTACTTTTGATTTTATATGCAAGAAAGCCATTGCGCGTAGATGGTCGATCTAAAAATAGATGGCCGATGAGTAGTAGACTTACTACATATAGTTGTAGATAAAAGCTCTAAGTGTATTTTCATTTGAGTGTTTTACTGGGGGTTTACTACAGATCTCATCCAGACATCACTGTACAGCATCATTGTCCAGAGATGGTGCTTCTTTGTGATGTGGCTATGCCATTTTTTTTAGTGCTGTTTGAGATTTACATATTTGATTTTATTTTTGTTGCCATTCACTTTACTGTATAGACCACACCTATATATCATGTTTGTCTGCTCTCCTTTTGTTGTCTGTTCAGACCTAAAGTTGTAATTTGCATTAGTTTTCTTTTCAGTGCTGCCTTGCAGTCTGGCATTAATTCAGTTTAATACATTAATGATATTCAGTTGTCATCTCCATCACCACTGCTCCAGATACATGTACCTTTTCTCATGTTCTGTTTTGTCACCTTCACTCTTTCTCTATTCAGGTGTGTTCACTTATTTCATTTCACACCTAATTCTTTAATTGAGCCCAGACAGCTCCCATTATTATATGTGATCATCCCCACCTACTTATGTCACCTCATGTCGTCCTTTGCCTATAATATTGGATAATTCAATGAATTGGATTGCTGCACTTCATTCAAGAGTTCTCCATTTCTTTTATTTTTATGAATTCTTGTTTATAATTTGAATAATATGTAAATATTGTTTTTGTAAATCATGTTCATGTGTAAATTTTGCCGAGGACAACAGCCTCAGAATAAAATCAAAGTACTACCAGACCTCTTCCTGATGAGTTGATCTTTAATCGTGTCTTCCCTAAGATGTCCCTTCTTCAAACAGACTTCAATTAGAGGATTGGCTACATTTCCTTTAGAAGCATATTTTACAACATTAATTTGGACACACTATAATAGTACAATAGTAACAAGATAGCTAGTAGTTATTTATATAGCTTAAATGATTTATTGATGTAGCTTTCATTGAACAAGTTAGTTAATGCATAGCTGTCAAACATTATCAATGTGATCATATGAATCTGCTTAAAATTTTGCTTGTCTGTCACATTGGAATCAACAGTGGAGATTCAAAATTTCCTCATGGGCTCTTGCTTCAGCTCTGGTCATCATTCCTGGCCTTGCTGCTGCTATTGTTGTTTCATTGTTGATAATCTTGTTTTGTTTTTTGTTTTTGTTCAGGGGCGAGGTTTAGTTGCTGCATGTGCCCTCAAGGTCGATGATGTCATCTTTGAAGAGTCCCCCCTGGTGTGTGCCCAGTTTCTCTGGAACGAGTTTTATCACTATGAGGCTTGTGAATTCTGCATGCGGTCACTGGAGAGTGCAGTGGAGATGGCACGGAGATTGTCTGGAGATGCTGCACTGGTTCTGCCTCACCAAGAATGCTGCACTGTGGAGAAGCAAAGTCATGTTGAATGTCCTCAGTGTAGGGTATGAAAATGTCATGTATTATATAATTATAATTATGTATATTGTGTTAGTACATTGTACATACAAATGCCAGGGCTGGGTAGGGTATACACAGTATAATAGCCAACTTTCACATTACAAGGTTCCTACTTGACTTAGAAATGTGCAAAAAGCTTTCAAATTTTGGGACATTGTCATCTTGAGAGGTGGTCAGAAGACTGAATCATGAAGGAATTGTATAAGCCTTTTATTAAGAAAATATGATAGGTCTAACAACATAATCTGTACAGCATACAATGTTTTTGCCAAATGATTTATGCTGAATGTTTGTAATTTGATGATAATTGAAAATACATGTACATGGAGTTGTTGAAATCCTTCACAGGTGCAAAGAAGTTTGCAGAACTTTATTCACAGTAAAACAGAAAATTCCAATATAAAATTTTTTTGAAAGAACCAAGCAATTTGCATTTGAAATGTGCTGGAGAGAAGGAGGGAGGGGGGAGGGGGACCACCAAAATAATTACACTTTTACACCAAGCGTGGAGATATCTAACGATACCAAGCCCTGTAGCTATTCACAAGTCACAACAGGGCTGTACCAACCGTGGTCGAAACACCAGTCTACTCGTTATGATGATACAGATTTTGAATTCATCACATTATATTTGATACCTCAGACCAATATATATCTATCTTGAGCAATTTAGCTACATATTGGTGTTATCGATATTGATGTACACAATTTACAACTTACCAGAAACGAAGATTTAATGCTTCATCTGCGCACTGCAGATCACATTTCTCCGCATGGTAATTGCTTGTCATGCCATCGGGACTGTCATCACAAATGGCCGCAGTGTGCACGGTGGTATGCGCGGTAAAAGGTTTGTGCAACACTTTCAAGCACATGCTGCATTTGTTACAATTATACGGAGCACTGGCCATTCATGTCAAAACTGTTATTTTGAATTAGTGCAGCGATGGTCAGGCTTTGCGCTTAGAAATTGAAATTTTCACATCGCGCAAGGGCACACTATGGATTGATACTCTAGTCCAAACATTTAATTCCATGTGAGCATATATAACGTAAAATTTGTGGTAGAATGTATACATTTTCAGTAGTTTTGTAGCTGTGTTGAGAGTCTTCCTATAAGAGTGGGGTGCATGTCAGACACATCTGGTCGGGCTAGGAGATATCATGACTTGCAATGACGCACTGGACTTCCTGTTTTTCTTTTCTGCACCTTTTTCCCTAGAATTTGATTTACAATTTAAATCTTTATGCTCTCACAGATGTACATAAATTTTGTGAAACAGGCAGGCACTCTTTATTCAAATACATTAAAGGGTGTGTACAGTTCTGGTCGAGGTGAGTATGTAGCTTTTCACGTTTTGTGAGATACTGTATTCAGAAACCACTCTATGAGATGTCAAAGAGCATGCAGTTCTAAGGGGTATCAAAAGTTTATTCGATGAAAATCGGTTTTGAAATGGCTGAGATATCCAAAAATAAGGTGAAACAAAGAGATCCTAATAAAGTTGTGGCATGTCGCCTTTTATTAATAGCACTTTTTTTGATATCTCGGCCATTTGAAAACCAATTTTCATCAAATAAACGTTGAATCCTTCTTAAAATTACATGCTCTTTCATATTTCATAAGAGGCTTTTCATTGTCTCACTTAAGAATGTTCAAAACATGAATCCCCACCTCAACCAGTACTGTACAGTCCATTTAAGTTTTAGGCCACCTGTACAAGTAGCAAAGACAGCAAACCTGCATATGTGCCAAATATGTTATCCAAGCACAGAAGTGTTTTTAAGGAAAAGAAAAAAAAAAACAGAGGGAAGGCTTGTCCTGCACAGCACATGTAACCTTTGAAAGTCTTTTGTTTTTAAAATATGTCTGTTCTCTCCCAGGCTCCATACTGCAGCACAGAGTGCCGGGACCATGCACTGGCCCAGTATCATCAAGTCCTGTGCCCTGGTCAGCATCCACCCGACCCAGACCACCCCCTGTTCATCCTTCAAGAGGCCTGGAAGTGAGTTAGCTGCCATGTGGACACTGCCATTATTGCAGCAGTAATGTAGGACTTGACATTAACAGTGGCCTGGTGGCCCAGGGCTACTAAAAATTGGTGTTAGGCCACCCAACTTCCTAAAAGGTTATTTTTGGGTGGCCCAATCAGGCAACTAAAATTCAAAATTGATTACTATGTTCCCTTTTATTTAGAGTCACCACATTTCTTTTTTGAGGCACTAAGATTTTGAAATTACTTTAAAGATTTTAGTGGCCTGAATGGGCTACCAGAGAAACAAGTTAGTGTTGAGTCCTGAATAATAGGAATTATATTGTGCACGATGTATCAGCTTAACAGTCTACTATGTGTATGCAGTGCACATTGTGAACTTGTGGTAGATTGCAAAGTTGCAAAAACTGCTACCTTGCAGGAGTGGTAGAACATTATGTGTGTGTGTGGGGGGGGGGGGGGGGTAGTCCTTGTGGTTGCATAAGGTTGGGTCAAGGGTCAAGATGTAAGATAAGTTTTGCTTAATTTTTTTCTAATTCTTATTGACAAGGACTTCACAAAGTTTCTTTCAATAAGATATCCAAAAGGCATCATGTTGTAAGGTGATTTTTATACCACCATTGTGAATTATTGCAACATTTTGATGATTCTTTCTCCCACAAGCTGACCTCAGCAAACACATTTTCAAACTTCTTCCCGTCGATATCAGGACAATGCACTACCCACCCGAAACAGCAAGCATCATGTTGATTGCCAAGATGATTGCCACCATTAAACAGGTAAGGCTGGTGAACTGGGAAAATGATGTTTGCATGTAGTCACAATTGCATGACCAACAAAGTAATTATACAGATATCATGGTACTTTCAGATGACTTTTATGTTTGTTTTTTAGGCCTCACTTTGTATACTTCGATGATTTTGTGGCATCCAATATGTTGCCTTCCTACACATCCATCAGTGTACCTTTGTGTGTGTGTGTGTGTGTGTGTGTGTGTGTGTGTGAATGCGAACCTTGTGGCAATTCACTGCCGAAGAATTAGAGGATTAGACAGAGTAAACAGATCTAGTTAAGCTACAAATGTAATTGTGATGCTATGTAAATGTGCGGTACATATTGAACCAAGAGGTGTATCTTATGTTCACTAGATGTGTTTGATATGTCTGTAGAGCCTATAGATCACCTCAGCATCCCTGTGCTCTACATTCTCACATGATACCATCCAGGCAGTAGAGATTTTACAAACCTATTCACTAAAGAAAGTGGAAATTCTCGGTATGATGTGTGTATATCCATATTAAGAAGATGCAGTTTAGAAAATAAAAGAATGAAGTGTAAATCAACGCTTAGAATAGTAATGAGGAAAGAAAAAGCAATGTTCTTCCTGTGTCCCATTCTCTCTTTCCCTGTTATTTGGCTGTGAATTATTTACTTTTAGGCCAAATGCGAGGAGGAGGTTATTGCAACGTTTCAGCAGTTTTGTCATGCACCGAGGAATGAGGAACGAGAGCTGTCTCACAAACTGCTGGGAGAACAATTTAAGGTAATGCCACCAAAAAATTGTGTTTGAAGTGCAAAATAGTTATCAGTGTCCATTGTATGTCCATCAATAACGGCTGACTTTATTTGCCACTGGAGTCCTTTCTTTGCTAAATGGCAGGTACATTGTATCTTGTAAATAAATGCTGATGATTAAAGATTACCTAATTGCCTTAAATCTGTATTTTGTTATCATTGCATTCCTCTAGGACTGAGGCGCATTGTTATAACTTAGTGGGCTGGGTAACCTACAATTATGTCAAGTTTGGAGGAATTAACTGAATGCTATTGAGAGATGTCTGGGTGTTTATTTATGCAGATTTTAATAGGTATATGAAGTGTACTGATATTTTGTAATTACTAGACTTTTATTGTAGTGGTAATATAAGTTGCCTAATTTGCTAATAACTCAAGGTATCATATTTCCTTCATCTGCATACAGGGACAGTTTGAGACACTCCAGTCCATCTTACTCGATGCGTTGTACGAGGAAACAGTATCACAGGTAGTTACTTGTACTTGGAGTCACTTTTTCCTAAAACAGCATGTTTAGGTAGAGAAATTTCATTTTTTTTTTCTCTCAGTTTCAGGTGGATTTATCTCTGCAAATTTCCATTTCAACCCATCAAATACAAAACAATGATAATAGCAATAATCTGCTTACATCTACCACTATCATTTATTGCTAATATTTCATAAGATCCATGTAGGAAAAATTATTGTTTTTCACCTGTACCCTACTTTGGGTATAACGTTAGTTGTCCTGATTGCAGAATCATCTAAAGCAACCTAATCACTGAATTCACAGCTGATCAAGAATGTAAAAACACAATTTAGAAGATTAGGGCTATTGTTATGTCTCATAATGGCAAATTGTCATAAATTTCTTATCCATTTTGTGCAGAGTGAATTAGTTTAGCCTGTGCCATGTTATCTTTCTTCAATAAGTGTAACATATGCTGGAAGTCCAATTGTTGAAATTAACATTTTCTTCTCTTTGCTTGTTCAGATATACTGTCTTATGCTGAATCATGTGAAGAAGACATATGTATATTGCTAATTTGTGGGGAATATATTGTTTTCAGTGCATTGACTGTGTGTAGTAAGTGGATATATAACATAAGATATTTGAAGTCATATATTTATTTGTAGTGGTTTACTAAAGATGGTCTGGAGTCTCTTTTTGCCCTAATTGGCATGAATGGACAAGGTGTTGGGTCAAGGTAAGTCTTAAGGTTATCTACTGCAAGGCATAATAAATCGCTTTGGTTTCATATGTCTCATTTTAATGCAAGTGTATGTTTGCATCATCTATTTCTCATAGACTTTCTTTTGAGCACTAAAATGTACTCTATGGTAGAATATGCTATACCCTGTCATTAAATGTGGTTGTTTGTTTGTTTGTCATTTTTTGTTGGTTTAATGGGTTTGCATGTTACTGTTATTCAGTTTATAAGATGCCTAATAATTTCTCACTGACAGGAAGTGCTAAACCCGTTGAGGACGAGTCCCAAGTATACTCATGCAAGGGTCTATTGGAGATGCATGTTGTAGCAAAATCAGGCCACCCTCAACGGGTTAACTTATTCTCAAAGATGTGAATATTGCAAAGAAAAGATATTGATGCTGATAACTTGATTTCTCAGATGGGAGTTACATTACAAGGGTTCAATGTAGGTTTCTAATACTCTCTGTGACTTCACCATTCATGATGTATTTTTACTTTAACCCTAACTAGGCCGGGGGGCCTCCGAGGCCCCCCCTCAACGTTCCGCGCCATGTATCGCTATCGCGAAAAGCTATCGCCCCGACGTTTCATGACTTTTTTCTTTCGAGTCTCCCGCATCTTTTGACACCAAATTTGCGATGCCCGGGCATGCGGTTCCGAAGTTGCGCATAAATATGTACGTGCATGTCAGACCAAAAACTGCTCAAAAACGTGAATTCGTGTACAATTTCAATGCAAACTGTGCTTACAAGCAAATTTCATAAAAGCATGATTATTTTGGGGTTTTATTGATTAAAATCAATTAATAATATATTTTCTTGTTCAGAACAATGTCGCAGACAAATTTCATCGAAAAAACAATGAAAAACATAAAGTCGAAAAGACAAAGAAATACATAAGAAATTAAAAAACAATAAAATACTTCAGAAATTTTTTCTGATGGCACAATTTTTTTCTCTTACATTTGCTAAGGACACTAAAAAGAATATTTACACAAAAAATGTGCCTGTTTTGAGCTTTATTTAGTGATTTATACCAAATTGTCTGATTTCATGCATCATTATGCATAAATTAGCATAATTTAACATAAATGATAATTTTTTGATAAATTAACTTCACGGTACTCTAGATTACGCGGTCGACGGCCGATATCTGGAGGGGGGGCCTAGGAGGCCCCACCCCCGGCTCTATCATCTACCTAAATAGCCCGGCCTAGTTAGGGTTAATACTCATGTGCTCTTCAAACAAGTTAGGCATGTGCAAATACTTTAACTCCACAATGCACTATATGAGTTAGTCTTGTTTGGCTTGTCAGTAGTACTATGAACTGGGATTCCCTTGAACTAAGACTACTTATGATAACCTCTACCCACCCCCTCCCCACCCCCACATCTGAGATGGACCCATCATGCATTCCTCTTATGTTTTATGCTCCAGCTCTCTGAGTGTGTATGTACACAACTGTGATGCTTTGGATCTGCCAGAAGAGGAGAGGGGAAAGCTTGACCAGTTCATTGACCAGCTCTACGTCGCCATGGAAAAAGGTATTGGCTGTCCATTATAATGTTGTGCTAACCTCTGAGCTCGGGAAATGTGAGGTTGCTGTGTGTCGATCATTTAGGCCTACTGATATTCCTGATGTAATTTGAACTTTGTTGTCGTTTTGGCTGTTTGATATCTTATGATGACCAACAAATCTTTTTTTGGGAGGATGAATTAGTTCAGAATCTTCCTCACCACATTTTAAATGAGATCAATGATGTGATGAACTGTTGAATAATATAATTAAGCACAGTGATGTTAATCAAGGTCACACATGAGATATTAGAAAGGGCTACAATATGAAATACCATTTTATGTATAATTAAGTGAAGATTTCACTATAGCCATGGTTACAATAAGTAAGTGGCTGTAATTCTCCATTACAATTGGCTTTGGGGCAAGAATTTGAGTTTATTGCTACTCTTCTGCCTTTTGTCCTACGTCATCACATTCAGAATCTGGTAGCTTTCTGAACTGCGAGGGCTCTGCACTTTATCGACTGCAAAGTTGCTGTAAGTACATGTAGCTACCAGATGCAATTGTAGACTCCTATGTCACAGTCATTGGTTATGAATTTAAGAGAGGAACAAAATATACAGGCCCGTAACTAGGATTTTTAGGGGGGGGGGGTCAGAATTAGAAAAAATAGACCGCTTCCGGGTTTAATCAGCTGACAAGCAAAAAAAGGCTCCCCCGTGCAATTTTTTTTGTTTCTTGTACCACTTCCGGGTTTCATGTGCTGACTAGCAAAAAAACGAAAAAAAAACCAAAAAGGCTTTAACGCAATTTTCTGGTGCCACTACAAGCCTCTTTTCATTTTGTTTTCTTCATGAGGGGGGGGGGGGGGGGAGGGGGGGTCCACAACTCATTTTTTTCTTTTCATTTCTTTTATTTTTTGGCTGCTGGCAAACGGGGGGGGGGGGGTTCATGGTATCTAAACATATGTAATCACAAGAGCAGTTGTATGGAGAGAATGGGAAGGGGAAGATGGTGGTCTTCGTTCAACTTTGTTTGTCAAAGGTGGTGTTCAAACACAACTCCAATTCCACAACTACCATGTCAGGATATGGTTCACTATAAGTGAGTGAATGAACCCTTGCCCTTGCGATTCATGAGATGCAAATAATTTCCTCTACTTTCACCCAGTAGCAATGGTATCTGCTCTGCTCGCTTTGTGTGTCCGTTCTGAGATGGTACTGTTGCATGGTTTTCCCTTTTATCTTCTCTTTTTCCCCCTTCCTCCTTCATCATTGCCATATACTCCTCCTTTTCCCATTTATCTCCTTGTCAACCTTCTTCTTCTTCTTCCTTGCAGGTAATCACAGTTGCACACCAAATGCAGAAATAAGATTTCTTCACAACAACTCCACGTTGAGCCTGGTTGCAGTAGCAGACATAGCTGAAGGGGAGGTAGGCACTCGTCAAAGTCTTGTACATGATGATTTAATGAAGCTTTTGTTTTTCGTAAACACATACATTATAGGTCATAACTTTTGATCCATAACTCCATTTGTGACTAAACTTGGATGGTAGATGTCCCTTGGGGAGTGGATGATCACCACAAGGTCAAAGGTCACAAGCAGGGTTCAACGAACTTTAAGAGTCCAATGTGAAGTTTTTATGGCGCGTTTGTATTATGGGTCATAACTTTTGATCCATATGTCCATTTGTGACCAAACTTGGATGGTAGATGTCCCTTGGGGAGTGGATGGTCACCACAAGGTCAAAGGTCACAGGCAGGGGTCAACGAACTTAAAGGGCCCAATGTTAAGTTTTTATGGGACGCTTCTTTTTTGCCATAAATTTTTACCCTTTTATATCTCTTTTTATCTGTAATATCTCTTTTTTTTTTAATCTGTTATATCCCATTCGCGTACAATTTCTTGTACGCTAACAGGTGAGACACATTATGGCACTTGCCTTGTTCTAAAACCTGTTTGTAGTTATACATATAGGTATCACTTGGAGGTCCCTTTTCATTTCTTAAAAAACCTTGTACATCCTCTTCACTTTCAACTCGAATAATTTTTGAAAGGATGATGCTATTGCTTTGAAAACTAGTATTAATCATGGATAGTATGTGTTGATAGAGTGTGCAAAATTTCAGCTTAATCTTGTGATCCCTTTGTTGTGGTTACTAAGGGGTTTTACATTCTGTTTTTTTTTTTTTCCCTATTCATTACACAGAGCCCTGCGTGGTGAGATTAACCCATTGAAGACTAGTCCCCAGAGTAATCTCGGGCTGGGGTGAATGGGAAATGTGTGTTATAGGAAAATCATTTAACGTTCAAAGAGTTAAGCACTTAAATAGACGCTGAACTTCAAAGCCTCTTTTCTCAGTACCACATGTCCAGAGTGTGTACTTTCTTTCCATTATTTTGATAGGTGAGAAAAGTCCATTTGTATCGAGTTATACATTATTTTGAAGCTTAGGGTCTGCATTTTTAGAATCTGCCTTGAACTGAAAATCCCTGTCTAAGACTTTTTGATGGTTTTGTGATGCAGGGTCATTAAAAAAGAGGAATGCGTTGTAGAAATGCACAAAGTTAAGCTTGGCATTTATACTCGTTCAGATTTGATTGCTTTTATATTTTTCTCTTTGTGTGTGTGTGTGTGTGTGTGTGTCTTCTTCTTCCTCTCCGTACAGGAAATCCTGATAAGCTACCTGGATGAGTGTAGTAGGGAAAGAAGTAGACATTCCAGGCAAAAAGAACTCAGGTATAAACTATGTGTTGGAAAACAAAGAAAGTTGATATTACTGACCATATTGTTATGAAGGGTAACTATATACCATGTAGAACACAATTGAGCACCACTCAATGGGGGGGGGGGGGGGTTCAAATTGAATAGGTTGATATGGGTAGAGCAGCTACATGATTAGTTAATTTTTCAAAATGTGTCACTTCTCAACCTAATGGACATTACATAAACCATTTTTTGAATATTTCTTCCTCATGTGTGTAACAGCATAAAGTAACTTAATTTGTTACATGTATTTCTTAGACATGTTTGCATGTTTTTCATCATTTATTGAGTTATCTTTCATTTGACTTATTTGGTTTAGAGATCTAGGAAGGGAATTTTCATTGTTACATTGTCACAAAGCAATTAATTGTTAATGCACACAAAACAAATTTGATCAATCAATCCAACCCGTTTGACTTTTTGTTGTTATTGTTGTTGCTGTGAGATACGTGAGGAAACAGCTCTATCCCTAGATGTGCTTGATTGTGCTCTCATTGCAGGGAAAACTACTTATTCACATGCAACTGTTCAAAGTGCCTCCAGCAGTGCGATGACCCTGACATCACATCCAGTGAAGAAGAGGACGATGATGACGATGATGATGAGGATGATAATGGTGGAGGAGATGACGGTGGGCAGGAGAAAGATGGAGAGGAGGAGCGAATAGGAGATAAAGTTGGAATGGACACAATGGACTGGAAGGAAGGGAGAACATGAGAAAAAATTTGGATTAGATGGATGATGTGCCTTTTTTACTGTGACTTTGCCAGTCAATTTCTCACATTTCCTGGAGGTAAACTCAGGCAGACTTGTGACAAAGACACTCTGCGAATCAAATCGTTACATGGAGGAGAGGGGATGCTCTGTGACCTCAGCTTTCTGCCAAATCTAGTGTTCAGGCACCTTGTTAGTCAAGTTTTCTCACCTAAACTTCTTGAGTACACCAAACATTGTTAAACAACCACACCAAAAAATAATGAAAGGATGTTTTCATTTTTAATCAAGGCAGATTTTGCTTTCATTATTGCATCATGAAATTATGATATAAATCCTCAGTTTTCCCAATTTTTGTCTCACCTGCATAGCAGAAGCGAGACATAGTTGTCACTTTTCCGTCAGCAGTGCCAGCACTCATTGTCAACAATAACTTTTCACAGCTTTGAACTATGACTGCTAAGCTCTCGCCACAGGCATATAGCCTAAAAATGCTGGTCAAGTTCGAATAGGGCTTAAATTAGAGGTCAAAGGTCAAAAGGTCAATGAGCTTTCCCTGATGATCACTGTTCTCATAGTGCTGTGCTCTACTCTGAATAAATTTCCACAGCCTTGAGCTATAACCACCAAATTCACACCATAGGTACATCACCAAAAGATGCCAGTCAAGTGTGAATATTGGTGAGGCCAACAAGGTCAAAGGTCAAAAGGTCAATAAACATTTCCAGATAAGCACTATAGTCATAGTATTGTGTACTTTTAATAACTTTCCACAGCTTTGAGCTACATTTGTATGACCATCAAATTCACACGAGAGATGCTGGTCAAGATTGAATGCCACTCCAGTTAAGTTCAACAAGGTCAGAGATCAAAAGGTCAATGTGCTTTTCCTGATAAGCACTGTACTAGCAATATTGAGGTGTGCTCTCAGTAGCTTTCTACAGCTTTAAGCTGTGACCATGAAACTTGCACCAGTGGTACATTACCTGAAGATGCTAGTCAACTTTGAATATTGGTGCAGTCCCACAAGGTCAAAAGGTCTAAGAACTGACATTTATAAAACACTTTTATCGCAAATTGCGATGTGCAGGCGAGACATTGCTTAGCTTTTGCCTTGTACTACATGCCAAACATATATTTGAGGTAATGCTGGGTTTTAGAAGTACCAAGTAATGACATTTGTTGATGTCTTTGTTTTTGAGCATAGGCACTAGCCCTTGGTCAGAAACAAAGGGGGATCATACAAGTTGTAGTGTTCCCCCCTTGTGATTTGAATGGGTGTTTTAATAATGCCCCAGGTCTAACAAATCAGAAATGTGCACTTCTACAAATTCTTTGTGCATATTCCTGAATTCGTGAATGAAGAGCATTTACAGCAAAACCTAGCAACTGCTATTTTGGAATTTTTCACTGAATAATTGCAGATAACCACAAAAAGGTGATATTTTAGTTGATCATGCAAATGTTTTCATCAACGATGTTGTTAAAGGTCAAAAGTAAACAAAATTTGACCCTGCCTACATTGTGTAGCACTTTGTTACATGTGGGGGGTTACATGAAATGTATCATGTTAATTTGATATTGAAAACAGTGCAGACATGTGTACTGCTTTATGCCTGTTATCTTTATTTAAACATCCATTTCAAGTGTTAGGACTTTTTTTCCTGATAGGTATATACAGAATTAAAACAGTGAACTTGATTATAATTTACTATTAATTTGACCTTCAAATCTCAGCAGAGCACCTTTTGGATCTTTCAAATTTTAATGAACACATTTCAAGTAAGCATTTATCATAATATTTACCTGTGTGTATGTTGTAAGTTTTCAGTGTGACTAACTTTGTGATGCATTGAGACTTCAAATTATCCCATCCACATTTGCCATATATGTTTCTCTCTGTTGGTGACATCAACAAAGCTGACATTTTTGTTTTTAATGATAAATCTATTACATTCATGATTGATGTTGAGTCACTTTCAGTGTCACTGTCCAACTGTAATCTGTTAAGGAAATCTTTTTCACAAACTTCACTGTCACTATATGAGGATCAGAATTTGACATGCAAGTTTCATCTCCTTTGCTGGGAGATGTGGTGAGTCTGGCGATGCGATTCCTGACATCTTTGGTGGCGTCCCAGGAAGTGTGGTACTTGTGGAGTCACTCAAATAAACAAAACATCAGGCCTTTTCTGTGAGGATAGTTCGAGGTTTATTCTGGGTAAACATGGCTCCGGTGTCACACGCTTTTACATATAGGGGTAAGCGCCCTCTATAGTAATAAACATTATAATGTGCATATGTCTTAAACACAACATATTTTCCCCCTTTTAAAGGCAGGGATATATATATTCCAGAGAATAAAGAGAGTCCAAATGTTCAATGTCCAAAATAGCGTAATCAATTGTTCATGAGTCCAATAAGTGTCCGATAAGCCTGAAATCTATTTTTTGAGTTTTCTGTATTTAGCGTGAATCCTAAAGGTCATGCTGCATTATTTGTTTGTGGTTTTAGTTCACCAATAATCATTCAAATACCGGGGCCGTCGTCGTTGTCGTTCTGAGCGTCGTGGTTGGACATCACCGCGCTCATGTTGTCGATGATCTTCTTCGACCACGGGGAAGGGGAAACCGACATCGTTGTCAGTTTCGCTTCCAGGTTTGCTTGCTACTAGACGTCTCGCGTTCCACTTTGTGTTGTCGCTCAAAAGAAACACATTGCTTCCAATCAGCTTTTTGATTCGCTTTGGAGGAGACAGTGCTGATGCGAGCTTGTGCTTCCTAAAAGGCCGCGCGACACGAACCCAGTCTCCCACTTTGAATAGTGGTTGTCGTGCGCGTCGTCGTTGATCCGTATACGCTTTCACTCTTTCTTGGCGTGCTGCGATTTCGGATGCTTTTTCCTTCACCTTGGCAGTTGGTGGGGTCCTAGGTTGCATAACGTTCAACCCCAACCGAAGATTCCGATTTATCATCAGTTCTGCCGGCGTCATGCCTGTAGTCGCGTGCGGTGTCGACCGATACGTACGGAGGAAGATCTGGATTGCTTCATCAAATCTCTTCCCCTCCGCGATACTCGCTTTGATGCTCTCCTTCAGGATGCGATTCAGGCGCTCAACACCACCGTTCGCTTGCGGGTTGTATCGCGATGTCAAATTGTGACGGATATCATATCCAGCGAGGAAAGCTTCAAACTGGTCCGAAACAAACTGCGGACCGTTGTCAGTGGTGATCGACTCTGGTAGTCCCCATCGTGTGAAGATTTTCTCAAGAATGTTGATGATTGAGTGCATAGTGACTGTACCAGTAGTTGCAATTTCCGGCCACTTACTATGCATGTCATGCACAACGACCAGAAATCGTTCGTGGTGTGGAGCGGCAACAACTTCGCCGAAGATGTCGACCTGAAGTGCTTGCCATGGTTTTTGCGGCCATGGTACGGTTTGTAGAGGGGCGGGCCTTGCGCTGCCTGCTTTTTCGCTCAAACAGCAGCTTTTGCAATCTTTGACGTGTTGTTCAATGCGTTTGTCTATGCCCAGCCACCATACCGCTGTGCGACATTTCTGTTTCATCCTTACTATTCCAGGATGTCCCTCGTGTGCTATTTGTAGCACTCGCTGCTGAAGCGTCTTTGGAATGACCACTTGTGTTCCGCGCATGACTATCACATCATCTGCAACTGAGAGTTCATGTCTGACTCTGTAATATGCGCTAAATGCGTCCGAAATTTCACTGGGCCATTCTGTTTGCAGGTACAGGTGAACCCTTTGCAGTACATCGTCTGTGCGCGATTCCGCTTTCAATTCCACTTGCGTGACAACCTTAGCGATTGCGTGCGTAATGATCGCTTGCACATATTCTTCCGCGTCATCACTGTTGCTCCGCTGTGTGTGTTCCTGTGCGTCTGCTGTAGCGTGACTCAGCATATCCGCTACTCCTGTTGCGCGAACCGGACACGTACTCCACCTCGAAATTGTACTGGTGAAGCCGGACTGACCACCTGTATATGCGCAAGGGCCGATGACCCGATCCTGATGTGGCGAGGAGCGTTGTCAGCGCCTGGTGGTCGGTGCGGAGTTTGAATTTGCGACCGTAGAGATACATATGCCAATGCTCGCATGCAAAAATACATGCCAGGGCTTCGCGTTCCCCTGTAGAGTATTTGCGCTCTGTTTCCGTCAATGTACGCGACCGGACGTTCAGTTCCCGTGACAATTTGCGACATAACAGCGCCAACCGCTGTCCCCGATGTGTCTGTTGTGACGAACGTAACCGCGTCTGGATCAAAATGTGCGAGAACGGGGGAAGACGCGATCTTGTCCTTTAGCAATTCGAAGGCGTTCTGCTGAGCGGGTGTCCAAACCCACTGTGCGTCCTTGTGTAACAGCTGCTGGAGCGGTTCCGCGATATCCGCATATTGTGGTACGAACTTGCGGTAGTAGTTGGTGCTTCCCAGGAATGAACTCAATTCCTTTGCGTTTGTTGGTGCCTTCAATTTGCGAATCGCTGCTACATTGTCGTGCATGGGCATGACTCCTTCCGCGGATACTCTGTACCCGAGAAAGTCGATTTCTCGAGCTGCGAAAGTACATTTGTCCTTGTTGAGGGTCAAATTGTGCTTTGTCAGGCGCGACATCACTTCCTGCAGACGTTGGTCATGCTGAGCCTGATCATTCCCATAAATGACCACGTCGTCGAGCAGGTTTACGACTCCCGGGATTCCTTTCAAGACAGATGAGACAATCTTTTGAAATGCGCTAGGGGCTGAGCTTAAGCCGTACGGCATTCGTCGGTATTGATACACGCCCTCGTGTGTGACAAACGCCGTGAGGTGTCTGCTTTGTTCTGCCAGGGGGACTTGCAGGTAACTCCGTCGCATGTCCAATTTCGTGAAGACAGTCGCCCCATGAAATTTAGCTGATAGTTCATTTAGCGTAGGGAGTGGGTATTTGTCAGGAATGACCGCTTTATTGACTGCCTTGAGGTCCACGCATAACCTCAGTTCACCAGTTTTCCTCCTGGCAATGACAAGGTTTGATATCCAGGAAGAGGAATCAACTCGCTCGATGATAATGTTCGATTCCAAGCGTTTGAGCTCGTGTGAGACTTCCTTACGCACAGAAAAGGGAAGTCTCCGCAGTCCCTGCGAAACAGGCTTTACACTGGGGTCAATCCGGGGGGCATGGCAATAGCCAACGCATTCACCAAAACCATCAAAGGCGGACGGATACCTTGATGTGTAGTCTTCCGCTACTGTCTGAATTTGCTCACCCTTGGGGTCATGCAGTTGGAAACCGAGTTGATCAAACAAGTTCACTCCTATCAAACTTTGTCCATTTGTCACGTAGAATGTGAAATGCTCTAGTCTAACATGCTTGTACTGTACCGGGACTGTGACTGTTCCAAGCACTGAAATTCCAGTGCCATCATATGCCTGAAGTGACACAGTTGTAGGGTTGAGCGCGTACTGCGATAAGTTCTCATGATAGACATGTTCATTCAAGATAGAGACCTTCGCCCCAACATCAATGAGAAGAGGCAGTACATTTCCCCCAATCTCAACATCACAACGCTTGAAGTTCCCTGAGTTTGCATTGTTATTGATTGTGTAGACACTTTCTGGATAGGCAGGTTCATGACTGTCAACATGTTTCACTGGTTTTTGCTTGTTCTTTGACCTGCATACTTTCGCGAAGTGATTGAATTTCCCACATGCTCCGCATTTTTTCCCTTTGGCGGGACAGTCAGCCTTATGGTGATGTGATCTACCACAGTTCCAACAATTACCTTTGCTATTGTATGTGGGGGTCTGTCCTTTTTTCTGTAGGCCTACCCTGTACTGGCTGCCCTTTGCTAGAGTCGCTTTGCGTTTGACTCCGAGCAGCATTCAAACACGAGGGATTGAAGTTTTTTTCGATCAGATGATCCCTGACCATTTCATCTGTTAATTTGTCAAACTTGCAGTCCACTACAAGGCTTTTCAGAGCCGCTACGTACTGGGCTATGGGCTCCCCAGGTCCTTGGACACGTTGCCTGAATTTATACCGTTCAATAATGGTGCTTGTCTTGGGCCCGAAATGACTATCAAGTGCTTTGAGAGTCTCACTGTAATTAGTACACGTACCTGCAGGGTCAAGCTGCGCGAAAATCCGCTGCCCTTCTGTCCCCAGGCAATGGACGAGGATTGCCTGGCGCCGCTCATCGCTGACGGCTGTACCATCTAAGCCGCAGGCGATCAGGTAAGTTTTGAAACTGGAAACCCACCTTGGCCAACTCACTGGAGGCTCACCCGGCGTCGACAGGAAAGGTGTGGGTGCAGGAATACTTATTGTAGCCATCTTGTCGCCAATTTATGTGGAGTCACTCAAATAAACAAAACATCAGGCCTTTTCTGTGAGGATAGTTCGAGGTTTATTCTGGCTAAACATGGCTCCGGTGTCACACGCTTTTACATATAGGGGTAAGCGCCCTCTATAGTAATAAACATTATAATGTGCATATGTCTTAAACACAACAGTACTTCAACCTGATTTCCTCGCAAACAAGCCAACACCATTCACCCAAGGGCTTCCATGAGAAGTTTGTTTCAGTTGTGGTCTCATCATATTTCTGGGGGATAAAGCTCTCTCTGAGGTTGTAATGGCATTTCTTAATCCCCTGTTCCACTATGCCTTTCTTCCCATGATTTGATAATTTTTTTCAGATCGGGAAGAATTGGGTAAAAAATGTGCCTGTCTGGACACAGTATGATGTTAGAACGCTCTAAGAACAATGTGTTTATGACCAACATGTGCTTGATACGCTCTTACTATCTAATGATTGTGAATGAGACGCTGTAGTTACGCTCTAGAACGATGTAACTATGCTGTAAGTGTGATGTTGCCGATGTTATCCAATCTGTGTATGCTGTATTTACGCTCTGAATGATCTACACAATGTTATCACCCTGTTCCCCTGTCCAGAGAGCTGAAAAGTACCGATCTGCCCATAAATACCCTGATTCGGTTGCCGATCCTCGGTCAATCTACTCAAGAGACGTCCCAGTCTGGTGCGGATGGAGTCGTACCAGATCTTTATTTCTTACACTGATTTGCCCAATTTCTTTGCCTGATCTTCCCAAAGCTTGTTCTTTATGTCTTTGCTTTTGTAGTCAGTCTTCTTCCTGTTGAAGAGGATGTCAATTCCTCTTAAAAATTCCATCATGTCCTCTTCTTCTTCCTCTGTCAACATCACATGCAGCCTCTCTTTCTTTGCCCTCTCGGGCGGCTGCTTTGCTGTTTCCTTCTCACTCTCTTCTTTCTCTCCATTCTCTACTATCTCTTCATTCTCTGCTTTCTTTTCATTCTGTTCTTCTTCATTGTATTCAAGGACTTAGGCTACTTCTTTGTTTCCTATCTTAACAACTACACTGGCGTAGACAACATCCTCCTCAATATTTTTGCTTCTCGACCTCTTTGATCTCCTTCTGGTAGACATTTTGACAGCAAACTGTCCAGCATATTGGCTGTGTCGATTTTATATTATTGGCGAGAGTGGAAGATGTGTGTTATTGAGTCTGGGAAAGTGTAGGACAGCATAGCTAAAGCAGAAACAGCATGACTGAAGCGGGAATAAAGTGTTCTGAGAACGACGTAGGAACAATCCTTGATTCTATACGATCTATCGATTTAGGGGTCTAGTTTATTTCCCATTCTTGTGCCAATGTTACTATGCTCAGAAAGACCTTGTTACGCTCATCCCGCAGTGTTTACACTGTCGCTATGCTCTCCCTGTTTGCTTTACAATTAAAAATACATGTAGGTCAGTTTTGATCGGGGAGATCGAGAAGAAATTTTGAACAGGTTCAAAATTTCTTCCCGATCTGAAAAAATGCGTGCTCCAACTCCATCCTCGAAATGCTGCTGGTATGATGCTTCCGATCCTTCTACGCTTTTGCCACTCTCTCCCGATCGGTCCAGATCGTGATAGTGGAACGGGGGCTTTAGTAGAAGTTGGAAACTGGACTCTTTATCCTAATTTGGGTATACTGAATCAGACAAATCCGATTCACATAATTTATAACTTTTGACTATCTACTTTGCATAAACAAAATAGCTGCTGAATAAATGAAAATGTGCAATTAAGAACCACATTTTCCAGGCAATCTGTAAAGTATTGATTCAAAGTCTTTATATTGTACATTGAATGGCATTTATAGTTTGATGAACAAACATTTCTAAGGTTCTAAATCGTTCACATGTTTCAATAGTATGCAATTCACTGAGACAAGCAAATTACAGCATACACCATATTCAGTATCTTTTCAGGGTTAGCAGAAATCCAGTTATCATTGTTGTTAAAAGATATGATATTCTAATATGTATGTGTTAGGACCTGTTAGGATTGCAGGCTTTACCCTTTCAAGACAATAACTTGGATATTTCCACTAATGTGCCTTGCAGTATTCATCACTATTAGTAGGTATACACAGAGTCCTCATTCTCTTTAAATTTCCTGTATCAGTAGAAATGTGTTCTCAGACACAAGGCCACTGCCCCACTCCTCTGCAGTAGGCAGGAATGTAATGAATGGACAGTTCATAATGTGCCTCTTGTTTTGCAATTCACGATTTGGCTGCATTTGGGGATGAACTGCTTGTAGTATCAAGTCAAACCAAAAACAATTTAAGCTCTTTAGCTTTTGTGAGCTTGGGCCACTGCTTAACAGCAGACACTTGGGGGGGGGGGGGGGAGGCTTGTACTAACCCATCTCTAGAGACCACATGACTAAGGCAGCTGACTGATGTCCTGAAGCAGCGTTTTTCCAAATGGAGTTTAAGCCCAAACTCCTTTAGCTGAGTAAGAACTTTGTTCAGGCTCAGCTAAAAAGATGTTCTTTGAAGGAGGGGGAGAGACCAGGAATTCATCGACATACACCAAGACATCCATCATTGCCATGTCGCACACAATACATTTCTCTGGTTGGTGTTGAAACATGGATGGTGCATTAGTGTTGCCTTGTGGCATCTTGTTAAATTTGCAGAGGCCAAGGGGACACCAGGAGGTAGTCTTGGGCTTGTCCTCCTCTTCCATCTCAGCTTGGTGATAGCCAGATTTTAGGTCCAGGGTGGAGAACCACCAGACTCCAGATAGGATGTTGAGTGTGTCTTCGATCTTAGGATGTTGTACTGGTCCCGTATGGTGTGCTGGCTGACCCTATGGTAGTCTACACAGAGCCTCAGATTGTCATTCTTCTTGCATACTTGGAAGAAGGGGAACGCAAATGGACTGTGTGAATTATGGATGATTCCATTGTCCTTCAACTCCTGCAAATGGCGACAGGTATCAGCATAGTCAGCAGGTGGGATTTTTGTCCTACAATCAAATGCGGTGCTTGATTGATTGATAGATTGATTGATTTTATTTTCCGTATAAAAACAACAACGGCTGGCTGGCCCATATTCAGCGATGCCATATACAGCGATGCCAATATGGCATCGCTGGTCTTCCATGGGGTCCAGAACATGAAGTTATGAAAATACAAAATGAAATTATGAAATACATAACTTGTAAACATGGAAATATTTGAAATACATAGATTGTTAGAGAAAAAACCAACAACAACATATTACAGGTGATACAAGCAAATAACAAAAGAAAAGGATACAAGGGAAAGAGAAGGGGAAAAAAAATAAATCATAAGTTATAATAACCTGTACTAATTATAACCAATTCAAATAATTTAGTAATAGCTCTTTCTCATTAAAAGAAAAAAATTAATGGGGCAGTGACCTTAAAACATACTTATTCTAGATTTGAATAAATGAACACTGGGGGAAATCTTCGTCGGTTGAAAATGATAAGGGCGTTAAGTTGTCACAAAACCCATAGTGTTCAAGATAACTTAATGCCCTTCTCATTCTCAACAGACGACTTTATATCCATGGGAAGTTCATTATATTCCTCAGTATATCTATATTTAAATGATTTCTTCAAATATTCAGTTCTAGGTTTTGGAAGTCTTAATTTTTGTCCAAAACAGGAGGGATAGGAATGAGTTACAAATTAAAATTCATCTTTTAAATACGAAGGGGTTAAATTAATCATTATCTTATACATAAAAGAAAGGGAGTGATGATATCTTCTTTGGTCAAGAAGTTGCTAGATTAGGGTTGTGCATTTTGAGAACAGAAACATGAGAATCAGGTTGTAATCTTAATGTAATTCGACCGGCCCTATTCTGTAATTTTTGTAATATATCTAGGTGTTTCTTAGACGATGACCCATATATAATGTCTCCACAATTAAAATGAGGAAGAATCAATGACTTATGAATTAATTTCAAAATCAATTCACTGACAGAGTGTCTTACTCTACTTAGAAAACCTACCATCTTTCCCATTCTTATCAACATACTTTCAATATGAAATTTCCAGTTTAAATTTTCATCACACCACAGACCTTATATGACAAACTTGATTCAGAGGGGTGTTGAGTAACGAGAGTCGTAAAACATTTTGTTTGGACATCATGTGGTTGCTTCCAATTAGCAGGCATACAGTCTTCTGACAGTTCACACTTAACTTATTTTGACACATCCAGTTATACACATTTTTAAAATCCAAATTAAGAGCAAGTTCAATGTTCAATACTGAAAAATGAGAAAAATATAAAACGGTATCATCAGCATATGATTGCACTTTACAGACTTTGACATGTTGTACCAAATCATTGATATAAATTCTAAAGAGCAGTGTCCCAGAAGGGAGCCATGAGGGACACCGCACGTTATAATGGATTCGGAGGAAAGTTTGGAGTTGACCACTGTTTGGCAGACTCTGTTCATCATATAACTTCTCAGCCAAGCACCGGGAGTACCGTTAATGCCTACTTCCCTAAGCTTCTTCATTAGAATATCACAGTTCACTGTGTCGAAAGCTTTTCTGAGCTTTCATAACTGTGCTTGACATAACTGTCTCCCACCATCACAGTAATCTTTACTGTGGACTCATTGGAATCACTGACATGCATCCACATATCAACGGTCATGGAACACTTGCATTCTTCATCAGGGTAATCTTTTTAAACAGCTTGTAGTAGTATCTACCTGCAGAGACCTGATCCATCGATCAAAAGCAACCTCTTTCCTTCTTGCAAACTCCACATGGGTGTCCCCTTCATGCGATCTGATATTGCGAAACTGTTGCCAATATGCTTCCGGCACCTGTTCATACGACTGGAGAACAGCATCTCTCATTGCCTCATATAGTCAAATGCCTGCTCGAAACTCAAAGAAGAGAAAGCAGCCTAGGCCTTTTGTGTTAGCACCTGTTGTACCAGCAATACCCACTCATCCCTTGGCAACTCTTAACTTAGTTGCTACCCTCTCAAACATGACGAAAAACAAGTCCGAGTCATTCTCATCAAATTTTGGCATTAGTTTGACTCTACTTGACAAATCAAATTCACTTGACATCTGACTTCTATTCTGCACGGAATCTCTGGCGGCCTGCAAATTCATCTCTTCCAATCACATCATTTTGAACTCAAGTCTTTTCCTTTCCATCTCATGATCATGTTCTGCCGCTGTGAGCTTATCTCTCCGCTCTTCAATCTTTAACTTCTCCTTCTCACTCAAGTCCTCTGTCTGTGATTTGATATCACCATCATTGTCTGAAAGTTCAACAGTAGGCGCAGTGCTTAACATCTCATGCTTTACTTCAGCATCAAATATTTCTGCCTTGCGTGTGGAACCAGTCAGATATACTCCTAGCCTATTACCTACATTCCTCAAATTGGTCTTGACCAGCCTTTTAAATGCGGTCACCGTCAAATCCTGACTAAGGAATTCTTCAACATCAAAATCGGCTTTAATAACTACCGGTACTGTGTAATGCCATGGCTATGTAAGTATGACTGTACGAAATGCACATCACTGAATCGAATGCCAAAGCAAACGAAAGGCAAAATGAAACGACCACAAATGGGTCCGGGAGAATGAACAAATAGACTTAGTCACCAAACGTCAACCGCAAAATCTTTGCAGCAAGCATGCATACAACCAACTCCAGGTCATAAAGGCTTCACTTTACTCGAGAAATGGAGGCAACAGGTGTGTGCATAGTCGGCAGGAAGGATGTGTCTGCAACTCTCATGGAATGGCGTGTTGTCCTACAACCAAATGGGGTGCTTGACAGCATCATGTTAACTGTCATCTTGTCCTGTGAACAACCTTTTGATGCTGATTAGTCTTTGCATTGTGAAGATCTGCTTCCAGAATCCCTTTTCATTGGTGACAATGAGAATGGTATGCAGAGCACTGTGTAGGTTTGTGCATTGTACCACAGTTCTTGCATGCTTGACCCATGTGCATAGCGTGCGCAGAAGTCTTATGCAAACAGCTTAGTTGGCTTATGTGTGCTGTACTTTCTCATGAGTTGGGGTAATGTTCAGGGCTTCTTCCAGTGTCAGCTTTTCATCTCTACTGAGAAGTATCTTCTGGACCTCTGGATGTCTTATGCCTGCAATCAGGACCTCGATCATGCATTCTTCTATGATAGCTTCTGTCTGGAACTTGCACTTCACAGCTTTTGTCCTGTATCTCAGCATGAAGTCATCTATTTGCGTATTTAACCCTTGTCGATAATGCTGAAGTTCAAGACGAGGGATCTTGAAGTTTTCTTGTGGTTCTATTTGATTAGAGAAGACATTCCAAACATTTACTTGATCCTTCAGTTCATCACCTGTCAATGTCCATGTATTAAACATCCACAACCCTTCTTTCCAGGCAACTTGATGATGTAGGTATGCTGCTCTACATCCCGGATTTTCTTGATTTTGAACCTCATATCATCCAATGGTAGAAATTCACAAAGTGCTTGAACCCTGTCTGGGTTTGATCAATCCATGGTTGGTGTAGGTGATGATGCTGATGCCATGGTGTCTACACTGCTATTCCGGGAAAATCAACAAAATCTTTATCTGCAATCAAAGTACACTTTACACTGTACATATATTACACTCTATACCTACATGTACATGTGTATGCAGTCAGGTGACAAATACAGTGCAAGCATAACCCAAATGTGTATAGTGCTATACACTTGCAGATATTGCTTAACCTACACACTGTTGTACATGTAAGTTGTATGAACTGGTACTGTCTGCAGTCAACATGAAGATGTGTACTAAAAATACACAATTCACATGTACATTCATAACATGCAGTAGCAGGACATTTCCATGTTCATATCCAACCATGACCATATGCATGCACCCAACACATCATAAATACATCATCATAAATGTTACACAGACTTGGTGCCAACGAAGGGCTTGAACAGGGCCTTGATGGGTCCAGCCTTGGTTATAGATGGGTAAGATTCCATGTGCACTACTGCCACCAGCCTATTGGGGGCTCTCCTTGAGAGTGGCCACTGGTTAGTGATCATGAATGAACAAAGTGGCAATGGACTGTTCTCCACTATCATCCTCATGCAGGCTCTCACACAATCAGCTCCAGAAAAAGAGATATGTGTTGGGTTGCCGGGACGTCTAGAGATGTGTGCAGATGTCTATCTCTCTCCATTTGCCCATGGCCATTTCCCTATGAATACCTTTCAGCCATGTGTTTTTGGACCAGAGTTGCATTGGTCTCTTAGGAAAGTCTCTGGGTCTGGGCTTCTTCTTGCGGGTTGATTTTGAGTTGCTGTTGTAGGTTGTTCACAACATCTTGAACTTGTTTCAACTGCTCAGACATTGGGGACTCTTCGTCCTTGACAGCGTGGGTGTACACTGGGGTTGTTTGTTTGCTCAGCTTCTGAGCTGCTTGGTACCTGTCCTTCTCTGTCTGCTGCTGCTTCTCTGGGAGGAGCTTTGGCTATATGCAGGTCAAATGCAACGGGTAAAGGTACAGTGTACACCCTTTGTTGAACTGGTTGGGCCAAATGGTGTCTACCCTCTGTTTTTCTATTTCCCCCTTTTTTCTCTGCTTTCAATAGAAAATCCTGTAGCTGAAGGAGGAAGTCTAAGACCACTTTGCCATTATGCTGAAAACAGGAGCACACCTAGAGATAGAGGCCCTCCACAACTGTGGTGCTTCCATACGCCATCTCAAGTCCATCTAGACTCTCCCTTGCAGTAGTATAGCTGGGCCC
Organism: Diadema setosum; assembly: GCF_964275005.1. NCBI lineage: Eukaryota > Metazoa > Echinodermata > Echinoidea > Diadematoida > Diadematidae > Diadema > Diadema setosum. The sequence continues at coordinate 13,896,680 of NC_092702.1, forward strand.
AGTCCCCAGATGACCTTACTGACCAGGTGAGGAGTGCTTCACTGAGCAGCAAGCATTTCTCAGATTCAAATCAATCTCAGTGAACAAGTACCTGTCGGGCAGGTCGTCTCCAGCTCTCAAAATCTAGTTCACTACTGGGCACCAGGATTCCTCCAGAAAACAATTCTAGCTCTTTAGAGTTAGAATTGGCATCATATGATGTGAAATTCTCTCACCTTTGTTCCAACCGTCAGATCTCCATCCTTCTGCTGATTTTCACCACTTGATTGAAGTCACGCTTGGCTGAGATTGTAGCATCCAGAAGCATCTTTATCAGTGCCATCAAGCTAGAACCTATTGACAGAATAGGCAACTGATGAGTACGTAATGTCTACTCTCTTTGTTGGGTTGGCCACCCTTACATTTTTTCAGGGCATCATCTTCTTGGGAACTTTGTAATTCTATACTTACAAGAGGTAACAAAGTATTTCCTCACTGAAGAATAAAACTCATCCTCTCCTCATCACTGAGCTATCCACTACTGAGAAATTCTCTCACTATTGTCCCCTCCATCAGATCTCCATCCTCACACTGATTTTTACAGCTTTTGAAGTCACACTTTTGTGGCATTGTAGCTTCCGGAATCATTTCTTGCTTCAGAAATCAAAGATGAAGCTGACAAAGTAACTCCTGAAGAATATGAAGCATCACATGCATTTTTGGTGCTTCTTCTTGGAGTTCCAAATTTACACTGTTAAACAGTGGAATTGTGTGCTGCAGAAAAAGGCAATGATACAATTTGTTCCTGTCTTGCTCTAGTTTGTCATAGATGGAGACTGCTTTCAAAACAGTGTATTCAGAGGCCATTTGGGAACTTTCAGACCTCCTTTCCACAACAGATTTAGTTTGTAATGCATCTGCGAGGGTGTTGAATCTTGTTTTCTTCATGTTGAAGTTGTTTTTGTTTTTCCTGTTGAAGTACTGCCCTGGAGGTGACTGGCTCTTGTTTGCTGATGCCTTGCTTTTCAACTTTGTTGCAAGTATATCAGTTTGTGTAGAAGTACAGGAAATTCCAATTTGGGCAGGAATAATCTTCTTTCCGACCATGCTTTCATTGGTTGGCTTATGCCTCTTGTCTGTAGAAGGAGTCTTCAAGCAATCCTTGGATCCGGTGTTTTACCGGTTACAGCTCGTTTTTCCGAAGGTTGGTTATTCCGAAGGCTCTTTATTCCTAAGATTCGTTATTCCGAAGGTTCATTGTTCCGAATTTCATTTTCGGATTAACCGATCTTCGGAATAACGAACCTTTGGAATAACGCCATAAATTTTCGGATTAACAAACCCCTTTTCATTTTCGGATTAACGAACCTCTAGGTATAGGGAATTTGAGTGTTTCGGATTAATGACCCTTCGGAACAACGAACCTTCGGAATAGCGAACCTTCGGAATAACGAACAGCACCCGTTTTACCTAACTTGCAGCTGGAGCAGACTTAGTACCACTAAACAATGGAGGTGTCGTTTGTCTTTGACACTGTCCTCCATCTGATAAAGAACCAGTGAATAGACTGGCATGTATTCCTGGAGTGCATCCCACTGCTCCAAAAACCTGTCCAGAGACTTCTGTATAGAAAGCCACCGGGTGCAAACATGCTTCAGGATGGCATTATCTTGGATGTAACATAGTTTCTGCACTTCTTTGATCTCTGTATGTCTTTTACATGACTTTTCCTAATCATAGTAAATTGCTGTTAGGGTGTCAACTTGCGATACTAGGAACTCGGCAGCTCCCTTCTCTGCTGCCAAATGAAGCAAGTGGCATTAGCATCCAAGTACACACAAAAAATGTTTGGATTCTCTTTTTTTCGGGAGAGGTGCAACCCCATTACTGTTGCCCATTATGACAGATGCATTGTCAGCACCGAAGCAGATTTCCTTTTTTCCTGGGATTGAGCATGGCATGAGCAATCATTTAGCAGTTGAAAGATGTTCCTACCAATGCAGTTGAAAGATGTTCCTGCCAAAAATGCCAGCACCAACAGGTGCAGGCATTTTTGTCTTTGGTACCTTTAGGATTTTGGACCTGTGAGGTAGGACAGCACATGTCAACTTGCGATTCTCTTCATATTTCCTGCAATCTTCCTCTAGATAAGCCCTTGCTTCAACTTCAGAGAGAGCAGTATTGATGTTGAAATTGCCTCTTCACTGGTCTGCCAGAGTTATTTTGATATTGTCTTTGAGATGTTTTATTTTACCGAGTAGATTCTGGGATTGGTAGGAGCAGATATCTCTTCTCCACAAATAGCGATGAACTGTTTTTATATGTGTCAAGCAACTCACTGACAAACATGGTATGCTTCTCCATATTCATCATTGATATGAGAAATGAAAGTGGCAAAGGCCTTCTTGTGAGATGGCATATTTGAACCATTTTCAGAGGGATGTCGCTCATTAGTCTCTTTGAGAAATGCATCATGACGGGATGTAGATATGCTGCCTCCTTTGAGATTAGGTCATCTGAGTGAAATTTTTGATACACTCATTGTTTGAGATTCTGACTAGTCCAGACTTCGTTTTACAGCTCTTGCATCAAAATATGCATAGTCCTTTCAGCAAACCCTGTTGATCAGAGTGAAGAATGATGGTTCAGTGCCTGGTTTTGATGCATTGACGTTTGGTTGGTTTTTCTTCATCTGATTGATGGCCATCTTTCGAACATTTCACGGTGGTGAATTGCCTGTGAAAAGAAGTGTAATAGAAAAAGGCAAAGTCTTGATAAATGGTTTCAAAAATTTTGTGTGTAGTTTCAAAGTATTTGTCAGATTTCAAAAGTTTATGCTGACTGCAGCATTTTTTCAGTGTTGCCCACGTCTTGTGTTTGAACTGTAAGAACTTGCTTCCCTCGTTCTGTACACTTGTGGCATATTTAGCAGCGTGCAACTGCTCCAGTGGTATGCCGTAAGAAAAACGAACTTGACATGTTGATTGTGGCCCTTTCTTCTTCCCACTTGCACTTGTGACACATTGAAGGTGAAATACTGAATTTACTGGGCTGACCTTTGATGCTCAATGCTTTGTATTTACCTTTGTAATGAGCTCTGCCAGTTCTTTTGTTTCAGCCACTGCAAGCGTGTGTTCACACAGTAGACATTAGTGGAAAACATATGACCTGCAGCTACTGTCACATGCATAGGTTCCTTTCTTCATGACTTTGTAATGGTCTTCACCACGGAAGCACATTGTCAGGTCAGGCTTAGAGGGAAGCCAGCAATACTGCCTGTTTTTCGATATTATTGCTTCTGCTTTCCTCCAGACCTCCTACAGTTATGAGAGTGTGAAGCCAACTATAGCTGACTCCTCTGGTTGAACAGAGAGCAGTTTTGTTGCTGATGTTGCCTAGGGTATGAGATGGAATATATATGGAATCAACCAAAGCTTTAGGTAATCTGAAAAGTTACTTTGAAGACATGCCATTTGCCAACCATTTCCAGATGACCACGATGGCATCTCAACAACAGTTGAGTCATTGGTCGTTATGACGTTTGGACTACCCCCGAAGTCTTGCTTTCCTCTTGCGTTTCACATTGTTCAGATGCAGTTGCTGTCGATGGACCTTCTCAAGGCATGGTATTGTGCAGTGGTGGAGTATTTGAATGTGTCCCTGGCTCTTCTTTGTCTGTTACACTTGCAGGAGAGAAGCCATGATCGCTGAAGGCTGGTCTGTCAACAGGAAATATTCCTGTTTTCTTTAACCCATTTGAAGCAGTAAGTGCAGTCACTGCTCCTAGGTACGCATAGTCGAAGAGTGCTGCAACCTGGAAAGTGGTCACTGTAACATACTAACATGCAAGTCAGATATGTGTATGTTAGAATGCACAGATCAGTCAAACAGACGAATAACGATTACTTCAAACTGGACAACTTTATTGGGCTTCTTCCAAGATGGCATGCATGCTGAGCATAGCCGGACAGTTTCCTTTCTGTTCTATGGTATTTTTTAAGTAGAACACTACAGCCGCTGTTCACCATGGGTTGTTTCGTAACTACTTCTCAATTTCCTGAGTGTTGTAGGTCAATAACGGTTTCATGAAGGAAACATCAAGGGGTTGCATCGGATGTGAACAATGAGGCAGGAGGCAGAGGAGGGACACCCCATTATCTTTGCAATGTGAATTACTTCCAGGTTCTTGGTATGTGTTGGATGCCAGTCGAGTATGAGAAGGACTTTGTTGTCATTTGATCCTCCTGATGCCCTGACAAACTGTCAAAACCCATGGACGAACAGATCTATCTACATCCCGCATTCATACTTGTAGCACTCGGCGATGGACCCAGCAGAAGCACCAGCCAACGGTTCAGGCTTCATGCGAACTCTCTGGAATGCAAACATGGGGAATGAAGGAATTTTATATACTTTGCTAGTACTCTTGCAAGACAGAGAGAGGTATGACTTCACTGAACTGGAGTCACAAACAGAAGTATTTATTTCTCCGCTAACTACAGGAACATGTAGTACACTTTACATGCGGTGATTACTTAACACAATCTGGGTGGCCAGGCGAGAGAGTAATGGAATGGACAGATGTTGGATGTTTATGAGGCGGTGAGATGAGAGAAAGGAGTGTGGCTGAGCGTGGGACAGAATGACCATAGAGTGACCAAAGGATAATGGGTGGAACAATGAGATGGTTGTTGATGTCATACAATACGTCTCAATATATACAGACTACAGTATGTCCCCAAAAAATTACAATTAGATTTTCGCATTGCTAACACTCAATATGATTAAGCTGTCTAAACGCTACTTCAGGGTCTTAAAATATAACATCTTAACTCCATTTAACAGAAAACCCCATTCAATTTGGTTTGGCGGTCACAGAGAAATGTGGATTGTTGTAAAGCATATCATGAGTCTGATTCTTCCAAGTTTAGCACTTGGATGCTCTTGGATTTGCATATTAATGTGTCAACACAATAGACAGAACTTGGAGGGAAGAGATTCCTGACATGCTCTACAAAATTCCTCACTTCTCTTTGACTACTGAAGCAAGTCGAATAGGGTTTTCTGTAGGATGTGGGCGATGAATAATAGTTTCATACCCTGAAATTTTATTTGGATTGATTCACTATTTTTAAAGTTATCGTTGCGAAGGGTACCGTTGTATTTTTTTTTTTTTTTGACATACAGTACAGACACAATATCCCTCCCTTTGTTGATAAAGAGCGTAGGCTGAAAATAGAAGTGCAAGGCAGAGTGAATTTTTTTCTGAGCAAAACGGGGAGAAAAGAATAGCGATAAGAGAATGAAAGAGAGAAGAATGGGGGAACCACAATACTGCTTGTTACACGAACATGTGAATTATATTGTACATTGCAAAGACATTTAAAACACTGATAAAATCAATTGAACAAGAGCATATCGCAGTTATAAATGATTCTGAATATACAGTGCATTTCAGAACTTGATATTTTGTTTAATTTAAGATGTTGTATGCCTGAATAAGAGCCATTGTGTTAATCCTCAAACAATTTTTCTATACACTGTACTCCGAATATTTGAGATCTGAGAGCATAATATTCAATAATTAAATGTACAATGTATTCAAAGAATCACTTCATTATTCATGTTGTTACCAACAGAATTTGAGAACGGATCCAGAAAGATAGCGAATTGGTACAATGTATAGCACAACTATACTCGATACTGTAAGACGAGAGAGTATTGTGACAACAAATGAGAAAATCACTGCAATTGAATGCAAAACACAAATTATCATGTGCTAAAACTTCGTGACAGTCTAAAAAGAGCAGGAAAACTCAGAGTGACAAGAGGAATGAAGAGAAAGGATTAAATGAAGTTCAACAGGTCAATTACATCGTAGTGTTAATACACGTACAAAGTGCGTAACACTTATGTCTACGCTCTTTGTTTTTAGAGTTTATATCCACGCATATTTAGAGTTCATTAATTGACACAAAGTGGGAAGGGCCAGCGGGAATGCCTTTCCCGGGGACGTGTTTGATCCGGTAGTGGTGTGGCTGCATACGGAGCACCCATCGCTCCACTGTGGCAGGTGGCTTGCCTGTACATGAACTGGAGTGGTTTGTGGTCGGTGAGGATGTCGAATTCTCTGCCAATTAAAGTACATATGGAATCGTTCACATCCCCACACCACTGCCAATGCTTCTCCGTCTGACTGTATCTCTGCTCTACAGCTGATAGGGTACGGGTAAGGCTACAGGGTGCGTGATGCCGTTGACTGTCTGCGTTAAAATCGCTCCCAGCCCAACGGGGCTGGCATCGACATGTAGGTGGGTATCGGCGCCGGTGACAAAGTGCGCAATCACCTTGTCACTGCTAAGTGCACAACGGGGCTCATCAAACGATCGCTGATGTCGTTGCTCGCCATCCCATGTTGTATCTCCACGGGTGAGCTCTCGAAGTGATTCAGCGATAGAAGTGAGATTCTTGATCAGGCGTGCACAGTAATAGACCAGTTCGTAATTCCACTTTGCGCATGAGCAGAAAAAGGTCATTTGTACCAACAGGCATTTCAGTTTCTAAATTCACTGAGATAAGCATCTGTTATGCGATTAATTATTCATGTGATCCTTACCTAAATGGTGCTTGCCAGCACATCCACCTGACAGCAAGAATTGTATTTCGCAATATAAAAGGAAATCAGTCAGTCCGCAGCACCCGATAATTCGCTCGTATTTATTCAACTCGTATGCAAGCCCGCTCTAGGCTTGCATACGTAATGAGCTGCGTAAGGGGATTTTGTCCTTGGGCTTTCGGCAACAAAAATACACCGTATGTTCACAAATTCGGTATCAAATTCAAGGAAAATATGTAAACTATCGTCACATGTTACTCAAATTATTGTAAATGAAAAATATCATAGCGTAATTTGAGCTTGAAAAATTATGAAAAAAATAATTCGTGCAGTACACGTTCAAGACGTCAAAAAAATATCAAATTCACCTTGCGTCTCAATGAAAATGCTTTATTTGGTAGTCCATCTCCTAATCTTTGTATCCATGTAAATATCTTGACAATTTGTTGCTTAATCCGGTCAGGAACCAGTAAAGTATACATCGATGTCAGTGCTGATCAGCTTGAAACCGTGTAATCTCAAGAGTAAGCTCTCTCATTGGACAGCGCTTGCATTCAGCGCTTGCATTACGTCATTACGCTGCTACATAACGGTTTTATGCCACTTGCGGTTTCTTGGCACGCGTGTAGTTCAAGCGCTGAATGCAAGCACTGTCCAATGAGAGAGCTCTTTCGCGCCACTGTGCACTTTGTGCGGAGCATACTTCCGGCTTAGGAGTGAATTTTACAGACATTTCAAAACGAAAAAACTAGTAGAAATCATGCTTGCGTCTCCTTGACTCCAACATATGATGAGCATCTAAGTTTCCTTTCTACGAAAAAGCCAAAATCAGAAACGGCAGTTTCTTAATCCGGTCAGGAACCAAAAAAGAACTTTAGACGACAAAATCTTCCGTGAAAAGCCGGTAAAATTTACGCAAATTCAACTGATTATATAGTCATGATAAGATCCGATGTTATACGCAAATTTAGTATCAAAATAAAGATCAAAGTCTGGAGAACAATTAACCGTGACTTGTAGCCATGACAAATGTATGTACAAGTCGCTACACTATGAAAAGCATAGCCCTATCAAAGTCTCGCAAAATCTCGCACGACGAGACACCTTTCGAACGCAAAGATCGTCAACGAGAGTGCTGAATAAATCTTGCCGGATCGGCTCATTAGCATACGTGCTGCGGACTGACTGAAATAGGCTGTTATTGCATTCAATACAAAACAATGAAATGGATGCCCACTAAATTGTCAACTGATGGAGTATTCTGATCACCTGCTCTAAACGCGAGATAATTCTTTGTTTGAACATGAATTTCATAAATTGTTACGTCAGGCAAGCTTAGGCATTATGCCGCTTTGAAAACGAGTGAAGTGCCTAACTGAGAAAAAAGAAAGGTCATTTGTATCAATGTGTACATGAGCTAATTACGAACTGGCTTATTGACGAGCCCCAAGAATGAGCGCACTTCGTTGACAAGATTCGTTGGGGTCTTCACGTTTCTGATGGCGTTCACCTTAGCGTCGTCGGCTGAAACTCCGTCGCGTGAAATTGTGAAGCCGAAGAACGTGAGGCTTGGGGTGCAAAAACAAACAAACAAACACATTTTTCCCCATTGAGGGTCAAGTTTCTTTCGCGTAGGTGCTCGATGACAGCGCGTAGTCGGCAATCGTGATCTTCATCATTTGTCCTGAAGACGATGCCATCAGAAATATTGCGAACGCCCTTGAGACCAACCAGGGCTTGCTGGATTGCATGCTGGTATATCTCTGATGCCGATGACAGTCCGAAGATGGCTGCTTATAACGAATCAGGTCTTTGTGCATAGAGAATGTGGTAATGCCCTGTGATTCATCGTCTTACTCAACCTGATGATAGCCCCATCGGAGGTCGAGCTTCGAAAAGACTGATGCCCCGTTCAGTGCTTCGAGGGTCTCATCCAATGTGGGTATGGAGCATCTCTCTCTGATTACTGCGTCAGCGCGCCTCATATTGACACATACGCGTATGTCCCCATTGGTCTTAGGGACGACGACCAGCGGGCTCGCCCACGTCGTTGGACCAGACACCGGCTTTATGATATCTTTATCCAACAATTCTTAGAGTTTATCGTCAACCTTCTGTCTGAGGTGGAAGGGGACGCGTCTCGGCGGCTACACAACTGGTTTTACTTCCGGGTTGATGTGCAGGTGGACTTGGTAATCGACCATCTTACCAAGACTATTGAATACCGCTAGGTATGCATCAATTAAATCCTGCTTATATGTATCCTTGACGAAAGTTTCCTTACTCACAGCATTGACTTCGGGGTGCATTGTGAGGCGGAGGGGGCGGAGGGACATCGAGACGTTGGGCCATGGTTCTGCCTCTGGTTCGATAAACTTTAACTTTAACAATTTTATATACTTAAACTTTGCTAGTACTCTTGCAAGACAGAGAGAGTACTGACTTCACTGGACTGGAGTCACAAACAGAAGTATTCATTTCTCCGCTAACTACAGGAACATGTAGTACACTTTACATCCGGCGATTACATAACACAATCTGGGTGGTGGGAAGGGAGAGAGTAATGGAATCATGGACCTAGCCATGCTTTCAGTCCCGCACTTTCTAGCGCAATTATACATGTAGTTTTGAAGACGCAATCATAAATCTCCTCACTTCTCAAGGCTGAAGAGGGAAACAATGTAACTGCTTGTTTTTTGGAAGAAAAAAATTCCCCGCGCCATTATCATAAACGCATGAGATGCTAGGTCATCCCGATCCTCTTCCACAAGTTTCTCAATCGCTCGTAATTCATTGTTCACGCTCCCTACGTCGACAAATCCAAGAAGAAGACGATGACGAGTATACCATTCCAGATTTAATTTTCATTTCATCACATAAGATAGATATATGTATTCGCTGATAGTCATTTTCGATATTCATTTCAAGTACCATTATTTTGTTCGATTATATCATGGTGCACTCCTGTCCTGACTTCTGTAAAGTGTGTGTATTTTGAGATGGTTGAAATGGCTGGCAAAATCAAAAAGCCGCTGTCCTTAATGAGTTTATACGCTGCTGGTGACTTGCTATGGACAGCGATTGCCCAACGTATGACAAATGGGTGGCACTGCATGTGTCTTTTGTCTTTTGGCTGACAAGCTTTCAGCTGTTCCTCCCACAGGAGTTTTTGTGGTGTATTGTCCTTCATGTTACTGCATACTTCGGCTGAAGCTCTGTCCACAATGTCTGAAATTTCTTTGAAGTTCTCTTCATTTGTTACCAACACACTTTCCTCCCTGAACATTTTTTTTTACTTTCTTTCTCAAGATTCGAACATGACTTTTCACATTTTTCCTATCTTTCTGAATGTTTCTCGCCCTAGAAACAAGTTGCTTTTTTGTCAGTGACAATAGCTTTGTTCTCGATGATACGCGAGCTTTCATGGGAGAACTCCGTGTCTCTCTATTTTTAGTGAGAACAAATCAGTCCTTTGGATCCTGCACACACTGCATCTTTCCATATCGCTTTCTTCGCTTCCATCTTACAAGTTACAGTTTGTTCCCCTGCCAGTGTCCTCTGTCTGAGTTCTGTCTGTATAGTATCCTTTAAGGTCTCTTTTTTTTCCACAAAGTCCACAAAGTCCTGGTTTCCATAACATAACCTCAGTTCAGCGACACACTGAACAACAACATTTCGCACAGTTTCAGTGTCATTTAGTGTCTTCAAGGACCTACCAGGTCCATGGACAGAATGACCGTAGAGTGACCGAAGGATAATGGGTGGAACAATGAGATGGTTGTTAGTACAGTGCATCTCAATGTAGGATACAGACTACAGACACAAAAAGGAGCCTATCGTACTCATGCATATTTCAAATGTCAGCTGGCTTCATACATCAGACATGTCAGATGTCAACTTCCAAGCTGCCGACAACTTTTCAAAACGATTATTTTTCATAGCCTGTTCTGAACTGTTGACAGACCTGGTTCATCAACAGTCATTGTAGATGGAATTTTGGGCAAAGTGATGTTTGTCCTCGAGGCCTTCCAGCAGGTCAAAGAACGTGTTGACGGCTTGTTAAGGCCACTCTTGCTCTGGATGTTGCTTCTAGACTTCTGAGTGACAAGTCTGGGTGTCACAATCCTGCTCACCAATCCCTACTTGCCATTTGGTGGCGCTTGGAAGATACTCTGTGAAATATATTTCTTGGCTTTGAAGGTTTTTTTTTTTTTTTTTTTTGGGGGGGGGGGAATATTTGAAGAAGCGTTTGTTCATCATGTACAATCATCGCATAATGTCGATTGGCCGCGCACGTCAGTACTTAAATAGATTTAGATTGACGAATCTTATTTCATGGGACCTCAACCTCAAAACCTCAAAATGAAGGAAATTCTAAAAGTCCTCTAGAAGCAGTAATGAAAACGTGTAGTCGACTTTACTCCAAACATGGCTGGTATTATTGCGATAGGTGATAGATTATATGTTTATACACACACACACACACACACACATATATATATATATATATATATATGTATATGTATATATATATATATATATATATATATATATATATATATATGTGTGTGTGTGTGTGTATGTACAAATGGCCATTATGTCCCACTTGCCCCCCCCCCCCCCCACGGGAATGCCAGAATGATTCATCAAACTTGACAAGTATCATTGCTAGGGTGATAGACTATTTTTGAAATGTATGTGGTTATATGAATGTGTATATATACATGTACATGTACGTTGATTAATCTGGCAAGACTAATATCGAGAGGTTTCTATCACCCCCTCCTTTCTCTCTCGATATTTCCTTAACGTTCTCTTTAACGAGCATCATTTTACCCCTCCCCCATCCCCTTTTGTAAAAATGTCATGCATTATCAGCTGCCAAATAGTCAAGCTATGTGCTTATTCTTGGCAATCGTCTGTATGAAAATAAGATGTAATATGCCTAATCATATTATTCTTGTTCCATTTTCATTTCCATTATCAAGGACTTTTCGACTGAATAAACCATCTTTATATTCACCAATACCATCAGCAGACACCTTGACTGCTTAAGTTTTGAGTGTAAGGAGTTCAATAGATGCCATCATGTTTTTGTATGGTGTCACGCATTGTATACACTTCAGTTTGAATTTACAGTGTATTTGGATTTGTGAAAATTTCTGTGGGGCGCATATTTCTACTTTTGTTGGATAGAGGGCATTGCATTTAAAACGATGTGACGTACAATCAGTATGTGCAAACATGCTGAATAGCGCCATCGCATGGCAGTCCACTCTTGTCCTTGGTATATAAAAGGATGTACCTCTTTTCTCACTTCGTTTCCTGAGCTCCGTACCGTATTAACAAAGAATAGTTTTTCCACGTCAACTGTCCACCGGTTTAAACCAGTGACAGTCTAAAATGTCCATAGCTGAATGAAAATGATCACATTTGAATACAGATATCTTTAACAGATCAAAATGTCCATGTAAGTATTAATGTTCATATAAATCACACGCAAAGCATCTGACTAGGCAGTTCAAACGTCGCATAGCCAAATATTTCTCGGTATCGCCAATGCGCAAAAAAAAAAAAATAATAATAATAAATAAATAAATAACAATGAAAATTGCCCACACTGCAGAGCCCTGTCACAGATGCCCTGTGGAATTCCTCGGGAGCATTGTCGCTTCCAGTTTGTTTGCGCGTGTCTCAGTTTCCATTAGTGTGTTTTTCTTGCTATGTTTTTTTTTTCTTCGTTTAGAATTAAGCTAAAGAAGTTTAAAACTTCTAAATTTTACTGATTTGCAGTCACTAGAGTCATTGTAAGGCTTCAATGTGCTGGTCACATGATGAGAAGCGAAGAAATCTTCAACAAAAAAATTCCCTGGAGAAAAGACGGAACGTGGCCTGAGTGCATATGCAGCCAAAACCGGGTGCAAGTTTGTCCCTTGAGCTATCTCATAATACATCTAAAGCGATGCTCGCCTCGAGGCACCCAGGTATTAGCGATACCGAGAATTAGCTAGAGCATTGTTCTATATAGGCCTATCAGGGAAATCAATAATCTCGAAAGTCCATAGTCCTAAATAGCGCTTACTTGAACAGCAAAAAATAAGTAAATAAAAACGAAAACAAACAAAAACAAAAATGAAAACAAAAACACCATTATTTGATATTCATAACTGCATTGTTCAGTATTTTCTTGCATTTACACAGCACCCTTCATAAAACACGCAGACTATGGTATCAAGAAATGACTTTTATTGAAACTTCTGTACACTGACAATTATAATAAAACTTCCATGAATCATGTGAATATGACTTCCTTACATGCTATAGTTCATACGAACAAATAATATTTTCTGTTTTTTTTTTCACTTTATTTGTCTAAAAAATACAAAGTTTTTTTTCTGATAATGTTTATGAATATCTTAACTCTTTTGCGTCTTTTCGTGGACCAAATCTTTTCAAAAACGAACACTTTTGTACTACTTTTACTAGTTCTGTTGCATAACGTAAATGAATGTGCATCTGTCCTTTTGATGAAAAATACAAAATTATCTCTCAAGTTTCATCCTTTATATTCCCTGAAAAAAAAAAAGAAAAAAAAAATGTGTTCTTCAGAAAAGAAAGGAAAATCAAATAAAAGTTATTAATGGTTTTATTCAATTGATATTCGTGAGCAAGGCATCTTTGCTGTGTTTTGGAGTCAACTGATATTTGAATTACCTATGCAACATTTGGATTACCTTTCATGATCGATGTGATGCATAATATTGGCATGAAATTACACAATTTCTATTGTGTGGATATTTGACTTCGCCCAGGACATCCAGTTTACCTATATTGATGTTGGTCTTTCTAAAACATTTGATTTCCCTATTGATATTTTAATTGTGACGCATTCTCTGATATAGGCGACATTTGACCTGGAAAACCTATATCTTTTACCCAGTGGATTATCCTAAGCCCTCATTTTTACGGTTATACATTGTAGTTCGTTATTCCCAATGTTCGTAAATCCGAAAATGAAATATGAGGTTCGTTATTACGAAGGTTCGTTATTCCGAAGGTTGGCTAATCCGAAAATTGAATAACGTTTGTTATTCCGAAGGTTCGTTAGTCCGAAAACGAAATGAGGTTAGTAATTCCGAAACTTAGTTAGTACTCGCCTTCTTTTCATTTTCGGATTAACGAATCTTACGAGTACAGTGTATTTCATTTTTATTTTTCGGCTTGACATCAACGTGATCACGCTGAGGAATTGAACATTCATGACCGCCTTACCTCGGATGGGTTGCAGCGCAAGCTCTGCTCGTCGGCTTCCTTACCCCCGTACGATTTCTGTTTCTGTTCTCACTGACTTTCTTTCCACTGCAATTTCGTGCTAAGCTCCACAATTGCGGAGCTAACCCTTATAGCAATATGCAATGCTTGATAGTCTATCGGTGGGTCTAGCCCACTTTTCAAAAAAAGAAGAAGAAAAAAAAAAGAAGAAGAAAGAACCAGAACAGAAGAGGTGGTAAGCTTAAAGGGTGTGTACAGTTCTGGTCGAGGTGAGGATTTAGCTTTCAACGTTTTGCGAGATATTCAGAAACCACTCTATGAGATATCAAAGAGCATGCAGTTCTAAGGGGTATCAAAAGTTTATTCGATGAAAATCGGTTTTGAAATGGCTTAGATATCCAAAAATGAGGTGAAGCAAGGAGATCCTAATAAAGTTGTGGCCTGTCGTCTTTTATTATTCACACTTTTTTGGATATCTCAGCCATTTGAAAACCAATTTTCATCAAATAAACCTTTGATGAAATGAATCCTTCTTAAAATTACATGCTCTTTCATATTTCATATAAGAGGCTTTTCATTATCTCACTTAGGAATTTTCAAAACATGAATTCCCACCTCAACCAATACTGTACAGTCCCTTTAACCCCGAAAAAATATTGGTGGAGAAAGCAGGGGCATTATAACCCCAGCAGCTGGCGGGGTTACGCAAAATTTTTGTCAGTAAGAAAAGGCATATTGTATGCCTTGATATTTTGGGAGTTTCTACTGGAGACGTGAGGGAAAGCAAAAAGAAAAATAAATAAACATAAACATAAAAATGAACCCCAGATACATTGATTGATTGAGAGCATAGAACTCTCCTTTATTTCTTCAACATTTACAATATATACAGTTAAAGAGATGAAATATAACATAATTCACACATAATACTGTACACAAAGGGATGATATAGGTCATCATATAACAAAGTGGTAACAAGTGACACTTTTAAAAAAAAGTCAGACTTAGTCAGACTTAAAAAAAAAAAAAAAAAAAAAAAAAACGAGAAAAGAGAAGTGAAGTAAAGTGAAAGAAAAAGGTGCCCCGCAAAAGCCTCAAGGGTTTGCAGTGGGGTACTATAAAGACTTGGAAAAACACAAGAATGAAATAAAATGCAACGCTATGTTGGGTAAATTTAGTGATGGATCATTAGTGTGAAGCAACTTGAAGCTTTCTTCTGGAGTCGTAGCACTCTTGACACTTTAAATTGATGTAACGAAGCCCACAGCATATACAATATATTATATGGGGTAAAATAAGTGCGTTATATATATGTATTAACAAGAGGACATTACAAGGCAATATACTTTTCACCGTACTATTCATAACTCCAACAATCCGGGATACTTTACCACAAACAAAATTTATATGAGAATCCCACGTCAATCAGTCATCGAGATTTCATTGTTGCGATGAGATTTTTATGTACGGATTTTTTTTTTAACATTCATGTCTTTCACATAGCTTACCACATCAATAGCGAGCTAATTTTGGAAAGACTCGAGGAGATTTCGTACGAGACGATTTCACCGGTGAAACTGTCATATCCCTTGCTTTGTTCGTTACAACGATATTAGAGACTATTTTTTTCATTTTGGGGAAATTTATTGGATTTACAACCAGGCGCACAATTTGTACACTTACGCATACAATCCATAATATAAAGGATCCCGCAATGAACCTAGCCTTTGGGCAAGAACTCGCCCAGAGACTACCTGACCATACCGTCCATTCACTGCAGCTGTGATCAGGGAGGTGAGAGTAACTCCCTGCTGTGATCCATGTCTCGTATTTTGTTGTCAGAACTCATATCGAGTTTCCATGAAACTCGCTCTTGTACAGTGCTCATACGAAATGTAGGCGGTGCCTATAGCCTACCTGTATCAAACATTGTATTAAGAAAATTGTCTTTGGTAGACATTGTCAAATTGATCTTGCCACTGAAATTGTGTACATAAGTTTTATTTTCATATCTTATCTTGTATTACGGTTTTTGGTTTTTTTTTTGTGGGTTTTTTTTTTCTAGCATACCCCAGTTGGATGAGTGAGTAAATAGTCTTGAACCTTGAAACTTGTAGATCGAGTCGCGTCACCTGGGCTTAAGGTGCTGGAGCACGGAACATTGTCATGTTGAATTGTCTATAGATTCAGGGGCATTCAGGACAAAACGACGCCAGGCCTTGGCTTAATTGTTAACGGAGAGGTAGCACTCGTTTTGCAGTTTTTGTACGGAAGTTTGTCATGTGACTATAGTCTGGTAGGAATAGGGGGTCCCCGTGCACCCTCCGAACACAATTTTTAACTCACTTTTTTGTAACGCTTAGAATGTCTATTTAATGATTTTTTCCCAAAAAAAATTGTGTCCCATGGGTGTCATGTTGGCGGCCATCTTGGATTTTCAACAAAAATCATAAATTTAGAGAATGTAAGCACAATGGCAATTCATATGCAAATACCTCTAAAATAAAAGGGTAAAAGAGGTTAAACATGATACTAGTTTTGATCACTTCATGTGAAAGTGACCAATGGGCAAAAATAAACTTGAAATGAATATTAGCACTCTTTGTGTGCATTCTGTTGTGTTTCATTTTGCATGTAAAAAGAGTTTGAGTTGGGGGTATTTTCATGAAAACAATCACTGTGTCAAAATATTAAGTCGATTTCAACAATCTAGGTACTAAAATGTTTTCATTAAAATTTATTCAAAATTAGGTTAAAAGTGGTCTATTGAAATGCATATGTTCAAACCTTATTGTCCAAAAACAAAGAGATGAATTGAACTTGCTAGCCAGAAAGCCACTCTGTGAATAGAGTCTGCTATATCAATGTGGATTGCTGCATCTTTGATTTGGGGATATTTGCATATGAATCGCTACTGTGCTTACATTGTGTATTCAATTCCAACAAAGGAAAGTTCAAATTGTTTGCAGTTAAATTTTCTTTCAAATTTTGTTAAAAGTTTTCTGATGCAAGACACAATATTTGAGCTATGATCAGAAGACAAATTGATTAGTTACATTTTGTAAGGTGAGTATATTCTTTCCATGAAGTATGGGATTAACGTATATTGAGGGGGAAAAAAGTAACACAATATGACTTCACTTTGTCAAAAGTATTCTGAATTCTCATCCTGTGCAACTATATCAATCACAGAAGCGGTAAGCACTATGTCAGCTTTTCATTTGGCACTTCTGTAATGTTTAGTCATTATCAAAACGATCATCGTAATCAATGTCTGGCTCCTCCTCCTCTTCATCCTCCTCCATCTCCTCAGTAGTTTTCTGAAGGAAGTCAATGAGGGAAGTGGGAAGGATAGGTCCACTTCACCATATCGGCTCCACCGTCCTCTGCCTTGTCCAAGGTCGAAGGGGTTAGGGCACCAGAAAATTGGTTGGTCAGCTCGCTTGAAGATGGCAAGGCGGTGGTTCACACGTCGAATGTGTGGGATAAGGTTGTCTCTGCAAGGGGGGGGGGCATGGAGAAATCCACCTTGGATTTGGTCATCAGTTGCTCGCCCTCTCCCACCATCAGCCTCAGCAAGATGCTGCGGACAATATACCTCTCCCGGGCCTATAGCCATACCTTAGGCATGTGAATGTTTCAGTGTCATCTGTCACCTCTGGGTCCACAGACCACTCATCATCAAGTTTTCTGAGTTGAAAAAAGACATTGGCACATTACATAGACGTGTTGTAACATTTCAGAAATGTTTATTATGATCTTGAGCAATTTACTAGATTTCAGTAAAACACTGCTGAAATTATAATATCAGACTACTCTCACCTGAATGCTGTGTGGTACATTGGGTGGCTTTGTAGCTTCTTTAATGGTCCAACTTTACCCCTACCCTTGAAGGCACTTGTTACATCTTCCCCGGTGAACATAATTATATACAGTCCAAGTATTGTGGTACAGTAGTCAGCTCCCTTTGATTCTGTATGCCAGTTCACTGACATTCACAATCGGCCAATGCTTGACAGTCCGTTTATCAAGGAAGATAGTGAGGACAATGGAGTAAGCGTGGTGCAAGAGGATCAAGAAAATGTCGGTGTCTAGCATCCTCACCACAGCTGCCTTGTATCTAATCATGTAGGGTCCATGATCTAATCTTAGCTGCGTACTTGAGGTGGACCACAGCCCTGGTGTCCGTCTCCTCCTGGTTAGACAGCAGCTCATAGATAATCTCGTATCGTCTCCTGGAACACATCATTGTGTGAACAAAAAGAATGTAACAGAAATCACGTTCACTGAATACTCATACCATTACTATTAGCCAAGTTGTTTCGATGTGGATTTACAAACACACGTGTTCATAATTTTGCTCTTCAAAATAATCCGCAATTGACACTAACTTTTATATGCAAATAAGACGACTCTCTAATTTGCAAGTGGGGCTATGTCCGTAAAACGAGACTTCGTCATCTAACAAGAAAGTTATCTTTGGCATTAATATCTTGTTACAATATGTATTATAGGCCTAATCTTATCATAATCATAACCTTATATAATACACGTATATTCCACCTGTACCACATTATAATACATGTATAACTAATGAATAAAAATTGTGTTGATCAGTGGGAATAAAAGCATTGCTTTGTTTGCATACAAAAAGCCGCGGCTGTTGCATACACAGCGGAAGAAATTCTGTGATCTTTTATCTATTCTTGCGCCTCCCATTTCATACAATGCATAATTGCTAAATCAGGACTGAATACAAATAATTTGTAAAGTTAATTCCCTCCTCTCTCTGTGTTTTATCAACCCGTCCCCTATAACACATTGAAGTCACTGCTGTCTTTGCAACAACTCACAAGGTTCCAGAAGGCAATGACTAAAAACAAATATCATCGCAATTTTCAGTTTATCGAGTTAATAGAATTGCTCCTCTTTCACGTGTATTTATACTTTTATTTGTCTATAGATTACTTTATACGGTGCATTCATGTACTGCCAGTTTTTTAGTGGGATAATGGGCCTTCTCATAAACATGTAGATATATGAATAATATACAAATAATAGATAAACAAATAAGTAAACATTAATAGAGAATAAGTAGATAGATGGATAGTATAGATAGATAAATAAATAAATAAATGATGAAGACAACTGTGCTGTTGCCAAGGGTGACAAGACTGTACCTTCTGAGTAAAATAACACTTATTTCTCTGTATCTCTTTGTCACTGATTGTGAATGTGATTTGTTTTCATGAGAACCACAGCCAGTTGAGGAGCAAATTTGCTGTTCCCCTCCCCCATCCCCATCCCCACACACGCTCTCACTACTAAAAGTTATTCCACTGGAGAGCATTCAATAGACACTATAGACAATATCATTCTTATGATATCTTGATATTGAGAATTAAAAATTTTTACTAACTTTTTATTTGATTACTATTAACAAAATAGATATGTTACCCTAGAATTCCATCAGCATAAATGTGTACACAGCAGTTTATGCAACGTTTTATTCCCGCTCATGTTACATGAAGTGGTGTCTGGATGTGAACGTAAATTTTTGTGCAATATAGACTGAATATGTGGTAAAAGAACCGTTACGTATTGACTGTTCAAAAGCAGTGGGAGTAGATGGTATTCACCCTGTAAGCGTCTTTAAGGGATCGTACAGTTTTGGTTGAGACCTAATTTCAGGTTTCTAACATTTTTTTTTGTGTGTGAGATAAATGAGAAACCTCTTGTGAAATATGAAAAAACATGTAATTCTATGAGGAATTCAACGTTTATTTGATGAAAATTGGTTTTGAAATGGCTGAGATATCCAAAAAAGAGCGATTCTAATAAAATGTGGGACCCACACTTTATTACGATCGCTTTGTTTTACTTTGTTTTTGGATATTTCAGTCATTCCAAACCCGATTTTCATCATATAAACTTTGAATTCCTCTTAAAATGGTATGCTCTGTACTATATCATAGGTGTTTTCTTGGTATCTTGCAAAAGGTTAAAAGCCCAATTCTCATCTCCACCAATAGTGTAGCATCCCTTTCAACTGGCTGGAGACTATAATCTTAATATAGTTGGCTCTTTGACTCATTTCTTCAACGCGACTTTACAAACATGTATTATTCAACAAAAAAAAAAACCCACCACGAATCAATTACTCTTGAACATAAAGAAGGGTCTTCTGATATTGATAATTTTGACCAATTTCTGTGCTACCTGCCTTGTTCAAAATATTTGAGAGAGCATTACATTATCTACTTTATGCATATTTAAATGTTAATAAACTTCCTTGCAAATTATCAATCAGGGTTTAGACCATCTTATTCCACCGGTTTAATGTTTATCTGAAATTGGAGATTATTTGTGAGATAAAATGGACCGAAAACATGTCATAGGATGTATTTTCATAGATCTAAAGCCCCTGATGTTATTCCACACAATTGTATCCTTGCAAGGCTTATATACTATGATATGAAAGGGAAAGTATACAATTGGATTGAATCCTGTTTTAAGTGACCACAGATAATTTGTTACAGTGAATAATTGCTCTAGGGATTTTTTTTTTTATATAAATCAAATCAGGCGTCCTGCAAGGGTCCATTAGAACCTCTGATATGTTGTCTTTTTATCAATGATTATTATGTGTAATGTAGATTTGCATTTCATTTCTAAAATGTCTGTTTATGCTGATGATATCCCTCTGTAATCATGATGAAACAATATTAGGAGGTATAGAAAAAAAAGAGGTGATTTTGTTGCAACATGCAAATGGTTGGACCTGAATAATATGCATGCATCTACACTCACAACCGGCGAAAGTCATGGCATGGGTAATAAGAAAAAAAACATGAGGAATGATGCTTTGCTACATGTGTAATAAAATTCAGAAACTTATACCTTTAGAAAATGTAAATAAGATCAAATATTTGGGTGTTATAATGCTCGACTCGGTTTGACGTGGTGTGAACATGTTTTCACCAGGCATTAAGTTGTATACGGAGGATTTATTTATTCATTTCCGTTTATAATTACATTTGTAAATGTTCAAACATGTACATTCCTTTATGGACACAAAGCCTTATATAATGATTCGATTGACTTGTAACAGTGCTATAGACATATATACGTATACTTAATCCACACTCGATGTTTGTAGAGTACAATTTTACGTTCATGTACAATGATGTTTGTTATAACTGCAAGGACGCCTTGGGAAAGTTTTACTAAACTGGACAGGCCAACCCTGCAGTATGAAATAAATAAAACAAAATGAACAAAAAATAGTAAATATAACTTGAAGAGCACGCATACATCCCTCAGTGGTTATGAGTGAATAGCGACACACGTATCGCGTCAATGCTATTGCCCCATCTTCAAACTTCGCTGCGAGAGTGGCTCTCATTTCTGTGACAATTTAGTGTTATACAGGTGTATTACGTTCTACAAACATTCCTAAACTTTCCAGTTTATATTGTCATCAGTGAACACTTGTTAACCCTAACTAGGCCGGGGGGGGGGGGGGGCTCCGACCCAGCCCCCCCCCCCCCCGACGTTCCGCGCGATGTATCGCTAACGCGAAAAGCTATCGCCGCGACGTTTCATGACTTTTTTCTTTCGAGTCTCCCGCATCTTTTGACACCAAATTTGCGATGCCCGGGCGCGCGGTTCCGAAGTTGCGCATAAATATGTACGTGCATGTCAGACCAAAAATTGCTCAAAAATGTGACATATTTTACCACTAAGATTAAATACGTTACGAATTTATTAGATATTACACCAACTTATTTGTAAATTCAAAAATAACATTCAAGATATAAATGCATTTAAATCATTTGTTCAAAAACATTAAAAAATAGAATACCATTTGGCTAAGAAAAGGAATAAGCTCCCCATTCATTTTAAAAAATGGAGGTTTGAATTTGATACAGATAGATAAACTCTATTGGTGGTCAGTGTACTTATCAAGATTTATGCTGCTAGTGACAGTACCTTGATACATGTACTTGCTTTCTATCAGTGTATTCAAAGTGTATTACATACAGTGTATGTCATGTTCATAAATCATATGAGTTTGAATAATTATGTGTTATATTTAGTCACATGGAAGGAAGTTAAACTGGTGTTCTTTGTGTATGATTATCCCAAATGTTTCTCTTGTCTTTTTTTTTTTCAAATTGTTGCCAATTGTGTGTAAATAATGTGATTTTGTTTTGATTTAATAAAACATAAATAGAAAAAAAAATTGCTCAAAAACATGAATTCGTGTACAATTTCAATGCAAAACTGTGCTTACAGTCAAATTTCATTAAAGCATGATTAGTATGGGGTTTTATTGATTAAAATCAATGAATAACATATTTTCTTGTTCGGAACAATGTCGCGGAGAAGTTTCATCGAAAAAACATGAAAAACATAAAGTCGAAAAACAAAGAAATACAATAGAAATTAAAAACCAATAAAATACTAAAGAATTTTTTTTTGTGATGGCACATTTTTTCTCTTATATTTGCTCAGGACACTAAAAAGAATATTTACACAAAAAAAAAATTGAGCTTTATTTAGTGATTTATACCAAATTGTCTGATTTCATGCATCATTATGCATAAATTAGCATAATTTAGCATCAATGTTTTTTTTTTTTTAAATTTAACTTCGTGGTACTTTAGATTACATCATAGGCAATGTATATGCCAATTTTCGTCGCGGGACCCCCCCCCCCCCCCCCTCCCCCCCGGCTCTATGATCTACCTAGATAGCCCGGCCTAGTTAGGGTTAAATGAGGCGCGATAAAGATTTCAACGGTAAACAATTATTGCCGAAGCTGAAGAAAGTGTTTACTTCAATGTTTATAGTGATTTGAACATAAAAATAGTACTACCTCTGAAGTCATGAAGAGTACGATTTTGATACACACATTATGTGAAAGCTTATACAGTGGGAGGGGGAAATACGTTATCCATGCAATTCTCAGCTTCGTAATTCCCCCCCCCCGAATCATTGTAAAATTATAGTAAATATGTTACAGTGTTGTGATTGACATAATCTCTAGATTAGCCAGCTAGTTACCTCGTCCATTCAAGGGATTTTTCAAAAGTTATATTACACGAAATATTTATAGAAAATCACCATGTTCGCACAACTGTCTCTTACGGGTTTTTTTCTGTCGGCAATAATATACCTCCTTCTTTCTTAGTAATTTTTTTTTTCCATGTCGGCAATCGTTGGTAAAGCTTTCTCGCCACATCTACATATCCTCGTTTCGTTTCCCCTTATTCTTCAGTTAGTTTATTTTACGACCAGAGGAAACCCATGCATTTGGTTTACTGAAAAAAGTGAAATTTCGACAAATTATGACAATAATACACATTTTCAGTTCGTTTACCGGTTATCCCCACAGGTGGAACTGAAATGAAAAGATGCATTTCATCCGGGTTATATATCACGGCGAGGTCAGTTTTATCCTGACTTGTGGTTTTCGACGTTCCTACCAAGAATAAAATATGTTAATGCAATGATATTGGAGCTTCGATCGGAATAATGATAAAACCTACCGGATTATTTTATGGCTATTTCATTAAATTGTTGCGTTCCTCGCTTTTCATGGCGTCACATGCTCGCCATCAACATGCCTCTGAGACCGGAAGATTTCTCCCCATCCATAGCAGGTTTATGATCTTGCAAGATCTTATCTTGCAAGGCTCACTCTGCGGTTAGCGCCAAAGTTCCGCCAGTCACCAGGAACCCGTAGTCTTGTCTCAAAGGGCAACTCCCACTTCACCTTTAAGTTGACACTTGCGTAAAGAAAGAGAGGGAGAGAGAGAGCGCGCGTTGTTTTACTTTCATAAAAAGAATATATTCAAATAGAATAGCGAATGTTTCATACAATTTATAATTTCGGTGTGTCCAGTGATTTTGCAGCAATACAGATACACTCACATTATGCAAGTCAAGTGAGACGATAGCATTCTCGCAGTCTCCCATTCATTAAATTTTCTCCGAAATATATATATATATACATATATATATATATATATATATATATATATATACATTGTTTTCATTATCTTCGCAAAGCCAGAAATCATTGAAATACTGCCATTAAATGAAGTTATTTCAGATTCTGTATGATAAGCGATGATGGCTTATGGACCGGACAGTGTTACTAAGTGTGTTTCTTCTGCTTACTTGTGACGTGAGGATCAAGATATATGTATCTACAAACCGAAAAAAAAAAAGAGCAATAGGCGGTGACATCATCTCCCCACTTAATTTGTACATGTTATAACTGATTTCACAATTCGTCAACACTTTTAAGAGCTTGAAATTCCAGTAGTCATGTTTCTGTCCGATATTTTGTTTAATGGTGTGTCCAGAGATTTTACGAAACAGATATTGGTATTTACACTCACATTATGTCAATGAAATGAGACTATAGCATACTCGCAGTCTCCCATTTATTTCTCCTGGGAAAAAAAAAAGACATATGTACATATGTATGTATGTTATATAAATATATATATATATATATATATATATATATATATACATTTATATACATAAGCCTATATAATATACATGTAACACTCATCCCGCGGTGACAAGGGGGGGGGGGGGGGAGTGTATATTGTTTCATCTGTAGGCAGAGAAAGATAAAAAGGTCCAGTCAAGATGGATGCAGGGATGAAAGTGTGTCTTTATTCTCAGTATAAATCATATTGATTTCCAGTGATCAGATCAATCACAATCGTAGTTATCAAACACATATCTCTTAATTGAGTGATTCATCAACACAGTGTAATGGACACATACAAATTGCTGATATAACACCACATTCTTCATCGGTGTTCTTGATATTCTATGTTGTTCAGTATAATACTTGATTTGTACCTCAAGAATCTAAATTATAACATCGAAGGTTAATTATAGCACTTGTAATCAAATTCAGTCTAAACATTTTACTTGCAATACTTTCTCATAACTATAGTAATTAACCGTCAGTTTACTCTTTAATAAAATCATATAACTTAACTTTAACCACTCATGCAAAATATGAATGCTTTAACCAATTAAAACACAGCTACATATGGCCTAATTAATCTGTGAACGTATCTACATGAACTGAAACATAATCAAAAGGGCTTTGATACAATATCAAACCTTAATATGGCAAACATCCACGTCATTGGTAAATACTTTAAACAAAATACAACAATGTCCTAGTATGCTGCAAAACCACAAATTATAGAATGTTTAAGGATAATTTGATGTTAGAGAAGTATTTACAAGTCTTGTGTAAGAAAGATTATATTACATTAAGTAAATTCAGATGTAGATCTAATGGATTACCAGTTAATAAGGGCAGGTTTGATGCAAGCCTAACAGATGAATTGCATTGTACTATTTGTTCATCCGACGATATAGGGGATGAATTTCATTATATTTTTGTTTGTCCCTTTTTCAACAAAGAGAGGTTATTGTATTTACCAAGTAGCTTGACGGCCAGTAGACCAAGTGCATTACACATGGCCAAATTATTCAATTCAGCTAATGCTTGCCATTTGAAAAAACTAGCCAAATTTGTCAGAATTATTATGTTACAGTTCTCTTCAATACCAAAGAAGAAAGACAGTATTTTTGTAGAAAGTAAAGTAGATGTGAATGTTTGTACACGTAGTGGTAGAGTAGTTAAACGTCCTTTACGCCTTGTTTTGTAAACATATTTATTTATATCTGTTATTTTCACACGTACATGTACGAACTTGGTTAGCTCCACTACGATTTTTAGGGGTGGATTGGTCAAATTTGTATATATCAATATATAATATATATATATATATATATATATATATATATATATATATATATATATATATATATGTGTGTGTGTGTGTGTGTGACCGGCTGGACGCGTCCAGTCAGTGTTGACCTCAATAGCTCGGACTCAATTAGACAAAATCAATCACCTGGTTCAATTTAATAAGGACTGGGAAAAGAAGGAATGCTCAAAGATGATTTTACTGTGTTTCCGTTGCAAAAGAAGGGTGTCTTTATTACTTCACTTTGTTGCAGTATTCCAAACTAAACCAAAATCCAAACAACTCCAAAATTGTAACATTAGACTGAACGCAAAACAAACGAGTTTAAAACAACGGAGAGCAACTTATAGCAAATTCAAAACAACTAATAAGGAAACAACACTAAAAGCAAATTTAAGACAACGTAAACAAACTTAAAGCAACAAAATAAACCCAAAACAACGCAAACGCTAAAATCAACGTAGCAACAAAAGTTAAAAGCAAACTTAAACAACGAAAGGCAACGCAAACACTTAAAGCAACTCTAGCAACGAAAGGCAACTTTAACAAGGAAAGGCAACGCAACACTGTCCGACGCAGAATACAGCAAGTCCGTGTCCCTTTCCCACAGAAGCTATACATAACACAAGGGATGAACCAATCATATTATTACGTTACACACTCATATTTACAAAATGCAGTGACATCATTGCGATTGGCAAATGTATTTACATTCAATATGTGAACACCAGAGCATATTGCCTGAATTAAAACTGTTGATATTTGGATGGTTTAAGCTTTTGTTGATAAGCAATTCATTTGTATAAAGCATACAGATTTAAATGTATGATATCATCATTTTCACCTGCAACCAAATACATATGTCACGCGAATTCAATAACGTTAATGCGCTATCGTCGAACTTCCATGACAGGCAGACTCTATATCCTCTATTAACAACAGTAACAAAATTATTTGATTCAAGAAGGGAAAGCCATCTGAAAAGTAAACTCTAGAAATGCAAAACATAGTCATAGTAATATTCCGCCTGTTGATTTCATTACCATATGATACACAATATTGATACACAATAACTGTTCACCTCTGACATTACAGCATGTGCAGTGCGCTGGGGTCCATCCACTTGACAGAAGTCCTGGTGTCTTCTAAAATTGTCAATGCAAATGAATATATTTTCTTAAATCTTTCCCCATGTTGGGAATCTATAAATGAAGTCGAACATGACATGTGCTTGCGTGTATGATAAACAAAGCAGATTATTCGACCCAAGCATTGTTCAATCCACTAATAAACCAGTGTTAACCATATTAACTGATAAAATAATATATCATATACATCGGTTTCAAACTATACTCAAAGGACTGATCAATTGCCTTCGCTAGGATAGCACAATAATATACATAATTATATACAAGAGATAGATACATAATCAACAAGGGATATATATTCCACCATCAAGCAACTTGGAATATATTGTACACGCGTCAATGGGCGTATATATAGAGGCTTTCCTGCCTGAACTAAATCTAGGTGGCTACCTCCTGTGCTCATATTAAAGAAACAAAGAGCAGCTTGTCTACATCGTCATCAATAGGGGTGCACAGTACATACAGTGTAGCACACATCAGCCCAAGTCTTTAGAATAGTGAGAAAGGAAGTTTGCCGAGCAGTAAACATAAAAAGAGCAGTCCTTATGAATGTAGCCACTTCTTTAATCCCCTGCATAGGCAGTCACCCTTTTGTAAGCCGAGGCACCTACCAGCATATTGTATCATCCCCTGCACTGGGGCCAAGTTCATTCCCCTTTGTTTTTAATCCTCTAGCGTGCCTACCAAAATCAACTATAGTGTACATCGGACTGTGTGAACGCTTAGCTTTTATCCCCATATACCACAGTGTTATATTCTATGATACCCTCTGCATCAAGCACGCTTCTCAAAGTCACATAGAATAAAGATGAAATAAGAAACATCTACATTCCTTCATTAAGCTTGCTGTAAGTGATGTTCCCTACCAATATCACTTCATAATGATAACACTAAGGCATAGATATAAAACATAGATAAAACAAAACTACAAATTCTTAGTTCACTTCATGGGCAACTGACATGCCATCCTCATTAACCACTCGTTTGTGAATGAATCCTCATCCATTGATTATTTGGCAGAACCAAACACTCTCAAATTATCATGCGTAATATAATGAACACCACATAAATTATGATGTTAATATAAAATATTAAAGATACATCATACAGATGTTCTTACCTTTGTACAAAGGATGAGGGACTGGACTATAGCTACAGCCACAGGAGCAGGTTGATTAAAGTGACGTTGCCTGCTTGGACGCCTTCTCAAGAATGATCAAAGGAGGTGCCCCTTCTGAATAACTTCAGGACACGCTTTACCCCTCACAGGGAGATTCCACTTATTGGGGGGGGGGGGGGGTGTTCCCCATGATTATGTAAATTACCTCCTGACCTTACACCACCGTGTATGTACCTCTGCTATACAACTAGAGTACTGTGATATATCATACACCTATATATATGTGGATAGAGAATCAAATAGATAAACATGCATATAAATACTACGTAATATAATGAGCGAGTGTAATCACCACAGGTAAAGGGGGGGGGGGATGAGTGCTGATATTACTGTGACCCTCATATATATATATATATATATATATGTGTGTGTGTGTGTGTGTGTGTGTGTGACCATGTATATCCTTGGACTCCGAGCAGAAAACTTTTGCTGTTATTCACATATATATATATGAATATCATTTCATATTTCATATATAGAAATAACTGCGGTTGCATGAAATAATTCCAGATTGTATGAATTAACGATGATGATTTTATTGACCAGACAGTGTTACAAGGCTTTTAATGGTTACTGATTAAGTGAGAATTGAGATGATGAGGCCACGGTGTCATCTCTTCACTTAATTTGCGCATGTGATTATAACCGGTTTCAAAGTTCTTTAAAACTTTCAACAGTTCAAAATTCTGGGGATCATAATATACTTGTCCGATGAGACCAAGACTGAGGTAAAATTCCGGAGAAGACCACAACCTTCCAGTGCAGCAAGCTCAAGCTCATTATATGAGGAACGACCCCTCTGAAACCATGTAGCACGTTTGTGGGATGAAATCACTTATATTTACGGCCAATTTGAACACGAGAGGTTGAGTTACCCTTTAAATAAGATTGAATCCGGTCTGCCTATTTTTTTTTTTCTACACGGTTTCCGGTATCTAGTCTACCGGTAGGACCTATATATCTCTCCTTTCCGCTTACCCTCCCTCCCTCCCTCTCTCTCTCTCTCTCCGGAACTAGACCCTTGCAACGGAACAAGGTCGTTTTTTGAATTTTTACAATTACCCAGAGAACTCAATTACTCAATGAAATTGAGTGTTAACTTATTGTGAATTCATCAATGCACTTCAAAGTACCAGTAACATTTATTGTTTTTTATCCCTATTTCGTTTCACTCATAATATATGCCATATAGAATAGTTTTCCCTTTATCTGATATATTTGTGTTTGCAATATGTGCAATTTGTATTTAAAATTACCTTACTTATTCTTTTTCATCTGCTTTGTTTGTGCACTGTCTGTATTGTTTTTGGTTTGGATAATGATTGGTCTGCTATTGTCCTAATTATAAAGATTAATCTCAAAGTGTAGATATGCATGAAAACTAGCTTATGTCTTTGCTGACTATACGGTGTTCCACCATGCGTTGAAATAGAAATCGGAAATTCTTTAGAATTAATTGAATATTATATATAACTATAATCATACATACACATGTATCGATAATGTAAATATGTTCTTTGATATGGGATAAGCAGCTATAAATAGATGACTTACGTCACAAGATTATATGAAATTGTTTAATACATTAGAACAGGAAGTATACTAAATATACGTTGTGCGCTGTTCTCTATTTCTTCAATTTGAAAGCTGCATTTTATCATGATTGTTATAGTATTTTTGATAATAATGATAATAATGATATCATTATTATTATCATTATTATTATCATCATCATCAGTATTATTACATTAAAAATGATAATAATGATAATAACTATAATTCACTAAAGCAACAATATATTCCCAAATTTTGGGAGATATCAAATATTGATTTAAAAAAAGTGTAGAAATGAAGAAACTATATAAAAAGTATGATTTCGGTTGAAGCAACAAATTTAGAAAAGTAGAGTTTTAATCATTGAGACTATCTGAAAAAAAAATCGATACAGCGCCGGAAAATTCAAAATAGTGATGACTGTAGAATATCTTCTCAGTTTAGGCATGTACCACGGTGCGAACGTCATTAAAGCAAGAATGGTATAGTGACGCCATTATTTCCTAAAAACTGTCTGTCGTGGAATACCAATCGGTTACAAATTTTAATTTGATTTGACACACTAACAGTGGGTTTAGGGCAGTTTCGACAATTCAGGTACTAGTCAGTAACATGATTAGTATGCACTGTAGACAAGCAAACAACAAACAAACAAAAAACTTTTTAAGGGATTTTACCTCTTCGTCACTGTGTACAAATTAAAAGGCTCTGAGTCATCTCTGTGCCTGTATATTTGCTGTTGATCTAAAAACCGTGATCTGTCAAGGCTAACAAACCATTTTTTCACTTCTAAGAACATCCAAAGTATTGTTCACACCTGATGACTTCAACAGATAGTCTAAATGGGATCGCCCAATCCCCCCCCCCCCACACACGCACACCACACATAACCCAAACAAACATAACAAACATAACAAAACTTTCAGTGCGATCAGAGATTGCATAAGCAGTATGTCCCCAAAGCGAGACAACACAAATCGGACTAATCAATAAATCGAATCCGAATTGCATATGACATCAACTTAATTACATCCGGGGAGTCGGTTACCTGGACGCGGACCACATTGGGGCAGACCGGCAGGGTTATTCCCCTAAAAGATAATGATGTCACCGCCCAACTCCGAGCAAACGAAATTCTGCAACACTAGTCTTTACTCTCAGACATCAATGGATGCAGGTTTGTAACTTGCATGATCACAGGTATGATTAGACTTTTCAGTTTCGAAGAGCTGCGTGTGAGAATTTGTTTGATTTCCCGACAGATTAAAGTAGTTTTTGAAGTGTAATCTCCTTTTATGAAGTGAAAGGAGAGAAAAAGTTTCTAAAGTGTTCAACAGTATCTACTGTATGAGAGCAAAATCAAACCGCAAGTTGTGATACCGAGCACAACTAAGTCAACAACTGGTGCACTACAGTGTTTCCTTTATTTGGGACAATGTACCATTGCCTCATTGCTTATCTTCTGACTGAAAGCTATCTATATCCGTGAATCTTCAGTTTTAATGAACTTCCTGCGACTCCCGTTGACTTCCAGTGAGCGTGTGAATATAGAAAACTGATGTGGTGGTTCAGAATATCTTGGATCCCATTGCAAGAGTATATAAGACCGAACATGCCTGTCTTGTCCATAATCCAGTTGGTGACGAATAGATACGTTACTTGGCATTCGATATCATTGCAACAAAAAGTCGAATTTCTTTGTTGGAAACACGCATCATGCCTGTCACAAACACCACCCCAGCACTCTCCCGAGCTGCATGCCTTTCTACGACGCGCCGAGCACGTACGTATTGAGTTCACGTAGAGTGGTCCTGCTCATTATCGTAAACGTAGGCTAGCTGCATTGACACTATGTCTTTCAGTGAACTTCATGGTCTCCATGGTCTAAAAAAAAAAAATGAAATTGTTCAAAATAGTCTTTCGGTAGTGTTTCATAAAAATGGCCTGTCAGTGGTCTTTCAGCGATCTCTCAACGAGCGCGCAATGGTTTTACTACTGTAGTGTTTCAATTACATGTATCTTCAATTTAATTGCCCCATTTTTGGAGCTGATCACTGACAGTTGACTGAAGGATTACTGAGAGAACATTGACGATGATTGAAGATCAGACTCTCTGGGATCTTTATTGACTTATGTCAATAGTCTTATTGGTATCTTGGTGAACGCTCGACACAGAGATATGTTGAGAAATTTGCTGGACTGTTACTTTTTGGTCTTTCAACTTTCTTTCAAGAGTTTCTAGAGCCATACTTTTATCTGGTCTTGGAGACAGTTAAAGGGATGGTATAGTATTGGTTGAGGTGAGGATTCAGCTTGTAACTTTTTGTCAGATACTTAGAACCACTTTATGATGTTCCGGAGCATCCAATTCCAAGAGGAATTCAAAGTTTATTGACGAAAATTGGTTTTGAAATGGCTGATATATCCAAAAACACCGTAAAACAAAGGTGGGACTCACCTTTTATTAGGTTTGCTTTGTTTTGCATATCTCAGCCATTTCAAACCCAATTTTCATGAAATAAACGTTAAATTCCTCTTTATATGCTGTTCCATATTTCATAAGGGGTTTCTCACTATCTCAAAAAATCACCGTCAAAAAACGTTGGAAACCTGAGGTTCCATCTCAACCGAAACTGTACTATCCCTTTAAGGGATCTTGGCAGTAACATTGGGTCTCTCAGTGGTCTCTCTAGGGTCTTCGTTAGGTGAAATGGGGTCATAGTCGTCGATTTCTTTAACCGCAGTCATCACATCAGTTCTCCTAACATAACTGAGTGTTGCCGGGTGTATCTGGTCGACTTCGAGACCTTCGCAGACTGTATAAATGATTAATATACAATTGTAATTGGGTAAACACATAAGAATGAAAAGAAACAAAATATCACGATGCTGTGTCATATTTAGGCCATGCCGATGAAGTAGTTTCGGCGCGATCCATTCGGAACGCTTCGCTCATCTATGACCTACTCTTATCCCTATTCCGGGTATACTCGTTCAGGAGAAATTTCGCGAATCTTCACTGTGCTGCTGTTTTCTTTCATGAAGAACCTGTTATGGGCATGTAGTAATGACATTCTGGCAAATATCATTTGCCGTGTCTTCTTGATGAGCTATAGTCATACTCACCTGTCGTTTAGTGAAGTTTTATGCGTCCATTTTATTGTTATACAGCTGTACTAATGTCACATCACAAATATTGTTGTACATTTGCTATCTGTATGAAGGAGACATAGACCAAACCAAAGGTCTAAAAAAACATAAATTTCATATTATGCAATATCCAGTATCTTCCAACACCTTCTGAATGATTCGTCAATTTTTATGCATTCTCTAGATTCTCATTATCCTGTCTCCATGTTTTGGGAAGAATCCCCTTTCAGATAAGAAGTGCATCGATGTAACTTCCCGCCATGTTTACAGAACCTGTCTCCCTAGCGACGTTTAGTGTGCATTGATAACAAGCTCATGATTACTACATTTATCCTCTTACGCTCTTACGGTAATCCACCGGTTTACTAAACACTTTACTAAACACTGAGTGTCGGTCAGTTTCCGCTTTAGATCTGGCAAAACAGAAGTTTATTACGTATTGATTCATAAGGCATAGTTATCATGATTTTATATCTTATTTAGCAAGTAATGAATTATGATATAAGTAATATTTACAGTAGATTTCAACATCCTCTTGTGTATTTTCTTTTAATAAATCGCAATGATATATTGACCAACCCAACTGACTGACGAACAAATGAACTTCCTTGCTGATTTCTTACTTTCTCTAAACCCCAAGCAAGGAATATGGTCAGTGAAGTTTCACCTTCTTGTGCAACAATTCAGGTTTCGAGATTACATGTCGGTATGACACGAAACCTGTCGGCGAAAGTTTCCTGCCCATATCGAAAAACGTTTAGAACTTTCAGCGCGACACGTGACTGCGCCGGCAGAAAAAAATGCTCTTTAATTTCAAAAGTAGAGATTCAATTCAATACTTTTGAAAGATTTTTTTGTTTGCTTTGTTTTGGTACCTTTTTGGGGAGGCAACATCTTTTACGTTATTTTTTGCCGCCTTGTGTAATCATACGTCATGATTTTTGTTTTGTTTTTTTGTTTGATTTTGTTTGATAAACAAGGACAGTTCACATTGCTTGCAATTTGCTATACAACAAGCGTACATTTTAACAAAGGAATAAAGAGTAAGTGCAACCAAAGTGCAGACGGCAATTGCTGCAGAGTGTTTTTCGTTGTTGCAGAGCACGCGTGCATTGCCGCTTGGTATACAACAAGTTCTTCATGCTGCCAATTAATACTGCACATCAGAGAAACTCGGCTCGATTTGAGCAACAAAGTAAAGATCAATTACGATAGAGGAAATAAGAGTTCATTCGAACAAAGTATACGAGAGTATAAGATTTTATTTATTGGTTGTTAAACTGATATCGCGTTACTGCAAAAGAAAGGACACCAATCATCAAGTCAAGCAAATTGTTACAAGTATTAAATTTGTAAAATCGGACGAGTGTATATATATATATATATATATATATATATATATATATATATATATATATATATCATAATCATATACATGTATGTCATATATTATATTATATTATATTATATTATATTATATTATATGCTGTATGAGCGTGTGTGTGTGTTTATTTGGGTGTGTGTGTGTGTGTGTTTGTGTTTGTAGAAGGCCAAAAACAGTTATATCGGTCACATGAAATTTGCCAAGGTAATGATTTCATTGCCTCACAAAGGTTCCATCATGTTTTGTTTTTTAAATGCATAAACACGTTGTTGTTTTTTAGCCTTCCCAGTTCTTCTTGGTTACTATGTCATCATTTCTCTGTCTTTAGAACTCATAAACAATTCGTTTTTATGGTTATTAGTCCACCCTGAATCTATGTGAAAGATGGGGATTTAGTGAATATTTCGATTGGAAGAATAAATCTTCTCTGTGACTTGGTCTTGCCCATCATCCGCATTAAATATTTATAATCCATTGCGACAAAATGTTTGCATGTTTTGCATCTATGGTAACGTATTATCTCCTTTTCTAGACGGTAGTTACCATGTTCATGTGATATGAGGTCATGGAGTCTCTCTTTTACGAATATAGCAAAAAAAGGGGGAAATATCTTTCTGGCAATATCGCGACACTACACGTGGTCTCTATAATGGTCCTGACCACACGTTAGATCGTTTGGTATAAAGTACTGGCCAGTTTATCGCGAGCCACTCAGTCAACGCAAATCATGACTTTTCTTCAATTCTCTTTTTGTTTCAATGAACTCTTTGAGAAAAATGGGTTCCTCTGCAGACGACAAATAACCAGAAAGAGAAGGAAACCCAGTCACCACTTCTGTCACTATACATTATAATGACGGAAAACGTGAGAAATGATGAAGAAGCACAGGCTGACATGCCACCAAACCCAAATACGAAAAAAAAAATAGAGAAGAGAAGAAGACTCAATTTTTTCGAACTCGGTAAATATTTCAGCAATGACCACCTTGTACAGTCAGTGCAAACTGACGGGGGAAGGAACTGCTTGAAATTAGACCGTTACCTGCCCGGATGCAGTGATCATTCTGCAGCGAGTGACCGGTGGGCTCTCGGGTAGATTCTGTGGTAAAGGGAAATAAGTGCCACACAGGAATCCTGTGTGTTTTGCATGGAGTTATGATTCCAGCTCTACGACCGAGTCTGAGAAGCTTACATCTACTTATCATGAAGATCTATAATAGCAACTGAGAAAAATTTCAAATAGCGTGATGGTAATGCTGATTGCATTATCTCGAGGGAAATGTCGAATAAACAGCAAAAAATCTCTTGTCCCCTTCTGCAAGCGAGAGGCAGTATAGACGTTACTCATCTTCCCAGATTGCGTAATCATGCCCTCAACGCAAACGACACGTCTAGACTGAGCCTACTGAGTAAAAATCCACATAGAATCTCCTCCATGATGTAAAAGATCCATCCAATAAACTGTCCACGTTAAAACTGAATCGAGTAAGCGGGAGTTGCTTTGGTTACAATATCATATATTTCATTTTGATTCGATCGTTTATTTCTTTGCAGTTTTTGTTTTGCCATTATTCTTCTTCATTTTGATTTTTTTTTTTAAAAAACAACACTTAGTGACGAGTAAAGAGAAGGAAACAACCTATTCTTACCCTATTATGTTCATTTCCAAGGACGTGGAAGATTTGCAGAAACAAATGGTTATAATATCTACAATCACACGCGTCAGTCATGAATTCGATGAACTACAGTCCACAGTGATAACCAAGGGGATTTTTCCAGCGTATTAAGAACCTGTCACGTGCACGGCTTTTGTCGCAAATTCACTGAATAACGTAAAATCCCCGACTCCTAGCATCGCATTTTACTGGAATGCCACTAGACTGTGTTTGCTCTTTTAATTACACAGACCCTTTAAAGCCAATGATGGAAGTCGATGGTTTCATTGCTGAAAAGTTGTCTCCATCGTCGGAAGTGTCAAATATCTCTCTTCGATTCAATTTCGAGGGAACTGTTTCAGAATTATGGCTCACCACAGTTCTTTGCCTCCCGTGTTCCTTGCAGTTATCGCCTTCCAGTTCCTTCTCTTGTTCGCCGCTACATCAGCCTTCCCAACAACCACTGTCGCTCCGACCGTGGCAGGAGCGGCCGCAGCCACTACTTCTCCCATCTCGGTATATGACCAGTATGACCTGCTCCTCCATGACACCAACGCCCTCTTCACTCAGTTTCAGGCCGTCTACCTTTCATTCGTAAGTCACCCATAGGCTTTCGACTTATTCATTTCATCTTCCATGCAGCTTTAATTTTTCCCGCACAATGTTATTCCTTTATTAACTATTGAGTTGCTCGTTATTCTGTTGTACAATATAGAAGAAAGTCATCATCAACGTCAAATGAAGTTTTCTTACTGATGAACTGCTATGGGAGCAAAAAAG
This sequence comes from Diadema setosum, assembly GCF_964275005.1. NCBI lineage: Eukaryota > Metazoa > Echinodermata > Echinoidea > Diadematoida > Diadematidae > Diadema > Diadema setosum. The sequence continues at coordinate 13,933,216 of NC_092702.1, forward strand.
ACACATGCTTTTTAAATGAGTTATATCCACTTACGAATACCTGGATTTCGACTGTGGCTTATATTTCTTTTTAAATCAGCTCCTGCTCAGCACTATGGTAGGCCTTAATTGACTACAAGTCATACAGGTATTCGATTAGTCTGAAACTAACAACTTTGAACAATGATAATGAGTTATTTTACACATGAGTTTTGATGACCATATTAAGCGTAAAACCAGTCGACAATTTTGTCATCACACACCTCTGCACGTATTGTCTCGCCCTGTGCTAAATTTACCATAGTTCATTTATTCGGGTTGTTGATAACATTTCGTTGTGTTTCCGTTATTCACGATCGATTCTCTCTCGGTTCCTGTGCACATGTACTAGTTTCCGCTAAAGTTCAGTTCCAACACATCCTTTATGTTTTGTCAGTGTTTGTTGTTCGTTCTTTGACGCCATGCATCTACTTCAGCACCCATTTGATCATTTCTTTTACCACTCCATCACTGCTTATTTTTTTTTAAATAATCACATCTGTCTTCATCCATCTCACTCACACATCACCTCCTGTTCGTCCATCGTCATCATCACGTCATCATTATGTTTGCCGACCACCGATCGGCAGATTGATGCCTTCATTAGCACCGACATGAATCAAACAACGACCAATAGCACTAACTCCACTACCGTTCCATCACAGAAGACGCAGCGCTTTGAGCAGACGGACGTGATGGCGCCCGAACTCGTCATCAACGGCTTTCTCACCACCAGGGATCTACCGTCAACTCACACCGAGCAGGTGAGAAAAAGTGAACTTCAGTCTACATCCCTTGTCTTATCCCTTGTCGTCTTCATCTTCCTTCTCTTCATCATCATATTTTTTTTCTGGTCCTTTTCCTCCTTCTACAACTCTAATTTAGTCTGTCTTTAATTTTCTCTTTTCTGTATAGTATCTTCTTTATAATGTATTTTTCCAATGTTACTTTTTTCTGAGATTGTTGAATACTGAAGAAGACACGTTTGCGTTCTAGGGTTTAACAAATTGAATAGATTAGGATGCCTCTGCAAACCTTTTTGTCTTGGCAGTTTACAAGTTATGGTTAACGACAGCAGGGAATCTTATTTTATCCATTACTCTGATTAAATTTACTACATGTCTATTACTACGAGTAACCAACTTTGTATATAATATTATATTTTTCCGAATGGTTACACGTCGTCAGTTTACCTGATGCCTGTATTTTCACTTTCATGGTAAAAGTAGAGACCCTAAACCCATATTCCATAGGCTTGATTGGGGTCTGGAAAAGGAAACTGGGTCATGATATACAGGAAATGAATGACAGTTAGATATGTGACTGAACTCTAGCAAGTAATGTTTGAATCTAATTCCATTTCAAGCTGGTAATACTGGTCAACATCGGTAAACTGCAATGGCAAGTTAAACTCAACTCAAGCAAAAATTGAAAACAAGATACTAGGCGTTCTTATCTCCCTGTTCGCGCGAAATGTGCTCGAAATTTAAGAGCGTGTGCAAGATTATTACTGATATAACTACATTAATATGTGTATGGAAGGGATGGAATTTTAGCGGAAGATATTTTTATGAATGAAACGGCCGATACCTTATCCTCGTACAACAGTCCCTACTTCCCAGAAAGTTAATCGTATAACGAGTGATAAGTACATTATAGTAAACACCAAGATATTTATACAGAAACACAAACAGACACACACGTATCGTTATACAGAACACCCGCTCACCCATATACGCCTAGTCATGCATACAAACCTAAGTGGCACATGAGGCTTCTGGAGATATTCGTTGGGGTGAGAGACAATGACTCATCGGATTGTCTCAAAGTCCAAATTATAACGGTTAACAACATTAACGAATCTATTATCTATCCCCCCCCCCCTCTCTCCTTATATATATCTCTGTTTTCTCATGCGCTCTTTCCCTCACATTTCGCATATCAAAATTTATGTGTGCGTGCGTGTGTGTGTGTTTGCGTGTTCATGTTTGCGTTCAGATATTGTACTACCCCTTAAGAGTATTTGTTGTATGTAGGCCCTAAATGCCCCTCTCTTAACATATAGTTTATATATTATGTACACACCTATCTTCTGTTGGATTAGTGTGCTTTCAATATCGAAGGATTGTGACAGCAACTTAGTACACTGTTGCATATTTCTGGATGTTCTTTTTTTTTGCTACTTTTTTTTTGGGGGGGGTACTTTATTTTGCTGTTATTCTTCGAGAGTGCATTTGTTTGTGACATGGAAATTTATGATTATTTAAGATATCATTGATAGACTCCGGGTTTTCCAATCTTTTGTCATGGTTCCTCTTCTGACTTGAAAAAAAAAAAACGCTGGAGAAAGAAAAAAAAAAGTCAGATATCTTAATTCTATAACAGGTCTGTCAACGAAGGCGTGGTATGAAATATAACTCTGTTTGAAGAGTGATCAAATGATCTGTTCAGTAATCTATTAAGTATATATTTTCTATGTTATATCTCTTCTTGCGTGAATTCATAGTTGTTGGACATACTATTTTCAATCGGTTCATTCAGCACAAAACTGATCTTTCATGAGGTCTTTTAGACAACAGTAATTATTATCAAGGGCAACAGACAGCAATTATTACGGCAGTGCAAGTGACAATCACGATCGATTATGATCCTATGGACAGCTATTTATAAGCTGTGTGTACTTATAGTGATATGCTATAAGAATACAAGTATATATGAGAGGCAGGAGGGAGAGGTAAAAATCTTTGCAATAAATTGCCAGTGCATCATCGATAATGAACAAATGCAAACAGCAGTAAGTAAAAAGGAAATGTGTTTATTGATGATCTGCCAAATATGAGAAAATTTAGAGGCGTGTCCGTGTTCGAGGAAGGGCGTGATGACAAGGCATGAAGTCAGACACAACCCACAATAACTTGCAATTTCGAAACGAGAAGTTTAAATTACTATAACGTTTGAGGAAATTTTCCGGTTGATGACAGGAATTATTGGGTCATACGAATAAACCATTGCAATGAAGGCTACTTTGTTTTCATTAATTTTGCATTTTTCCATTGCAACTTTATTTGGTGTGTCTCGGTGATGACGGAAAATTCCGTATGACACCTTTTTATCATTGCATGGGGAAAGCCTTTTGGTATTCATTGTGAAATGCTCTCGATGCTGTCGTCAGAACAGGAAAAGAGAAGAAAAAACGATTGTGGTCGAAACCCTGGTCACAAGCCGCTTTCTATACAGCTTCCTGCTCCTGTGGGATAGACTTTGGCCTTCATGTACGCAATTAAAGTTGCCACTCTCAAGTACAATCTGTACTATACATGAGTGATGACTTCTGCAATCGGGCTCGAGCCTTGCTCATCTAAAATGGCATTTCGTTTCTGAACAAACCACTATCCCACATTATTATTTTTTTCATATGTTGCGTTGGGATTTTTTTTTTAAGGGGGGGGGGGGTGCGTGTAAAACATAATTTTTAGCGGCACGCGTCACAATGATGTAAATCATCCTAACTGAATTTCAAACATGGGTCTTCTCAATTGGCTATTACAGTAGAAAATCAATATCCTACAATACCTTCAAAACACGATCTAGAATTGCAATAAACTGCACCAGAGTTTTCTTTTGAAGACGTATTATCTGCAGCTTAGGTATGCCGACAGATTGTTTAACCATACCCTAAGTAATGTATAAAAACTGTCTAATCGGGTATATTTGCTTGTTTTGTTGTTAGTGCTGTATGTCTTTCTTTCTGGTAATAAAATGTAAAGCGTTACGATCTCACCTCGAAATCAGATCAGATCATTCAAAAAGATACCCTTTTCTTTAAGCATTTTTTTTTAGTGTGATGAATGCTATGGTCACAGTCAATTTTGATATCAGTGTTATTATTGCTTTCAAAAATATATTATTAGAAGTATGTTTATCATTCTTATTGTTATATCTATTATCATTATCAATATAGATATCATTGTTATTAGTATTATTATTGTTATCAAAATGTTATTAGTAGTAGTATATTCATGATTATTCTCGTTTTATCATCATCAGTATCAATAATATAGATATCATTGTTATATTTTGTATGAATATACTTTAACACTATTGTTTGAATCATCAAATAAAAATAAGAAAAAAAAAGTCAAATAACTTTGATGAAACAAAATCCATCATTGGCATGCAACGCGAAGGCCTATACATACACGTTATCACTCTTCGAAATTCTGCATGTTCATACCCTATTAATGATCCCATGCTCTGAAACACCAATATTTGTTTCTCGACCGGTTTCTCCTTAGTCATCGTCTTCCTGTCTGTCTGTTTCGTTTCCAATTTCCAAAGGTTAGCGAAGAAGAGCTGTTGCAAACCCACCAGCAATTCCTTCGCACATACGAACGCGTACTCGAATCGCTGATCGACCAGGAGAACATCGTTGTAGGAGGCGACTCTACCTTTGTTGATGATTACACCCAAATAGTGCATACTTTAAACCGCCTCCTGGTCAAAATCGATGGCCTGGTAAGTTCTCTGAGTGTTCATTACTCATTTTATGATATAATACGCGGGGACTCCATGCAGTACAATATACTTATGACGTAAGTTATCATTCCTGTTACTCTCTTTCTCTCTCTCTCCCTTTCTCATATGTGTGTGTGTGTGTGTGTCCGTGTGTGTGCATGTATGTTTACTTAGTATATTTTCTAAAGGTAATCATCTCTACATGTTCAATATCTCACAGTTGGTGAAAATCATGTCCGTCTCTCTCCATCGCACTTCCCTTTCCCCTCACTGAGGTCAATTACCTCATTTTCCGGTACCATTTCCTCATATCCTATCTAACTGCACTCTTCTTCCCCTCCTCTCTTTTTAATTCGATATTCAGGAATGAACACTTATAATAATTCTCCTTTACGCTATTCTTCAATCTTAGTATTTCTGAAAATATTCATTTCGTTTTGAAAGTGCATCTCGTATTCGTATTTATTCATTTATTCATTTTTTTTTGTATGCCCGTCAGTGGATGTGATGATTGAAACAGATTGAATACCAAAGTCTGTCCTATTATATCACGAACATTTTTATCATCATAACATTATTTATGTTGTGTTAATTTCTTTTGTTACGTCATAGATGCAGCACCAAGATATCGAGAACGGCCCCGCCCCAACGTTCACCAGTCTTGACTGGTTGCCTGGCAACACCCAAGTTCACAACGTTCGCAGCCTTTACCTACTGCACAACGTTTACAACTATATCCCTGCGTCAATGCAGCACTACAGTTACCTGAAAATGCAACACACGCCGTCCTTATAAGGAATAACTTGGAATTGTCATTTTTACAATCAGTGATCATGATCTTTCTCTCCTCCTGCCTGCGTAGATTCTAGCCTTTTATGTAATAGTCTTCCGTCTATTTATTTCAAAAGCTTCATTATGCAAGTACGTTCAAAGCAATATTTCAAAACTAAATGTAGAAATGTTATTTATTGTTCATTATCCGTGCGGTTTTCGAAATGTCCTCGCTGAAACGCACAAGTTTGAAATGTAATGAACATCCTAATTTATTCTCACTGATTATGCAATGCGTGCGTGTTTTTGCTTGATAGAATGTGTCTATATCAAGACCATGGTTTCTGCCGTTTATTTATTGTATTTATAGCTTCGTTAGATAAGGAAATCATGTGCGGTTGACTCACAGCATATTCTACTGTCACATTATATTGTACGTGTTTGATGAATGATAAACAAGATTCCTGCTTTTCCCCTTTTTTGACAATGTTGAAGTGAAATTCCGTAAAACCCATTTTGGGCTTTGTTTTTCTTTTATTTTCCACTTACACACAAACACACACATACATACATGTATTACAATAACTATTTTCAATATTTATATGCAAAGACTGTATATCGTATGTATTCATGGAAGTGAGTGTAACGAAGCCTGTGATGTACGAAGTGCGAATGGGAAGAAGTAAATTTGGTGCGTGATTTTCCAGTTCGGATGAAGAAAAGGTTCCCATTATTGCAAAACGTTCATACTGTTATCATCATTCTATTATTTATTGCTGTGGAGCAAACATCTCACATCAACAAGCATTGATTCTTTGAACTTGAAAATCTGAGTTGCTGAATGACTGCGAATAGCCATGTAAGACTATTTGTGCGCGGTCTTACATCTTGCTGCATAATGCATTTATGTAACATAACTATTCGTAGGCCACGTACAATGATTTATAATGTAATGAATACTGTCGGCAAATCAAAGTCTAAAAAATTAACCAGATGCTCCAACATGGAATAACACATCAATTCTGTCGTTTTATTATTATGAGCTATACATTCAGTCACGTATTCTACTGAGTATATACTGCCTGTTGTTTTTAATTATGCAAACAGCCGAATGAGATTCCGAAATGAGTATCCTTTCCACACATACTCAAGAGACAACGCGTAAAGACTATTCACAGAAAACGAGAGAAAATATCATATTGGCAGTATTACATGATTGTGGATCTTGCGTGTGGCTTGTCAATCTTTCGATTCATTTTCACGAGATGGTTGTCGTGATGCATGTGATATTTCATTCGTATGAAAATTCTGCCTTCCCACAGTGAAATGATGCAACAGTATTTATAACAAAACAGTACTATCGTTGTATCAAATTCATGTAATGTATTTATATATTTGTGGTTTATTCCCACACACGGCAGGACTTTAAGGTGATGCAACTTGTTTTTTAACTTCAAGTATCATAACATGCCAGGTCTATTCCATAATAATATTTATGTGTCATTATTTATCCGTATTTATGTAATACATATTGTATGAACTTTCAGTTTCAAAGAACAATATTGTATGTTCTTTGCTTCAACCTATTTGTAAATGTCCTCTATTTAATCATTATCATTCGTAGTATTGAAATTGCTGTTATTGTGTTGTTGGTGTTCGTCAATTTATGTAGTATTCAATGCCGTTGGTATTGTCACGATGTAACTAGTTGTAGAGCTTCATAGCAGCCTTATGAAGGATTTTGAATTGATGCAGTTGTGCATATAATATATTGTTTAAGAGAACAGATATGTAAGATTCTGGGAGTCGATCATGGGATAAAATACCTTGAGTTCATTCAATAAAGAAAGAATGCATAAAAACAAGTACGTTTATGTGCAGTTTCTTCCAATCACATGCTCAGAGTTTATATGCGAACGTTTGATGAGATGATAATGGCAATTGTTATAATGTAGTTACTGTAGTAATAGCTAATATACTCTACTATTCATTATGATTATACGAATTATCTATTCGCACCTTCGGGATACATACATACATACATACACACATACACACATATATATATACTTATATGCATACAATACATGTTATATACATTGTGCTTGGTGTAAAATGATGACAAATAATTAGTCTTCGGGATAGCTCATTGAATTATTCATCTAAACGATGCACACACAAAAAAAAAATAATAAATGCACAAGGTACATACACTATATATATATATATATATGTGTGTGTGTGTGTGTGTGTGTGTGTGTGAGTGCGTGTGTGAATTTTTGAGAGAGAGAACGCAAAAACAAAAATCAAGCTTTATCTTTTTTTCTTCATTTGTTTATATCACAAAGACAGATGTAAATGAGTAAATTCAAACACCAAATTACTCACTGGACGATATTTCAGTTTGACATCTCTAACGAGCATATAGATATGCGATTTGATATACAATGTTCGTGACATTTCTGAAAAAAGGGGGAAATTTTGTTTAGTTCAGTTGCCGTTCCATTTCTAGCTAGTATTGTAAAAGTAGAGAATTGGGTTCATTACTGCAAACAGTGAATTAAAAAAAAAAGAACTGGGTTGTGATATTCAGCTGTATTTACATTTTTGTAGCTGCTGTTAAATGTGGCTGACCGCAATTGAATCATAGCCGTTACTCGCACAGGCTGCTGACCATGAACTTTTGGGGGATCTTTACGAGGTTTGTTGTTTTCATCACGCTTTGGATTACATCAGATCGAAGTATCCCGTCTGCTGCTATGTGTAAACGATACATTAGGGAGTCTTGTCATGTTTGCAGTACTAACATTGATTATGTAATTTAAACTGCCATAATACTGACACCATCACTTTGTTTCCTCTTTAGCCACGGTTGACTAGACTCCACTTCCATGTAGGTTCCATTTTTTTTTTTTTTTTTGCTTTAACTTGTTTTGTTAGTATGATGATTTTTGACATTATGACAATTATGTTTATGTGTTTCCTTTTTCCCAGTTAAAGGGATCGTATAGTTTTGCTTGAGACCTACATTGTAATTTCAGGTTTCTAACTTCATTTGGTGAGATAATGAGAAACCTCGTATGAAATATGAAAGAGCATGTAATTCTATGAGGAATTCAACGTTTATTACCCTAAACTCCTATTAGCTCAAAAATCAATTCGGCATAACGGGCCTGATATTTGGAATTCACTCCCTCTCCACATAAAACAGTGCACATCTCTCTATTCCTTTAAGGCAAATACAAAGAAATATTTCTTGGCACAATATCATACGGTACAGTAATCATTAAACATGTACCTCTTATACTCAACAACAAGGCAATATTTGGTCCACCCCCTTTTCCTTTTCTTTTACTTTGCTGCTTGACCCTTCGCCCATATTATAACATATCCAATCATTTTCTTAGAAGTGCTGACCATCAACACTTTCGCGCTTCATCACCTGCACACGCACTCACAGGCACCACTCCTGTTTACCAAGTAATTGTATAAAACTGGATTTACACGCACTTTAACATGGCCCATCTGTATTAGTGTTCAAGTACTACAATAAAAAATGGTAATTTAACTCTGGCTGTCCGTCTGCTCAAGCACGGCTTATAACGGCGGCCCTCTGCATCATATGTATATATTATATATTGTACTGTGAATTAAGTCATTATTGGCCATATAAACATTTTGTATGTTATTTAACGTTTCATTTGTCTTTACATACAAAATATGACATACTATGTAATATGTCAATAATTTTCAGAATTGTATTTGTGTAATTGAACCTGCCTTTGTTATTTTTGTTATTCTGAAAGAAAATATGAAATGCAGAAAATAAAATCTTTTCAAACAAAAAATATTTGATGAAAATTGGTTTTGAAATGGCTGAGATATCCAAAAAAGAGCGATTCTAATAAAGTGTGGGACCCACACTTTATTATGATCGCTTTGTTTTACTTTGTTTTTTATGTTTCAGTCATTCCAAACCCAATTTTCATCAAATAAATTTGGAATTCCTCTGAAAAATGGTACGTTCTGTATTTTCTTGGTATCTCACAAAAATATAAAAGCCCAATTCTCATCTCCACTAATACTGTACCATCCCTTTAAGGTGATGTCATAACAGTATATTTATTACATTAATTGTTAAGAATTATTCTCTTACGTTGAGAAATATGACAAAGGATTAATTGAAATTGAACTTAAAATTGCAGTTGAAATTGAAATTTGAATATTACTGTCACTGCTTGGCGAAAAGATCAAAATGTGCAATTCCATAACTCTGTAATCTTATGTCTTCTTAGATGCCCCACCTAATATTGTGTTTGTCTGATTTTGCTCAATTCATTGAAATCGACTCAAACTTTGAATGGCTTTTCACTTTTATCACCAGAACTTCACTTGCCACTGTGAGACATCTAAAAGCAGCCATCCATTTATACAATCTGAACAACTCATACGTTTAGATTCGTATCGACTATTCGTACGAATGATACAGTCATGAATTCTGGCCATCTTTGTTTGATTTCATAGATCAGTGTGGGACAAGCTAAAAATGCATTGCAGTCCACCAAAACTGCAACGACGAAGTGACATTCCGTAAAGTTGGTGCACCTGCTATGGATTTGTGGGAACTAACGCAATGCGTGTGAGCATGCTATATACGTCTATTATCAAATGTCTGGAATTTGAGTTTGCACTTTGACCATTTAAGTGACCGTGTTTTCTCTTTATATGACGGTCTTATAGGGGTTTTTGTTTGTTTGTTTTGTCTGTCTTCTGAAATAGCTCTGTCTCTGTCTGATTTAACTCTTTTTAGTGAAATCGGCCCAAGCATGGAACGGCATTTCATTTTTTTCTCAACAGGAACTATTCCATGTTCAAGTCATAAATTCTGGCCATCTTTGTTTGATTTCATAGATCAGAGTAGGAGAAGTGCCACAGTAAATCAAAACTGCACTGCAATGACCAAGTGGCATCGTATCGGTGACACCGATTGGTTTTCGGAGACTACTCGGTGTGAGCTTTAGAAATATTATCATAACGTCTGGAACTTGATTTTGAATTCTGACTGTAATGGTGTGAATGTATTTTTGTTGTTAAACTAAGAGAGTCTTGTTTCTCGTCTGTCTTCAATAACCCCTCTCCTCTGTGTCTGATTTTGCTTTATTCATTGATTTCGACTTGAACATGGAAAGGCTTTTCATTTTTATAACCAGGGCCTATATTCCACATCCGTGTCATAAATTCTGGTCATCTTTGTTTGATTTCATATAGAAGATGTGGGATAAGCTATAGATACACAATCCATGAAATTTGCAATGGCGCAGTGGATTGTAGACTAAACGGTGGTAGCATATAGGGCTGTTATCATGATGTCTAAAACTTGATTCTGAAAACTGGCTACCGGTATACGGTATAATCTATGTTGGGGCGGTGTTTGTTAGTTGTTGTTTTTTTAATAATACCACTTTATACATTATTCAAGTCTTATTTTCTGTCTGTCTTCTCAACCTCCTCCCCGATCCTTCCTTATTTTTCATTCGATGATATCGCCCCGAAGATTGAGTGGCTTTTATCGCTGTTAAGACCAGCAACTGAAATATAAGCTTTTCTTGAAATAGAAGCATGTTTTAGATTCCGCATTATTATTTTTTTTTTGGTCATTCCACTCAACAAAAGTCAATAGCATCATATCGATCGATGTGCATAGTAGAACGAAATTATCCTTTTAATGTCTGTTTGATATTACTAGTAACCAATTGAGAAGAAGCAAGAACATAACCCATGCATAAATTATATCAGACAGTGTAAATATGTCATGTACTTCTATGCGCCGTCATTTTTTTTTTTTAATTGAAAGAAACATCTGTTGTAGGAACAAACAAAACTAAGAAATCTTACATTTACCTAGAATTCCTGAAAGAGTTCTTTCTTCTAAGATTGTTTGTAAGATGATTTTTCCCCTGCAGAGGCCAGCTGGTACCATGGTATTCAGCATCCAATAATTTAAAGAAATCTGAAAAATCCCGACTTTGCAGAAGTATGAACGGTGGATAACAAATATAATCATGCGCTCTTCATAATCAAGCGAAAACTAGACAGGGAATCCAGGGTCGAAGTTCGGGTATGATTGTTATCATCCTTTGTTCAAATATCCAGAGTAGCTGATAGTCTCGGCCATTAGTTCTCTTTTCCCCATTTTCTTTTTTTATTCATGTGACTGACGGATATTTTTTTCCCCTTTCAATCCAGAGTCAACCGTTCGGCTTGGATATGGCTGTCTGGAGTGCAAACAATTATCATGCATTTAGAAGAACCGCCGCTTGGTTGGGGATTTATGTGAGGGGGTTCATTTTAAGAAAAAGGAGTAGCCTACGCAGAATCGTGAAGCGGTAATGAACTTGTGCGTCTAATTCTTGTAATGTGAACAAAGGGCCAGGCACTGAAAAAACACATGGGGGATTTCTTACATAGGATAGTTATAGACGATAGTATGTCGGTTACTTTTCCATTTCAAGATCTTAATCTACCGCTCCTTTAGGTTTGATTTAGAGATTTGATACAGAATGTAATTAGAGTCAACAATACACTTTGCTCTGTTTAAGAAGCTTTCACTTTCTCTTGATTACCCTTTGTCCGCTTTGATAAAAGGGAAAAATTTCACCAAAAGAGAAATCAGTTCCATTGAAATCAGTGATAGAATAAGAGTTGTTGTTGTGTTTACAGAAAAAAAAAAATGGGACCCTATTTAGAAATAATTTGCCCCAGACAACGCTGACATCTAATAAAGCCAGAATGAATTACAAACAAATCAAACATTATTATCAAAAATACAATGTTATGCTAATGTAATGTCTCCACTATGGAGGTCATAATGGATTTTTCCATCACGAGGGAGCTCAAAGTAGACATCTATCTGAAATCATGTCTATCCAAATCAAGAGTTATCAAATTACCTGAAGTTTTCACGACAGAAATCAAAGATGAAGTTATGTTGTCATCTCCTCACAATAAGACAAAAATTATCTTTTGGTCGCTAATTCATCAGATACAACACGTAGGTTGTTGGAGCTCGATAACACAATGCACATCTAACCGCACAACTTAATCTTTCTCATAAATTTTTATCTCAGGGGAATGTCAAGTATATCATAGTAAAATAGTAATATATGAAATACAAGGAAATTTAGACTTTATAAAAAAGTTATGCGGGCTTTTTTTTTTTTAATCTGAATTTATTGAATCTGCTACCATCCTTTTTGTTTGATTTCACTCTATTTCTGAAAATCTACCTGTCAATGTGGAGTTTCGCTTTAAGGTACCGTATAACTCATTTGATGAAGGTATCATTTTAACCCCTGTTGGTTTTTTGGTCTTTGAGTCGCATAAAGCTCGGGAGGTGGCTTGTCTCAATTCAGGATCAAGACTTCACGATCTGTTTATGAGATTTTTTATGATCCTTCGATTGCCTCTGAATGTCAACCTCGCATTCCTCTCGGATAGTTATCGGACAGGACGTCTTTACAAAGAGATTTGATGATAGCTGTTTGATTCTTTTGGAAATAGCGCTTAAAATAATGATAATGACATAGCATAGTCATGTGCTGTTATTTCTTTCCGTTATAACCAACGCTGACCCTCCTTCAAAATCGTCCAACTTCATAAGTTGTGTTTTACGTCTGCCAGAAGGAAGGGCCTGCAGAATTGGATCGAAAATAATTCATTTGGAATTACAGTTGAAAAAAATTAAAAGAATCAGATTTGATATACCACAAATATAAGGAAATGTGTATAATCGTGAAACTGAATGGTATCCCCCTTCGTTATTACATCTTCTGGCGTTTCAGGTGTAAAAAGTAAAAAGAGACAAGTATTTTTTTAAGTGTAGGTTTAACACACTATGGCAGCTGTTAAATTCTCTATCTTCTATTGATATATTCTAGCATTCATATATCAAAAAATGTTTTACATAGGAGAGAACAGACCGGTGCAGTACATAATATTAATTTGATATTTCTTTTATATCAATTCAGCCTCTCCAATCTATTTCAGGACTTACATTTCAAGAATTGCAAAGAATTGTCAGGAACAAGTATATCCTAATTGAAAGGCAATGCGTATGTAAAGAACGCGTTGTGGACAAGAGAGAAAAAAACTATACATGGGAAAGGAATCATATTGTGGGAAAGTGATACAAAGCATCAAAATCACACTTACGGATCATAAAAAGCCTCGCTATACAAACACAAACAAACACACATTGCGTTCTTCAACTACACTATTTCTCTAGAATTGTAAGCATGGTATATGCCTGCACTCAAACACAGGGCGGTAAAAGGTAACAAGATATAAACGGATGAAAAGATACGGGGAAGTTTTGAGATTTTATTGTTGTAATTGATAGGACAGTGCAGTTTTATAAAGGAGATTTTTATCTAAAACTTCAACATGAGTGACTGCAGAGATGATAGTTGATGAACCTGTGCTGGTATAATCATTCATATGAATTTCTTCGAACATAATCGCATACTATATCGGGTTCTCGAAACGCGAAAACAAAAATACCAACACCTTGAAATCAAATATCTTTTGATGAAGAACATCTCCCGCTCTCCCTCCCCCTCTCTCCCCTCCCTCTCCCTCTCTCCCCCTCACTTACTCTCTCTCTCTCTCTCTCTCTCTCTCTCTCTCTCTCTCGCCCAATCAACTTGATATTTGCTATACACACCTTATATGGTATAGACAATGATGATCAGCCAATCGGAAGTTGTAAAAGCATGGCAAACAACTACCTACTATCTTGCCGAAAAGACGCCACCGACGTGTCATGCTATCAATAGAAAGGCAAATAAACGCGCGTGGGAGAATGCTAAGCTTACGTTTTGATATTCATGTATGGGAATTTCCCTACTCACAATACTGAAACTGTCATTTAAACACCTTCGTAGGGTAGTTAGCGAGAATCCTACGCAAATGGTAATTAGAATCTGCAGTAATAGTCATGCACCCAGATCCTTTTCTCTTTGATATCATTGCTTGTTCCGATTTTTTTTTTTATTACGGAAAGAAAAAGTACCGGATGCCTAAATGTTAATGAGAAGCAAACTCATATGATTTGAGTAAAGTTTATGTTTCGACATAATCACCTTAACAAAACTTTGGGACTGAACACGGTCAGTAACAGATAGATAGAGCGATAGATAGAAAGATAGATAGATAGATAGATAGATAGATAGATAGATAGATAGAGAGAGAGAGAGAGAGAGAGATAGATAAGATAGATAGATAGATTGATTGATTGATTGATTGATTGATTGATTGATAGATAAAGAGGAAAAAAGTTAGAGAGAGGGAGACAAAAGATTTCAAAGGAGTCTGCAAGGTGAAAAAAGCACTATAAGCATTATAGTATAACGAGTCTTATTTCCATGTTACCAGAATCGTCAATTTTGTATACCTTTAACCACCATGATGTAGAGTAACCCTCTTCTTGTTTTCCTCTGTAAGGTAAAAAAAAAGCCAAAACAACATGAAACAAAACAACGCAGTGGCCAATTTGAGTCATTACAATCAATAATGATCTGTGCCAAACAAAACATACTTTTAGAAGACAAGCAAAGAATACCCTCCTTTGCAAATAATCATATGTTTAAGCAAAAGCATTTGCATGGTTCTTGCCTGCACCCCGAGGGTTCGCAGGTTTATTTTGTCCTGCGTGCATTACTAGACGTAATTATTATAGTATAACGAGTCTTATTTCCGTGTTACCAGAATCATTCATTTCGTATACCTTTAACCACCATGATGTAGAGTAACCCTCTTCTTATTTTCCTCTCTATCTTTCTTCCTTTCTCTCTCCTTCTCTTATATCCATATCTACAAATCAATTGAACATGAATAATGCATCGTTTAAATAATGTTTATGTACATACTTATGTGTAAGGAATATCTACTGGACGTCCCAGTCAAGCTTTTAATAGCTTGTGACGATCCACACAAAATTTATATTCATCATTCATGTACAAACTATGTGCATATTTTGTGTATAATGCATGTATGCATTTTGTGAATAGATTAGATCAAATCAAATCTAAATCTATGTGGCACAACTAAGTGTTTTTTCGGTGAAACTTGACATTGTCAAATAATACGAAACGTTAGAGGTGAAAGCATTATGAAAATAACTATCCATGGCGGCAAGAGCTACCAATAATATTATTTTCTAAAGACAAATTTCGTAAAACAAAGACTGTTTTCAATCAAAAACAAAGTTGAAGAAGTCATGAATGCTTTATTCGTCAATTTAGAATGAGTGATGGCACTATGTGAGCTAAGACTAGGGCAGTGCCAGTGCGTGTATATATATGTACATGTTATCATAATATATATATATATATATATATATATATATATATATATATATATATATATATATATATATACATAAAACACAAATTAATTTGTATATCTTTAATATTGGGATGAAACGTTCAAACCACTAATACGCCAATTAAGGAGTGAAAGTAATAGCAAGATATCGTGACTCTCTTTTTGGATATTACACTTTTGATAATTGTGGTAAGTGTGTAATAAAAATATTCGGCTGTGGAAACTCTTTGGTTGAGCAATGATTAAGGGACATCCGTTTTCGGCCTATAATGGTATTGGTTCTTGGTTTTGGTGCTCATTGACCACAACTCTCGGCAAATTAAGTCATCATGCATTTCCTTGGCTTCCTGCATTATTTTCTTCAACCTTTCTTGGTATTTCGAGTGCATCCTGATGTGGCATTCTTTTAACGTCATTTCTCGTAACGATCAGTTGCGGAGACAAAAGACACAGTAGCGGATCAGGAGGGGGCGCACCAGGCGCCCCCCCCCTTATTATTATTATTTTTTGGTTAATTTAAAAGAAATAAAAGAAAAAATGGAGAGGGGGCGTGCGCCCTCTTTTAATTTTGTAAAGGCGCCCCCCCCCCCCTTTTTACGGAATTCCTGGATCCGCTCCTGAGACATCATTGCAATTTTTAATTCGTAAATAATGTAAGTTTGCCCTGTAATGATCATTGTCTTTCCCTCTCAGTCTTGATACTCTCGGAATATAGAGTCTTCAAATAAACACATAATTCTATGAAAAAAAAAACATAAAATGCTGGTCCTGTACCTACCAAGAGTAAGTCCAAACTCTACTGTGGGATCAAAGCATATAATGGCGGTTGAAAATATTAAACTGGTCGATAAGTGGTGTGATAAAGGAGTGGAAAATGGGGTTTATAACAGGATGATTCTTCAACGAATATTTCCCTTTTTATGAAGGGTATAAAGAATATGCGCTCATTTTTTTTTTGCGCTTTCTGTGTAACACGGCTGCCAATTCGAATGAAATATGAAGGAAATGCTTCCAGTAAAAGCCAAAGCTATGACTATAATGCTTACTAATTGAAAAAAACAAAAACAGAACGCGGATGTTATCATAGCCTTTATTCAAGACCGTTATAAAGCACTATTTCTTTTCTTTTCTTTTTGATGATGGAAATAAATAAACTATTGAATTGAATTGAATTGAATAAAGGAGACCTCCGGATGATTTTTAGACTTTCACATTTCAACAACTATTTATATAAATTGGTTCACTGGGTATAATGTTCGGTGATTGGGATAAGGGATGATAATGTTTTCAAAGTTTATAACAAATCACAATGAACAAGGATAATGACATGTCAGCTACACCATAAGGGCTCAAGGAAGCAGAACAAAAGAACAAAGCGTGCATTTATTCTACACAGGTGAACTGTATTGTTTTGGAATGACATTAGCTACATATCTGAAATATGTGAGCCTCCTGTATGTCATCACCGTTGTTCAATGTAACTTGTTTGAGGTTTTTCAGAGTATTGGTTTCCTGCTCTATAGGGCCCATTCACATTAAATTCTACAGATCTATACATGGATCTGTAGATTATGTCTTCTACATGATGTGAAAATCGTCTGGACTGTCGTCATTGTTTCAGCTCCATAAAGTCGACGCGCAGGTCCACCTTTCCAATTCAATTCACATTGTGCGATAAACGAATAAAAACAACAGAGCGAGGCGGCAGACCCCGTGGATTGCAATATTAGCATGGTATATATACCTAACAGTGTCGAACATGCCTTTTCTGCCTTCAATGTATACTTTCTTGCCCGATGCGACCTATAACTTCATTATCCTCGTCGTTTTGCTCTGTCAGTTCTCCCCTCCACCTCCAGGGGCGGATCCAGGAATTCCGTAAAGGGGGGGGGGGGGGGGGCGTCTTTACAAAATTAAAGGGGGCGCACGCCCTCCCCCTTTATTTTCTTTTTTTTAAACAAAAATTAAAGCGAGTGCGCGCCCGATGCGCTCCCCCTTGATCCAAACTGAGATTTCCATTAGTAAAGGAGAAAACCTTTCCTTAGTTCTGGGGGGGGGGGGGGGGGAGGGGGGCATTTCATGAAGGAACTTGTCGGATAAAATGTCCGTCAAGTCAATTATTTCCGACAAGTTCAGAGAAATCAGCCAATCAGACAAAAGAATTTCTCAAAACTTGTCGGATATAATTGACTTGTCAGATATTTTATCCGACAAGTTCCTTCATGAAATGCCCCCCTGATGTAAGACCCTCACCATCCCCCCCCCCCCAAAAAAAAACCTCAACAAACTTCAAAACAGATAAAAAGCATAAATGCAAAAGTGCAAAAGAAGAGGAAATGTAATTAATTGAAATTATCATCATGGATAGTCGACACGTTTGAGCTCTAATCATTCGCCAATCATTGGTTTTCACCTCCAGGATGCTATGAGAGTCGCCCAGGCAACTAAAACTCATTGCATAATATCCCTACGATGTGATTTAAAATAGTCATGACGTTTACGATGGTTTACGTAAAATCGAATTACAATTTGGATTAAAAGAAAGCAGGTATGTCCTTGGTGCGACTGATATTTATATCTGAATCATGATATAAAAAACGCCCCATCCATACATTCTTTCAAGAGGAGACTGAAGTCCTTTCTATTGCAGTCGTATGACTTTCCAGGACTCAACTAGCCATTTGGCCTTCTCTCTCACATACAGACTTACTCTTTCCTCTTTGAAGAATAAATTCTAATCTTTTGGATGTCTGCTGCTATCCACGCTTTCGCCATAAGAGTCAAAGACATGAACAATAATGATGAATGTCTGTCTTATTCCTGTTCTCACGTCCCTTCAATTCCTTGCTTTTCTCCTTTCAGACGCTACAATCACTTTTTTCCCCTCCACATCCATTTTCTGTGTCCCTTGCTACACTTCTGTCGAAGATCGCTGTCTCTCTCTCTTGTGCATTTTCGTTTGCTATTTTGTCTTCTATTTGTTCATCGTTTCCATTCCGTTTTGTCCCGTACAGCCTTTTCTTCAGTAGTTGTTTTGCTGTCTAGTCTTGTTTCATGTTTTTTCGCGTCTGTTAGTCTTGTCCATCCCGTTTTGTCCCGTACAGCCTTTTCTCTAGTAGTTGTTTTGTTGCCTAGTCTTGTCCTATGTTGTTCACGTCTGTAATAGTAAGTGTATTTATCTGTGATTCTAGTTCTCAGTGGGCTTCCAGACTTCTTCCTCTTTTTTCCCCTCTCCTATAGTATTTATAATGCTTTAATTAATTTTTCCATTGACGTTATTATTCCAGAGGGGCCCACATTCTACAAGCTCTGTCTTTTTAGTGGGTCTCTCCATTTTTCGCACTTTAAGCAAAGTTATACATGTACTATATTTCGATCACTTCTGTTTTTTTTTGTTTTTTTTTTACTATAATGTATAATTACTATGTGGTCCTCCTCAATTGTTTTATATTCTTTTCGATACATAATGTTATGTTTACCTTATTCTCTGTTGTCAAAAGAAGTGCAACTTATATGTTTTGTCGAAAAATGAAATAAACTTTGAATTGAATTGAAAAAAAAAATAATTATGATTACGCTGCATGGTTCATTGATTCTTCTACTGTTAAAATTTATAATTACATGAACGTCTCTCTATAGCGTCCAGGTGAAGTATCATCAAAATGATACTGAGTACATGCTGTTCATGCATTTTATATCAACGTTGTAAAACGAATAGAAAAAGGCGGATGGTGCATATTTTTTCCCCTCCTAAACACGGTTGACGCAATACAAAGTGTCACAATATCTAGATGATAAAGTGGATTATACCTAGGGACGGCCAACCTGCGATGTCTCTTGTTCAAGTTTTGAATCGTTGCTGCAGGCCACTCATACATATTTCACTATTTAAAAAAAAACCCCACTTTGCTACTTGTTTTGGTTCTATCAAAATTTTCATTTTGGCATTGAAGCTAAAAGAGTCACAGGAATATCAGTTTCAGGCCAAGTTGTTTTCTCATGATGTATAAAAGTACCATCCAGGTGCATATATTCCATGGCAATTCAGAGGTATCGACTTCGAAAGAGATGCAATATACTGGACACCTCAATCATAATTTACTTATAGTATGAAACGCTGCAATAACGCAGTTTGTTTGACAAAATCGTTCGTAAGGTGATGGAGAAATCGTTCCAGAAGACACAAGACTCCTTTGTGTGGTAAATCCAGCATGACCATGACTCCTCATATTCCCATTGTTCGAAGGTGTGTGGTCAGATTGAACTCCCGAAACTATTTTTAACACAAAACAGTACACAACAAGCGGTTTGTCCATCTAATGTATCGTACAAAATCATGTTTTAATCAAAATTAAGTGATGAAACAGTTTAGCCATCCATGTTACTATATAGTAAGATTATTGAGGACTCGAGCAAAATATAAAGAATTTGATCTGATGTCACCGGTTGACCCAAGTTACGAGTTTCACTGAACTGACAATAGTGAATATTTGAAACGACGGCAAAACATTTTGATGGTTTTGTATGATTGCGCTGACTTTCACAAATTTTCAATTTGATTAATGATTAAATCAATCTAGAAGTGTGAATTACACACATCTTTATTATTATGCCACGCAAGAGGCGCTGCCAAAAATTTCGAGTTTCGAGCACACCGCCCTTTTACTGGTCATCGATGCGATATTTTGATGTTTTCATGTTATACCGCCCCCTCGGTTTACACCGCATAACATTTCCCGCGACCTTTTGACCCGATTGCCTTCACAACAGGGACGCCACTAGTGCCCGAATTTCCATCTGTAGCAAGCTCAAGCGTCATTTTCATAAAAAAAAACATGTATCAAAAGAGCAAATCTGTACATCTGAAGAGCACCGCATCGTTGCGCTACAATAATTTATCAGTGTTGTCGTTACCAGAGAAGAATCTATCAAGTTATGCAGTAGTGCACAAGTCCGTGGTCAACATCTCCAACTGCGCCAGTGATGGAGCGAATGCCAATATCACACAGCGGCAGCTTCAGTGCAAAGAGGCTGCGGGAGTGGCCCAAAACGCAACAATTCTCGAGGTTTGTACTGTACGTTACAGTCGAGCTGCAGAGTCCCCTGGTAGGAACCTAACGTTACAGTGTATGGTTGACCGAAAGATCGGTCTGTATCTGTCCGTCGGGGAATGTTCCGCGGAGACTACGTCTGGCTTCACGGATCCCCTCCGTATAATTTACAGTCAGTCCGCAGCACCCGATAATTCCTAAATTATACAAGTAATAAGAAGTATAATTAGAATTCTATTAGTGTCTACTAGTAATAATGAAGTATAAGTCGAAGAGGTTAGCATTTCCCAGGTGTTTTTAAGGCAGTGAAGTCACATAATGAAATTCAAAGTAGGTAAAAATTCCAGGCAGTCCCAGTTGGCTATAAATACCCGTGTCAGTGAGCAGTAAGCATCTTTTCAAAGAAAATACGGCTTTAAATAGACAGACCAGCAACACCATGCAGTATTGGGTGCAATGCAGACAATTAGCTCACTGGTCCTTCTCATCATACAGACAAGCAATAAATAAAGCACAATCATTGCTGTTCTAAAGGCACGGAGCATTCTTATACGTATGGACATCTCAAGTCAAGCAATTAAGCAGAACATCAGCATACAGTATAACAAGGGCCCACCAGTTTTGACTTCTGTACAGTGTTGTAAAGGGAGGGTTCAGAACTGAAGAGTATTGATCAAATGGGATGCTGGGTGGGAACCTCTTCGACTTATACTTCATTATTACTAATAGAATTCTAATTATACTTCTTATTACTTGTATAATTTAGGAATTCTATTACATAATACTCGTATAAGTCTTCAGAGGTTAGCATGTTCAAAGTTCCGTACAGAAGTCAGTCTAGTGGCGTGAGTGAGGGCAAGAGGACAAGAAGGATGATGGACAGTTTTCCCAACAAGGTTGGAACTTTGGTCATGACTCCTCATGCATAGAGAATGTCTATCGATGGTGACACACATTGTCGCAAACAAGAGAAGAACTCGAGCAAAGTTTGCTTGAGAACCTACTAGTATAAGGTGCAAGGCATAGGTTTTGAGTATGATATTATTTTGATACCTTGCATGCTTTAACCTGAGCAGGATTAAGCATGATAGCGCACAGACAAATTAGTCAAATTCAATGGGCCTCTTGTACCGATTTTCCAATCAAGACATAATCCTAATCATGTTCCTTAATATTCATGTACATTTGAAGGAAGAATTAGACATTAACCAGTTCATACTCGGCATAGTAATATTGCAGCAATAATTAGAGGCAAGTCCATTGCATTTTGGGTTGATATTAGAGTTTAAATTCATCAGTTTGGTGGACCGAATCTCCTGAACGAGTGGCTGAATAATGTGTCGCCATTTTCCAATGCACAACGTAACGTGATTTATGGTCTTGTGTCTTATCTGACTCGTATTATGACATTGTTCTTAACTGAGATACTAATATGCAGGTATACACATACTATCACAATTTACATGTATCTTTCTAACTCAGCAGAACTGAGAATTGTTGAACTAATGTGGAATCAATTGTTAGAAGGTAGAAGGTTCAAAATGTACCATTCAGCGTTCGTCCAGTCAGTTGTGGACAAGATTTCATTATGACCTTTATACTTCATGCGCGAAAGTTTAGAAGTTGCGGCGCTTCTGTAGCTATGAGCTGAGAATGTGATACAACTTTCATATTAGCATCCGTGGATGTCTTACCAGACCAGAGTCTGGGATGAACGCGGGATGACTGTGCTCCCAAATCCTTATGTATATGAACACGAGGTACGTCCTGTGGTACCCTTTCATACTGATCTCGAAGACAGAACAAACTTGGTACATGTTCCCATAGCAACAATACATTCATACCTAATTGTATGCAGCAGTCAGTACAGTGTACAGGGATGTATACGTACAGCTATTGACAGTATATTAGTTATATTTTAAGTGTTTATACAAGCAGCTGCGAGGGACTGGCTTTCAGCCTCCGCTCCAAGATGCTTGTCGTCACCGATTTGTTGGGATGTTTCGGAGAAATTATGAGTTTGCTTTCTGAACTTGCTCGTTGGAGATGTTCTGTGCATTTAATATACTCATGAAGAGTTGATCGGAACACAGAGTTTAGGGTTGGAGGTAAAAGAAGGCACTTTAATTACCTGGTTAGAGATATACCTTCCATATCTCTAATGTGCAAACGTGGCATCATCTTCCGGTAATGTCATAAGAACTAGATGTCTCAGCATTTGTGTACGTTTTGCCGAAACGAGCTAGGAAAATTGTTTTTGGCTCAAGGCACTGAAGGAATCTATAGTTCATAGGTATCTTGAAACGATAAAAAAGTGATTCAAAACAGCTGAAACATCCCAAGTGTTGTTGTATTTAGGCTTGCGAGGGTCGGAGTTAGATACGCCCTTCATAAGTTTGACTATAGGGGCTGTTTGCCTATGTCATAGCTCTCGGTTTCAGGTAGTATGGAAGACCGAGCAGGTCTATGAGTAAAAAAATCGTGGAGTGGGCTTTGTTGAAAAGCTATGCTATAGGCTTAGATGTTGACAACGTGTTCTGTAGACGGGTTAAAAAGGATCACAAGATTGTTCAGAATACAGACGTTGCTACTGTCTTCAAGCACCCTCATTTGTTTTGTTTATTGGTATTGTCTCGCCATGATGATGAAAGGAGCTTTGCAATGTGCTGCGATGTGTCTGCCACTTGTCATCGCTATAGCAGAGAGCACACATGCAGGCGGCTAGTGTGAGCTGGAGGATCGTCGGTGGGTGAGGGTGTGGGGCAAGAATTTTCTCTTGGAGTAATAGAGGTGCAGCTATTCGCATTTTGAGCGATAATGAGACCCATGGCTGCCGCCACCATTGGGGCAGTGAGGGTTGCTCAGGTCACCTTGTTCAGTTGAAGCTTGTGGAGGACTGAAAACGTTCTAGGGTAAGGAAAAAGGCATCAAAATTCAGGGCAATAAAACTTGGCTTCCATTTGACATGAGGAGTGTTGCTAATCCATATGTAGAGTTTGTGGATTGTGTGGTGAAAAACATGTAAAATAGTAATTAGTTGTTCATGTCTCTGCGAGACAAGCAGAAAACTTCAGAATTATCTACATCTGTTGAATGTGAAGCTGATATCCAATTGCTAGACACCAATTCCAATGTTGGCCGTGAATTCGTTCGGGTCAGGTATGCTACTAGCTGTAGAAATGTCTGACCGAATTATGAATAAGCACATTTTTTGTACACGAGCCACACAGGGCTTCAAGACCGTTCTGAATTGCAAGAGGTTCACACACATTGCTATGCGGGGAATTCTGTTTGGCACTCCAGACTCTCTGAGCAAAGGAATTGTCATTGTTCAGAATTAACTACTCTCCATACTGAGATGCAAGCATCGCTTGAAATTATCATGATAATGAAGGTGGAAAATAATTCTTTGTCTTGCGAGACAGCCACCACCAAAGAATGTTTTGTATCGCATGACTAGATAACGACACCAAACTTTGTGTCGATGTCATCTTCTGCTTTACGCAGAGCATTAGTTGATTTATTTTTTCTAGTCCCAAGTGGCGAGAGTGTACATTTCTTTGTGGAAGGCATTAAAATCCCGAAATTTGGTTTCGTTGCCATACAAGATTGAATTTCCAAGGGCAGTAACCTTGTCAATCTTGTTCTGATGCTTACTGCTCACTGACACGGGTATTTATAGCCAACTGGGACTGCCTGGAATTTTTACCTACTTTGAATTTCATTATGTGACTTCACTGCCTTAAACACCTGGGAAATGCTAACCTCTGAAGACTTATACGAGTATTACGTAATAGAATTCGCTCGTATTTATTCAACTCGTATGCAAGCCCGCTCTAGGCTTGCATACGTAATGAGCTGCGTAAGGGGATTTTGTCCTTGGGCTTTCGGCAACAGACGGATCTTTCTGTCTAAGTGTATGGTAGCCCTATTACATATCGACCACCTTTTTTGAAACCGACCGCGAATACATTATTGGCGCACAGAACGCTTAGTACGCACTTCACTGCGTGCAGAGCACATAAAAATGGATTGGCTTTGACCGTTGATGAGGATGGTGTGGGAAAACGCGAAAATTCACTGTTCATTAATGCCAAATGGTTTTAATCAAGGACAAAATTTCGAATGAACATTTTCACTGAATCGTAATGTAATGTCTATGGAAGTTTCTAAAAAGCTTCGTACAACACGGTGTTCAATACAACTCGGTTTGCGTGCATTGTCAATGCAAAAACAGCGGTCGATCTCAATAAGGAGCTTTACCGCGGGGAGCTGAAACAAGGCCACGCAAGTTCGACGGCGATATTTTTGCACTGAAACTTTGAATCGAAAAGGGAACAACGGCATTTGATAGTGCTGGATTTTCTCAATCACGTAGGTCAAGTTTTTTATGTGAATTTCAGTGTTAAATATTCTTATCAAGCAAAAACATTAGACGGTCGATGAGTAGTAGGTCCAACCGTAAATGTTAGAATCCGCTAACGCAACGTGCTAATTCCACGATTATTAAGACTGACCTTTCCATTATCAGGAGTATTAACGTTAGAGGTATGGCTTTTCAAGCCATGCATGCTAGACCCATCTACAAATACAGTAGGACCTAGTAAGGGTGGGATTTCACGGAGCATGCGAACTATTTGCGAAGGACGCGAATGACAAAATCCAACATTCGGAAAAGTTTTTCTCCGAATGTTTTCCGACAATGAAGCCGAAAACTATTCTTCCGCAATTTGTGCGAAGTTTCCATGACGTATGTGCGAATGTCGTGTGTATCATTGCTAAAGTACAGCATGTTACGTGCACGAAGAACACGCGACGGAAATGCGAACAACGAAAAATTTCCAATAATCATGGGAGAAAATGTACCCAAGGAGAGGTGGAAGCTGTCTTGAGTTGATTTTTTTCCTTTTTCTCTCATTTCTCTATCGTGTGCTTGCCTACATTTTTTTCCCCTAGGACATATCTCCACTAGTAAAGCCTTTGATTTTTTTTTTTTTTGCAGTTCCCCCAACACATAATCTCTATAGTTCAAATGAAATTTTACATACTTTAGATTAATTTTAAGTGTATTCTACGATTTTTTTTGGTATATCAAACATTTATTTCTCCTTGCTAGTCTTTAATTTCTTTTGTTACTATAGTTGTTAATAATTGTTTGATGTTTAGATGTATGTTACGATTTTTATTTGTAGAAAACGTATAGGTCATACATCCCCCAAACGTGCGCTAAACGTTCGCAAGAATATCTCAAAAGGTACGCGAACAGTTTGCGATTACGTCGTAAAATGATCGGAAAAACTTCGCAGATTTCGCGTAACACACGCGAGACATTCTCCAAAGTTTCGGAGTCTGTTTGGGGTTTCACGAACATTTTGCGAACATCGCGCATGTCTTGCGAAGGTCTTGCCCATATGACGAGGCTTTAAAGACACTTTCGAGAACAATGCATGAGCAAATCACGACCAAGTGTGCGGAAAAGGTTCGCAAAAAATTACAAACTTTTTTGAAATTCTTGCCGAAGTAAAAACGACATTCGCGAACAATTGACGACGCTTCCGAACTCTCACATTCGTTTGGCGATGTTTTGCAGACTAAAATACGAATGCTGGATTTTGCTATTCGCGTCCTTCGCAAATCGTTCGCGTGCTCCGTGAAATCCCACCCTTACCATTAGGTTTCTACTATTAAAGATTGGTCTGTATCTGGTCGTTGGCCCTGGGGATCTGATGACATAAATGGTATCCCGGAGTACCAAATAAAAATCAGCCATTTTGTTGAATTATTCTTTTTTTATAAAAAGGTTGTAACCTGGGTGCCAAAAAGAGGAAATTATTTTGGTGCTGGAGCTAGCGCGCGCTAGCCACTGCACTGCGCTGCACTAAAGCACACGTCATCGCAGCTTCCATGCACGCATAATATGGTAGGTGTTCAACACACCGACCGGGTCCATATCAACCGACCGCGCACTATAATGGCATTGCGCGTACAGAAAGAAAATGTACGCATGGGACTACGCGCAACGGTGTTCGATTCTTCACTGGCCTACGCTACCGAGTAAAATGAGGCGAAAACACATAAGTATTCCCTCTAAATTAACGAAATTTAGCAAAATCGAATAAGATTTATCGTGTAACTACATATAACTAGGCCTACCTTTGCAGACTCGTTGTTAGATGTAGAGTATCCTTCCGTAATAAATTTGATGATTTTGACCGCAAAATTGTCACCGCCGCTTGTACGATCGTGCACACACGTTACACATACACATGACATTATTTTGTCGCCCGCTACGACCGTACGAGTTGAAGCAGAAACGAGAAATGAATGTGAAAAATAAACCGACTCATCTAATTTATTTCAATTACGATGAAAAGTTTCCAAATGAAAATCAATTCAAATTCATCAAACAGTCCTTCAAAAGTAATATCGAAGGATTCAAAATATATTCAAATATTATTGGGGAAAAAATGACGGCTGGAAAAAAACAGCGGCCTGTCGAAAAAACGCATTTAAGTGCCCTTTATACGTGTTGCCAGGGTGGTCGGTTGAAATGAACAGGGCAACTGAGTGCGGAAAAAATGACACCCCACGCGTTCGAAGCCGCCATCTAGAGCGCGTACCTCAGATCGCATTTTCATTGCACGCTTGTGAATCCAGAGTATTTTCTCCACATGTGAGTAAAATTTCAGGCAAATTGTGAGATTTTTCACGTTTCTATTGATAGAAAAACATTAGGTGGCCGGTATTATGAACACCCAACCATATAACATGCAGTGGCATGGGAATGCTACTGTATGTACACGCACACACAGTGCATGCATTTTTCTCTGGCTGTCCTTGAGTGGACGTGAGGTGGCGCTACATAACGCGGTTACCCGGGGTACTACGGTACCCCGGGGTAACGCGTGACGCATCATATGTTCTGCGGAGACTGCGTCTGGCTTCACTGAATCCCCTCCTAACGTTACAGAGGAGAGCTGATAAAGTTTAAAAAAAAAAAAAAATGATAAAAGACTTCTCCGGACAGACAGATTTTTCTGTCTAGGTACCACTATGCCTGGTAATGGAATAATAAGACAAGAGTTTACGGGTTCGCTGGACGCTGGCTTGGTTGGATGGGTTCCACTCCACTTTTTAGGTGATCCGAGTATCCTCTCGGATCACCTTCTGTATCTGTACGGATTCTTTGTTCTTCTTCTTCTTCTTCTTTCTTTATTTCTGGACAAAAGTTGTGTATCTACGTACTCAGAAAGTACTCAGAGTATCAACTTCAAACTCATACCATATATGTATCATGTCCCAAAGACGACAAATCTAATGTATCATTGTGATCAGTCGACCGTGACTATGACGTCATTATATGAAAACACATTTTCATTCATATCTCATTAATGAAATGGAATTTTTCAATGAAATTTACGTCACATGTATTTCAAGTTATGCGCATTCTACTCATATTCTCAAAATTCATATTTTCTCTTAATACGTGCGCGTACGCGTGCGTTGAAATATTTGTATGCTCAAATCGAGCTCAAATTTTTTTTGCACACGTTTCAGACCATTTGGAGCATTTTTTGAAAAATTGAAAAAATTGGACGGACGCGTACGCGCGCGCACATATACGCACGCACAGCTCATATGCAATAGAAATTTCCCATTTTTTCACACTTATCGGATGATTGAAATGTCAAGGAATATTTCTACCAAGTTTCAAGTCAATCCGACTCAATATGACGTCATACGGACCCGTCAAAGTTGAAATTGCGCGCGCGCGTCAATGGCGATATACAGTTTAACACTGCCAAAAAACCGCCAATTTTGAATCCGATTTTACTCGTCAGGATGGACGGTGACCCCCCATTTTCTTTACATATTCTGAAAGCTGATGAGTTGTACATGTCAATTCATGGGTTGTCGATGCTGGAAAAATGATTAAAAGATATCAAATTTCTTAATAAAATTAAAAAAGTTAAATTTCAAAATGACGTCATCAAATTCCACGTTCACTCGAGCGTATCTCACTTATCCTTTGCCAATTTTCACCCAGATTTCAGTATGTTGTAGCTTATTAAATGTTCTTTTATAAATGTAATAACAACATTTTGAATGGATGACGGCATCACCTCGTAAAAATGGATTGAATGTAATCTTGTCAAATTTGACCAGTTTACGTGTTATCTCTATGGGACTGCAGTTTTTCTGGAAATGAAAATTGACATGACTATCTTTTTCGAGCACTAGCTCACTTATGCTTCGGTAAATTTCTCCCAGATTTTGATATGTTGTAGCTGAGACTATGGGCTATCGTAAGTGTGCCCTTCGTTTTTTCATACGGTGTCGGGATCACGTCCAAAAACTTGGTTGAAATTAAAGCTTATCTTCCATGTATTGAGATATTCCTTTCTTTTTGCAACTTTCTTTACAATAACTCAAGAAAAACATGACCTATCAGCCCAATATTTTGCACATGTTTAGTTCATGTCACGTACATTATTTCATAAAATAACAACTACTTGATCAGACGTCATCTTGGGTATGTAAATTAGGGTCAAAGGTCATAAATGTATCATCTTGTATCTTGGTGAATACATGTCCTATCTTTTCCATAATTTGCACACATAAAGACCATGTTACAAGGATCATTTCACAAAATAACCACTTTTTGCTCAGATGCCATCTTGGCTGTGCAAAGTGGGGTCAAAGGTCATGTACTTCTTTCTTTATCTTCGTTATGACGTGTTATCTCTATGGGAGGGAATTTTTGTAGATCAAGTGAAAATTGACATGATTGTCTTTATCGAGCACTAGCTCACTTGTGCTTCGGTGAATTTCACCCAGATTTTAATATGTTGTAGCTGAGACTTTGGGCTATCGAAAGTGTGCCCTCCATTTTTCATACGATGTCGGAATCACGTCAAAAAACGTGGTTGAAATTAAAGCTTATCTTCGATGTATTGAGATATTTCTTTCTTTCTGCAACTTTCTTTGCAATAACTCAAGAAAAACAGGCCTTATCACCCCCATATTTTGCACATGTTTAGTTCATGTCACGTACATTATTTCATAAATTAACAACTACTTGATCAGACGTCATTTTGGGTATGTAAATTAGGGTCAAAGGTCATAAATGTATCATCCTGTATCTTGGTGAATACATGTCCTATCTTTCCCATATTTTGCACACGTAAAGACCATGTTACAAGGATCATTTCACAAAATAACCACTTTTTGCTCAGATGCCATCTTGTCTGTGCAAAGTGGGGTCAAAGGTCAAATATACTTCATTCTGTGTCTTCGTTAGTGTATACGGAATTCGGTACCAAAGATGGAGGGTCTGACTCCCTTTTCTAAATGAGACTCCAAACATCACATGGCCAATGTCCCCTCAACACAGATGAAACCTGTATGGTCATGCCTATTGGGATCAGGACTCAAATCATTGATTTCCCAATAGATCGGATCACCTAATTTGTCTACTTGATGACAAATTCCGAGTCTAGTTTTTTTTGTCCCTGCCGAATGAGTTCGAGCAGGGGACTATGAAACGGGCTCCGTACGTGTGTGTGTCCGTGTGTCCGTCCGTCCGTCTGTGTGTGCGTCCGTGTGTGATCAAAATGTTCAATTTGCTACTTCTCTGTCATTTATTAGCCAATTTTGATTCTGTTTGCTTTATATGATAGCACTACATGGAAGCTTTGAAACTTCTACACAGAATTTCAGTTGTGACCTTTGACCTATATTGTACATTTTGCTTCAAAATGCTACTCCTTCGCCATTTCTAACCCGATTTCGATTCCGTTTGCTTTAAGTGATGGCACTAGGTGAGGGCTTCAAAACTTCTACACAAAATTTTGACCTTTGACTTCTTTGAACTTTGACCTTGATTTTTGACCTATATTGTACATTGGCTACAAAATGCTACTCCTTTGCCATTTCTAACCCGATTTCGATTCCGTTTGCTTTATGTGATGGCACTAGGTGAGGGCTTCAAAACTTCTACACAGAATTTTGACCTTTGACTTCTTTGACCTTTGACCTTGATTTTTGACCTATATTGTACATTGGCTACAAAATGCTACTCCTTCGCCATTTCTAACCCGATTTCACTTCCGTTTACTTTATGTGATGGCACTAGGTGAGGGCTTCAAAACTTCTACACAGAATTTTGACCTTTGACTTCTTTGACCTTTGACCTTGATTTTTGACCTGTATTGTACATTTTGCTACAAAATGCTACTCCTTCGCCATTTCTAACCCGATTTCAATTCCGTTTGCCTTATGTGATGGCACTAGGTGAGGGCTTCAAAACTTCTACACAGAATTTTGATCTTTGACTTCTTTGACCTTTGACCTTGATTTTTGACCTATATTGTACATTGGCTATAAAATGCTACTCCTTCGCCATTTCTAACCCGATTTCACTTCCGTTTGCTTTATGTGATGGCACTAGGTGAGGGCTTCAAAACTTCTACACAGAATTTTGACCTTTGACTTTTGACCTTGAGTTTTTAACCTATATTGTACATTTTGCTAAATGCTACTTCCGGCGGGGACATATATTACGCACTGCGTAATTTCTACTTTTCTTTGTTTGTTTGTTTGTTTGTTTTTTTTTTTACTAGAGTAGACTGAAGAGTAAGAACCAAAAGAAAGAAGGATGTGCCAATAATATGCAACTTCTCCACTGCCCATCTGCCCATGCAGATTTCCAATCTATGATGTGATAAAGAATAGGGTTCTAATGTTGCAACTGATTAACACTAATAACAGGGTTTTAATTTTATAAAACAAAAACAAACAAAAAATGCATAAAAAACAGCACCAAGGACAAGGTTCAACCTCCTGTGCCAAAATTTGACCATGCACTAAAGCATCATACATAGGTTTCTTATAGAACCAATAGCAGGCAGTCAAAGTTTGGACAGCACTATTGGTGTTTGTGTGCAATTATTTACACAGCTGACTCACTAGTCTGATTAGACGTCTAGACCCTGAGTGCAAAACAAAATTTTGAACTGCTGTTGAACATGTTTTAATTTTACATGGTGAGATCAAATCATGCAGGCAGTCCTTGTCCCTATGTGGCATCCTGCTTACCAACTATGGAAGTTTGCCTTGAAAAGTCTAATGTATGAAGTGCACTTATTTAATACCAGAAAAATATCCAATCTACATATTATGATACAGTATACGTGTACCTGATTCTAGCCCCAGCCACGTATTCAATAATCTGTACATAACTCTTCCTGGAGTTCCATTGCATTATTATGATATCAGATTATTTTGGATCAAGACAGTATGCCCAGATCACCACAAAAAATAGTTTGTTCCTTTGTCCATATTTTAACCTTCCCTAAAATCATTACCAATCCTTTTGTGAGTTATGTAGAGTTTGTTTTTGCAAAAGTTGCTAACAGACAGAAATAGCGAAAAACACATGCACGAAAACACACTTTAACCAGCTCTTTTGAGATAATGATGGTTTTAAGTCATTCAGTTCTCAAAGAGTGCCATTTTGATAGATGTTAGAGGAAAAAGCAAGTTTATTCATTTTTTATAAAACCAAAGCAAACTTGGTATTTGAAGACACATTTATTATGTTTGTCCCAGTAAAAATATGATCCAACAAAACTTTCAAAATCAAAGTAAATGTATATTACACTGTATAAGCAGTGACCTGTTCATGAGGTCTAAAATTACTCGGCAAAACAGTGTACAAGGCATATTCAAGCGAAATATGTGCTTGTGTGGCGTTATTTTGCCCTGTTGATTATGTTTTGTTGATTTGAATCTGCCAATTTAAAAAAAACAACAACAATATTCAATAAAAAATTATGCAGTATTTAATTTGTTTAGAAGCACACACATCCATAAATCTGAAGACATTTCTATAAATTTATGCATAAATACCTGTATTTATTTTCATTCAGGCAAAGTTTTGCGAGCTACCATCCAGGACTCTACTTGTTGTATGCTGCCAAAAAGGAGTGCAGGTACTGGCATTGTGCATGTTTTGTATCGCTATGTACTGCTACTAAAAGTTTTAGTTTTGTATTTTATATTCAATGAGGTGAAGAGCTCTGTGTTATTCCCAATTTGCTGATTAATGCAAGTTTCTATTAAAACGTCACACCATCTTCCATGTACTCTACTTGTTAATCTTGTGGACTGTAGAAAAATGTGAAGGGGCAGGGGAATTATGAATCATAACATTACTGGAAAATTCTTGACATAAGCAAGTAACCAAAATTTTATCGTGGTGTATTATTATATATGTAAGTTCATAGAAATGATAGAAATAGTGAAGGAAGTTGATAATCAAATTTTGTTCTCAAAGGGACAGTAATCATCATGAACATCTTGTCTTCTTGCATACAATTGGGGAAAAAAAATAAGTGATGGTAATCAATGTTATTATCTTTTATGCAAATCAATGAATTCCAATTGATACACACCTACATGTACTGAAAAAGAATGTATACAGCAATTTGGTCTATATCTTAAGTACCAGTAGTGTAGGTATGTGCTCATCTAATTATGTAATACAGTAATGTGTTAAAACAAAATATCTTCTCATTTGCATCATTTTGCTTAAATGAGGAGTTGCAGTATGAATGCTGTAAAAGGAAGTAGCCTTTATTTGTATGAACTGTCTGTGAATATCTGCAAGTAATTACCAGTATCTCTATGTCTGGCTCAGAATGATAACATCATGACTTTTGACAAAGGTACTGAAACTATGCTATGATAAAGGTGAGCTCTTATGTGTGCATATCCTCTTGTAGTGGTATTTCTGTTCCAGAAAGCAATCTCTACTGCTCTTTTTTGCTTTTTTTTTTTTTTTTATCAGCTCACCTGAGCCAAAGGCTCAAGTGAGCTATTGCGATCGCCCTTCGTCCGGCGTCCGTCATGCGTCGTCCGTAGTGCGTCGTTCGTTGTCCGTCGTGCGTAAACTTTTTACATTTTCATCTTCTTCTTGAAAACCCCAAGACCGATTTTCATCAAACTTGGCAGGTAGCATCCCTAGGGGGTTAGGAACTCAGTTTGTTGAAATGGGCACCATGCCCCACCCTGGGGGCCTCCAGGGGGCCCAAACCCCCCAAAATTAAGGAATCTGTAAAAATCTTCTTCTCTAGAACCAGAAGTGATAGAGCTAAGTTGATACTATGAGTTAGTACATTGATGACTGTAGTTTCAAGTTTGTTCATGGTAGAATCAGGGGTGCCCCCTTGGGACCCAGGGGAGGGGGTCCTAATGGGGCCTAAGTTGTACATTTTCATCTTCTTCTTGAGAACCCCATCACCCATTTTCACCAAACTTGGCAGGTAGCATCCGTAGGGGGTTAGGATCTCAATTTGTTAAAATGGGCACCATGCCCCACCCAGGGGGCCCCCAGGGGGACCCAAACCCCCCAAAATGAAGGCATCTTTAAAAATCTTCTCTGGAATCAGAAGTTATAGAGCTAAGAGTTTCAAGTTTGTTCATAGCAGATCCAGGGGTGCCCCTCTTGGAGGCAGGGGGGGGGGGGGGTTGGGAAGGTCCAAATGGGGGCCTGAATTGTACATTTTCATCTTCTTCCTGGAAACCCTTATGATGGATTTTCGTCAAACTTGGCAGGTAGCATTGCTAGGGGGTCAGAATCTCACTTTATCAAAATGGGCACCATGCCACACCCAGAGGGCCCCAGGGGGCCCCAATCCCCCCAAATTAAGGAATCTTAAAAAATTTGGGCCCTTATTGTACATTTTCATCTTCTACTTGAGAATGCCTGGTCAAATTTTAGTAGAGCTGTGAATAATTGTCCCCGCCGAATGAGTTCGAGCAGGGGACTATGAAACGGGCTCCATACGTGTGTGCGTCCATGTGTCCGTCTGTCCGTATGTGCGTCCGTGTGTGATCAAAATCTTCAATTTGCTACTTCTCTGTCATTTATGAGCCAATTTTGATTCTGTTTGCTTTGTATGATAGCACTACATGGGAGCTTTGAAACTTCTTCACAGAATTTCAGTTGTGACCTTTGACCTTGACCTTTGACCTATATTGTACATTTTGCTACAAAATGCTACTCCTTCGCCATTTCTAACCCGATTTCGATTCCGTTTGCTTTATGTGATGGCACTAGGTGAGGGCTTCAAAACCTCTGCACAGAATTTTGACATTTGACTTCTTTGACCTTGATTTTTGACCTATATTGTACATTTTGCTACAAAATGCTACTCCTTCGCCATTTCTAACCCGATTTCGATTCCGTTTGCTTTATGTGATGGCACTAGGTGAGGGCTTCAAAACCTCTGCACAGAATTTTGACCTTTGACTTCTTTGACCTTGATTTTTGACCTATATTGTACATTTTGCTACAAAATGCTACTCCTTCGCCATTTGTAACCCGATTTTGATTCCGTTTGCTTTATGTGGTGGCACTAGGTGAGGGCTTCAAAACTTCTACACAGAATTTTGACCTTTGACTTCTTTGACTTGTGACCTTGATTTTTGACCTGTATTCTACAGTTTGCTACAAAATGCTACTCCTTCGCCATTTCTAACCCAATTTCGATTCCGTTTGCTTTATGTGATGGCACTAGGTGAGGGCTTCAAAACTTCTACACAGAATTTTGACCTTTGACCTTGATTTTGACCTACATTTTATTGTACATTGGCTACAAAATGCTACTCCTTCGCCATTTCTAACCCGATTTCGATTCCGTTTGCTTTATGTGATGACACTAGGTGAGGGCTTCAAAACTTCTGCACAGAATTTTGACCTTTGACTTCTTTGACCTTTGACCTTGATTTTTGACCTGTATTGTACATTTTGCTACAAAATGCTACTTCCAGCGGGGACATATGTTACGCACTGCGTAATTTCTACTTTTCCTTGTTTAGATTAGTGACTGCGTGAAAGGTGAACTTGCGATACTCGGGTGAGCGCTAGACCCGCGGGTCTCTTGTTTTTTTTAAGTGAAATATTGTATGCTTAATTTTAGCCAGTCTTAAAGAGGAAACTACTATTTTTTGTGTCACATCACATTGCCACTGATTGCTTATTTTTTTAAATCTTTTTTTTTTTATGCCTTCTCCACAAAGTATCGCAGGAGGCATTATTTTTTCGGGTTCTTCCGTCTCTTTGTCTTTCCATCTGTAATAAATTTTGTGGACAGCGTAACTTAAAAACCATTTGAGGTATCCTTTTGAAAGTTTACATATGATGAAGTTGTCTCTATCGACTTGTGGGTGCACATGTTCTGATGTCAAAGGTCAAGGTCAAATTCTTAGAATGTTACTATTTCCCCCATATGCAATGCCTGAAGGTATTTTCTTGGAACTTAGTGTATACATACAGACTAACAGATTAAGGATTCTCTAGGAAAGTTTTTGGCCATGGGTTCAAGGGTCAAGTGAAAATGCTAAAAATCAACTTTTCTTCTCCATATCGGAAATGGCTTGAGGTATCCTCATGAAACATATGCATATATTACTTACTTACTTCTCTTAGGAATTTTGGGGTCAAAGGTCAAGGGTTAATGGTGAGGTTAAAATAAAAAGAAATTGACTCTTTAATGCTGAAATTACACTTGTTCTCCATACCTTGGAGATTACTCAGTGCATAAACTTAATCAAACTAGGTATATAATGCATTACTGCACAATGATATCTGTAGGGGAAGATTTTGGCCATGGGGTCAAAGATCAAATGAAAATGTTAAAATGTCACAATTTTTCCTATACTTTGAAAATAACTCATGAAGAGTATTGTCATGAAAATGGATGTTACCAGTTAGTAATTATTTGAAGAATTGTGGGCCATGGGGTCAATGGGCAAGGGTCAGAGGTCAAGCATAATACTCATGTTCCCAAATACTTGCTTTTTTAACCAATTTAACCATCTATTCGAATAAAACCTAGTTCAAGGAAAGTAAACAACACATATGTGACAAACATGTCATTTCAGTTTTTGTCAATCTGTTGTCTCACATTGTCCAGATGTACACTAGACCTATCGGAAGAACCATGCGATGGTGGAGGCATACAGGTCACCATATGTAGCGGCATTTCTAGTTATTCATGAATGTCTTCTTTTCTTTCCTTTCTTTTTTTTTTCTTTTTTTGTTTTTTTTTTGTTCACACACTTCCTAGATATATGAACCTGATGGCTCAGCTTTAGTTTTCTGGCACGCCCTTTTCAACTCAGATGGGAATGATGGTAAGAAATATACAGGTACCCCTTCAAAGTGAGTCTCAGAATCTGTGGATCATACTGCCACCAACTAATTGATTGTTGATATATTCATTAATATTGCTGGCTTGGTCAATCTGTGTGTTCAGGCAAATTTAGCAATACATTAATTAGTAAGATTCTTCTGATAAACTGTTTTCAATATATATTTGTTCATTGAAACACACTTCTGTACGTGTACACATATCTTCCAGTATCTCCGTCCCCCCCCCCCCCCCCTTGGATGCATTGCTCAAAATAAGAAATGTGGAAAATATATTTCATTTTGCCGCAATTCTACTTTCATGCTTGCATACCATATGATGCCCAGGGATATTCCCTTGTCATCACCTGATTGATACACTCATGACCGATGGAATCTGTCTAAAACCCATGATGTGCAATCTCTTTGTCATTCAGAACTTCCCCATAATAGTATACATCCAATTTTCACCTATTCCCCTCCGGCCTGTAACTTTCTATCTATGTGTATGCTATTGTGCTGAATTTACCCTAAGTATAGAATTGGATTCAGGGAATGCAGCAATATTAGTGGAACACATCAGTGAAATCTGAGAAAAATTGGACCATCTGCTCAAAATTTAGTGGTTTTAATTTGTAAAGTTTATTTGATGCTGTTGCTGGATGAGAAGGCCACAACAGTTTGTGGTGCCATAGTAGTGGAACAATACAATAATAATACAGGGAGAATTCCACATAATTTCAGTTTCTATCATGATGAAAGAGCACTTGACCTACCTTCTTCAGAAGGCAGGGAGAATGATATTACCCATAAAATATTTCAGTATAAGATCAAAGAACTGCATTTTTCATTTAAAGAATTTAGATTTTATGGGATTCTCCACTACTGTGACATTACAAATTACTGTAGTCTTTTTATCCATCAATGTCAGCACACAGATTTTTTTTTTTTTTCAGAATGTGGAATTTCATGACGTTTAAATTGTTTGGCCAGTTTTCCTCAAACATTACTTATGTATTTTTGTAGTGCTTCTGCATTCACTGAACCCAAGTCAAGGGCTGTGGAATGTTTTACAGGGTGCCGGCTGTGGCTAGGGGGTTATGGTCAATGGTCCCTCCCCACCCATTCCCCATACGGTTGTATGTGTATGTGTTTATATAGTTCCTTTGTTTTCGATATAAAAGTTTCTCTTTTCTGAATTTTGTAGCTTAATTTAGTGGGACTACAAATGTCTGACCCAGATTGTTGTTTTTGTTTATGCTGTGTTGCAGGATTTTTATTCACCAGAGGAATTGCTTCAGTCTTGGATAGCTTCATTGCTGTTGGTATGTTATTTTTTTGATTGCATTTGCCTCTACTTGGCGTTAATCATTTAACCAAAAAGAAAAAAAAAACAACAACAACAACACCACCACAGCTGCTTCCTTCAAACATGGTTAGCTGAGGTGGCCAATGTGTTTCACACGAGTATGTTTCCGCTGATTGAGATCATAGAGTTTATGAAACCCTTTTGACAGTGTCAGTGCCATACTGTAACTTGTGATTACAGATTAACAACACTTTCTCTGTGACTTTTTTTTTTTTCTTTCTGAATTTGGCTGTGTGTCATTTTGAAAATGTAAGAGTTGACTTGCATATCATGCAGCGATGCGTTACTGTGCCATGCATTCTGAATGAAATAGAAAGATAATAGAGCCAGCCTCAGACATGGCTTGAAATGTTCATTAATGCAAATCGCATTTGTCTGCACAGCACCCTCAAGCACCCATCCCCACAAACAATTTATCTTCATAACAGCTGTGTGCGCATTTGCATGTTTCAATTCAAGAGATAGTGATGAGCAAACTGAGGGCGATGACATGAAATATGTTTATGTCATTACCTTTGAAAATGAGATTTCTCATTCCTTCTCATGCCATTACTTACCTGTGGAAATACATTATATCCTGTTTTCAATCATCCCACATATGACAAGAAACTATTAAATGAAAGTAACAACAACAGCATGTAGATATCTCCTTTATCCAGATTATATTTCATGAAAACTTCTAAATAGTTGTTGAGTGACACATATGTACAAATTGTAAATGAAGCATATATTTATAGAAGCAGGATAACAATGAAAGGACTGATGCCATTTTGCACTGTCAGGTGCTAAATACAGTATCTACCTGTTTGAATCACATCCATGCACTCACGTTCAGGCGCCACCTTTGTTCGTGATCCTCAGACTCAAGGTCTGTTTATACCTACACTCAGTTTGTGTGTTCTAGCACTCGACACAGAATTTCTAATGGCATCTCTGTGCCTCTGAATGTTGTGTGCTGTAACCTTGATGTGCTGGTGGTACATGTAGTATTTGTGCTGGATGCACCACGTTTCTTGACGATCCCTGTCCGCCATCTCTCCAGCTTTCTGTCTGTTATGATGAGATTTGGGGTCCACCATTCTATAAGTTTACAGATTATTACTTTGAGTTTGCTATAGATAATATACAGCAGTCACTGTTTAATCAGAGTGGTGATAGATAGGAAGGCCTCTTTAATGTGATGATATCATTGTAACATACCTAACAGGCATGCTATTTTCACCACTGAAACAGGATGCTTTTTTCATCAAATCTTTGTGTACAAAATAGAAACTTTGTGTAATAAATTCATCAAAGGGAAAGGGGAAAAATTAGGTATTAAGTGTGCGACAAAATGTAGCTATGGGCATATTAAGAAAACTTACTCCCTGTCATGGAAACTACCCATCATGAAGGTATATTCCATGGCTTAGGATTCCTTGCCCCATGATATCACACATTCCACCAACATGCTGAGGCCAGCCTAGCCCAAAATTGACCTGCCGTGTACTGTTATAAATTTCTGATTATTATCTATTATTATTATTATTATTATTATTATTATTATTTAATCGAGATATAGATCTTAATCCCTGGTTATGGAGGTTATATGTGGACAGCTGTATCAGCAGTATGCAAAGCAATTTGAGAAAATTTAATTACATGTGCTGGCAGGGATAGGTAGGCAGTGTTACTTATTGATTGCATGTTGGATAAACCTGATGATGCTCAAGGGAGATCAAAGATCATGTGACAATTTGCATTGACTTACTGTTTATAGTGTACCATTTAAATTCACTCAGACTCTCTGATAGTAAACTGTGAAGTATGATCTAGAACAACCGTGATTTAAGATGTTGGGCCAGATATGCATACTCTATGTCAAGTTGCAAGACTACCAATAAAATGTTGTGATGCTCAAACCTGTACTAGCATTCAAAAACCCTCAGTGCCAGAGTCAAATGTGATGAGAGAATTTCTGTTGAACAGGCTGATCGGGAATTCTTTTTCTGGAGAAGAGACTGGTTGTTAAAGAGGACACTTGTTCATTTTGTCATCATTGGTCTCTTGTTGTACCATAATATGTTACAAAGATCTGCTGCAAATGTCAAAATGAGTTGGTTGAGTTGATTCAGGACAGGGACATTATTGACATCACACTATTCAAAAATTAAACAAACAAAAAAAAAAATCCTTAGGTATTGAAGATACATAGAGAGATGTATTAAACATTTCTTGTGATATCTGTGTCTCCTGAGTATGGGTAGTCCCATTTCATTTTGGTTTTGTTGTGTCTTAAATCACGAGAGCTTCTAATTCAAGAGTCTCATCACAGATCCTTTCAAGCACTGGTAAATGATGTGACTTTCATGTGGTTCGTTTCCAAAACACACTGATTATATGTCTGTCTATTAAGTGTCAAGTGAGTGGTGGTAATGTCAAGTGCATTGTATTAATAGGCATATTGAATGAACATGTGTAAAGATGTAGGGTATGTATTGTTTTTCCTTGGCTTGCTGCAAGTGTGTGAGACAAGTGTGATCTAAGTGTGTCTCACAACCACTTTTACACATGCACTCTGCAGTGTTTGTAAGAGGATGCACCGTAGCTGTGGACTGACCTTCCTGTGAAAGTATCCAATCAAACAGTGTCTTATCAACACAGGCAAAATCTCAC
Organism: Diadema setosum; assembly: GCF_964275005.1. Taxonomy (NCBI): domain Eukaryota; kingdom Metazoa; phylum Echinodermata; class Echinoidea; order Diadematoida; family Diadematidae; genus Diadema; species Diadema setosum. The sequence continues at coordinate 13,974,173 of NC_092702.1, forward strand.
ATGGACTGTGCACCCTTTGTGTTTTAAGTGTTTACAGTCACCACGACAGCCCCTGCAAACCACGGTGGGACAAAAAAACATTTCCAAAATACTCACAAATGTGCAAAAAAATGGCTAAAATGAGGGAAATATTGCTTTGTGTTTGACCCTCATCACCAGGGACGTCCACTGGGTCAGTGCTGGTGTTCTCAATACCAGCTCGTGGGACCAATGTCCAGCTGAGCGAGACACTGAGCGGTCACTCCTACCCCATCAGTGCTGTGGCGGGCGAGGGGGACCTGATGGCCAGTGCAGATGACAGTGGCTGCATCATGGTCTGGCAGGCCGGACCAAAGTTTTACCAACTGACCAGAATCAACGGCGGAGGGTTAGTGTCGGAAAAGAGTCAATGGCTGTTGCTACATTGTATAGTGCTGGATATTGAGTTGGTGAATGTAATTCTATTCACATTACCATTGCAATTGTTACTGTACATAGAAACTGTTACTGTATATTCATGTACACAGATATTACCACAAATGAGGTCACAGATATTCTCATGAGATGTTGTTTTTGCGATTTGACACCGAGGCTATCGTTAATGCACATATACCCTACGTATGGTGATTTCTTTTTGCGTTTTGTTAAATTCACAGCAAAACAGTGATTCGCGAAATTTGCAAATATCAAAACCTTGCAAAAAGAACAGTTTTTGCAGTGGCTGTTGCTACAGTATATTTGGCAAGCTGTCTGGCTGTCGTGAACAACCTTTGTCATAAAGATACATATGCTTAGTAAAACAGTTTACCCCCCCCCCCCCCCCAATAATGTGATGATTGCCTGATCAACCCAGCTGTTTCGGGGATGAATTGAAAACTCTCTTTTTTCCCCTCAATTTCCCATTACTTTTAATTCCTTAATTTTATTTGGATAAGAAGAGTGACCTCTGTGGGTATCTCCTGTTATGATACAACAACGTATTGGCTATCAATACTTGCACTATGGGGAACCTTTGATTCGAAGGCTGTGCAGCCAGATGAAAGTTATTGCTAATCTTTATGAAAAACTCCATTCTTCTTGCTCCCATAGTGCAACCTGCTCCTCTGTCTGCCTCTACATGAATCTAGTCATCGGGGGCTACGGCACCGGGCACATCCGCATCTTTGACACCCAGAAGGGCAACCTGCTGACCGAGATTTGCGCCCATGCCCAATGGATCCATGCTATGGATCTCGCACCTTCTGCAGGCCTGGTGAGTACAAAGTTTTCCAAATAGACAATATTAACAGAGATGATGGCTTTGTATCTCGATGGTCTATTAGTAGATTTTTTGTAAACTGCATGTAACTGTGATGATTGTAACTACATGTCAAAGTTTTTGCTGTTTTGTCATCCTGATAGTCAGCATCCTTTTTTCGTAGCTTAATACACAGTAAAGGTTTTGTATGATACTTGGTACACATTTTGTCACAGAAATGCATTGTGACTGAGTTTGGTATGGATATGTAATTTTGTACGTTCACGAATTTTTGTCTTCCCTTCCCATGGCTAGCTGCTCTCGACATCTGAAGATACGACTCTCAAGGTGTGGTCTCTCAAAGTGGATGACAATCAGGCCAAAGTAAGACATTTTTATGCCTCCGCCACGAAGTGGTGCCGGAGGCATTATGTTTTCGGGTTGTCCGTCCGTCCGTCCTTCCGTCCGTCCGTCCGTCCGTCCGTCCTTCCGTCCGTCCGTAATGAATTTTGTGGACAAGGTAACTATCGAAACCTGTTAAGGTATCCTAATGAAACTTGGCATGTATGTGTATTAGGGGGTGAAGTTGTGCCTATCAACTTTTGGGTGCACATGCTCAAGGTCAAAGGTCAAAAGGTCAAGGTCAAATACATAAAATTTCACTATTTCCACCATATCTATTGAATGCCTGAAGGTATTTTCTTGAAACTTAGTGTATACATGTTTTACCCAATTAAGATTCTCTGGTGAAAGTTTGGGTCATGAAGTCAAAGGTCAAAGGTCAAAAGGTCAGGGTCAAATACATAAAATTTCACTATTTCCACCATATCTATTGAATGCCTGAAGAGATTTTCTTGAAACTTAGTGTATACATGTATTACCCAATTAATATTCTTTGGTGAAAGTTTGGGTCATGAGGTCAAAGGTCAAAAGGTCAAGTAAAAATATTAAAACTTCTTTTTTTTTCTCCGTACCTTGGAAAATTGTTCAAGGTATCTTCATGGAACATAGTATATACATTTACTGACTGGAAGTGATTATCTAGAGAATGTAGGGTTCATGGGGTCAAAGGTCAGGGGTCAAAGGTCAAGTGCAAGACTTCAAAATTTTACTATTACCCTCATATTTATGCAATGCCAGCAGGGTTATTTTTTACACTTGGTGTATGCGTGTGTAACCTAATAGAAATTCTCTGGAAAGTTTTTTTTTCTCTCTTTTTGCCTCAAAGGTCAAAAGGTCAAAGATCAAGTGAAAATGCTTAACTAACTTTTTCCTCCATATCTCGGAAGTGGCTCAAGTTACCTTGAAACTTAGTACATATTGTGCATGTTCTACCTGAAAGTAATTATCTTATGAATTTTAGGGTCAAGGGCCAGATGAAAATGGTAACAATTTACTATTCAATTCAGAAATTGCACTTTTTCTCCACACCTGTACCTTGAAAATTACTCAATGCCTAAATGTATGAATGGGTCAAAGTCAAGTTAAAGTCCTTAAATCCCTAGATACATGCTCTCCTATTCATCCAATTAAACCTACGTCAAGGAAGGTGAACATTCAACACATTTGTGACAAACTTGTCATTCCAATATTTTTGCCAATTTTGTGAAAATGTAATCACACAGTGTCCACATGTACTATCTAGACCTACTGGGAAAATCATGCATTATGGCGGAGGCATACCAGTCGCCAAAGCGACATTTCTAGTTTAGAGTTTGGCTTGTACTTTGCCAATTCCTACTGTCAACACTACTGTAGACTGTCAAAAAATTTGCCACTGCAGTCCCGGTGCTAATGAGGAACCTTGAATGCTGTAGTAAAATGGGATGAATGCAACAAAATATGACAGCACGTAATAGGCCATGACAAAACTTGGAGGCAGTCCATAGCAGGACGCGATGGAAAATACCAATAGTCTAGCCTGACCAGACCCCGTGAGAACAGCGTCTGATAGCTATACATATGTATGTTCACCGGGCGAGGACTGGAACAAGACTAGAATATGGAGAGGGGAAAACATGAGAATGTCTCATCTACCCACGGCGCACAATGTTTAAGGCAAACGGGGCTGCCGTAGCCGCTGGGAAGATGGTGTAAATGTAGCATAAATGTTCAGGGATTAAACGCATCAGACGAAATACTGGCACAAAGAAAGATGAATGTTTAGGTGTGTTTGTTTACAATTCAAACGATTGACATTCTCATCATGCAAGTAGTCCATTATCTGTTGTTAACAAACCCTATGTTTTCATGAAATGAGTTTTGTTTGTTTTTTGTAATTTACATGAATGAGCCCTTATTGTCTCTTTATATCTGTCTTATCCATTTCATTTACTTTTGTCTGAAAAAGGTTTCACTTGCCTACCAGGGTTGCATCACAGACACCCAGCTTTGTGGGGCAAGATTCATCGGCAAGGAAGGCAGGTCTCTCTGCGTCACTGGCTACGACACCAACGAGGTTGTGTGCTTCACCCGCTCTTAGAACACAGCAAGGATGCACGGTGACAAGAATCTATGGGAATGGGCGTGGCACCCTTCATCCTTTAATCTTCCCCCTCTCTCTCTCTCTCTCAGCCACGTGTATGCCACCTGTGCCCACACCTTGACTTTATATGTATCCTCAAGAAAGGATTTTTTTGTGTGTGTGTCTAGGGGGTGTCATTCTTTGGAAGGTGCGCTAGTGTTGGGATGCATGGGCTTGAATCGGGTACAAAATGCATTTCCTGTTGCTTTTTGACGTCTATACCATTCATGGCATGTTGGTAGATGGTCGACACATGATTTTGAAGTGTGCTGTAGGTCTTCGACCGAAATGTTGTCAGACACTGTGCCATGTAAACATGAAATAACTTTATTGGAATGGTAGGATTGGATTTGCAATAGCATTCTGTCTTGTGTTTATGCCGGACTGATCAAACAACGTAGCTTGAATGTGACATGCTTTGACTCTCTTTTGACTATTCTACATAAATGGCCTTTCTTGATGTTTAGTTTTTGGTGTTTTTCTTTCTTTCTTTTTTTCTTTGCATTTCGCTGTAACATCGTGCATTGGGTTAATGTTGCACCGAGCACACACCTCATACCAAAATTATTACCTGGTCGTTGGTCTTGAATGTTAGATGTGGTACTCTTTGACCCCGTTTACAGTGCGGGGCTGGGCCGAGCCCAGCCTCAATTGCGGGGCTGAGCCGCGCAATTTTGTCCGTTTACACTGCCGGGCTTGGCTGCGCTTTTAATTCAAACCTTCCAATATTTTGTCGTAGTGGCGCTCTGCTTGTAAACAAACGCAATTTGGTATAGTCTGGTTTTCAGACCCTTTGCCAACTGGATTCCGTGGCAACGAAGTCGCTCTTCGGGCAAAGGCCTTTGCCGAAGGAAAAATCCTTTGCAGGACAAAACCACCTTAAACTATACTAGTTTTCGATGTTGAGGGGGTTAATATACTGAATAGTGAAATAGTACGGGCAGTGGGTCTGGAAGCCAGACTAAAATTGGCTGCGCATTTGGCCCAGTTTGCGTTTACACTGAGAAAAGGCCGGGCTCGGCCGTGGCCGAGCCACGGCCGAGACCACCTCCAGAGCGTGGCCAAATGCGCAGCCAATTTTGGCCCCGCATTTGGCCTTTTGCGCGTTTACACTGAAATGAAGGCGGGCTTGGCCGCAGCCGAGCCACAGCCCAGCCCCGCACTGTAAACGGGGTCAGAGATAATCGTGTGTAGATTACATCCTAGTGAGAAATAATGCTATGTAGGTAATACAAATATCAATGGTAAATTTTCTTGCAATTGCAAAAATTTTGTTTGTATATTGTGATGGGTCTTTTTTTATACCCCCGCCACACATAGTGTGAAGGGGGTACAAATGTAGGAATCACCGTGATGTTGGTCGGGCGGGCGGGCAGTCAGTTGGTCTGTTGCAAAATCTTGCGACGCGAACTCCTCCTACAGTTTTGAAGCAATTTAAATGAAACTTAGGGTAAATGATGATATTGAGGTATAGATGTGCAAGACACTTTTTTGTGTTTGTCGGACAATGCGTTGCCATGGTAACCATAATTTTACCAAAACCTTGTGGACTGAATAACTTCCATAGTATTTGAGCGATCAATTTTAAAATTGGTATCTATGATGGTCTATAGGTGTAGTTATGCAAGACACTCTTTGTGTTTGTACTTGACAAAGCGTTGCCATGGTAACTGCATGTTTCTTCGAAATCTTGTGGAGTGAACAACTTCCACAATTTTGAAGCAATTGAAATCAAATTTGGTAGGCATTATGGCCTTGAGGCATAGATGTGGAACACATGATTTTTGTGTTTGTCGGACAAAGCGTTGCCGTGGTAACCATAATTTTACCAAAACCTTGTGGATTGAATAACTTCCACATCATTCAAGCAATTAAGGTCAAATTTAATATATATGATGATCGGGAGGTGTAGTTATGCAAGACAACAATGTGCTCATATAAGAAAAATGTGTTGCCATGGTAACCACTCATTTTTGTGTCAAATTGAACCGCTTAATCTATGAAGGTGAAATTTGGTGTGTATGATGCTCTTTAAAGGGGAAGGTTAGTAACTGATCAGTGGGAATCAGTGGAAATGCTGGGAGATGATTGTTCCAATCCTTATGGGATTCATTCAAGAGTTCATTGTATATCTATTGTTGTGTGAAAATGATTTGCTTCAGAATGGTCTCATATTAGAGTAATGTGCAGTTTAATGCTTCCAGGTTAGCGTCCCTGGTCAGTGACGGAGCATTAATCTGCACATTACTTGAATATAAGACCATTCTGAAGCAAATCATTTTCACACAACAATAGATATACAATGAACTCTTGAATGAATCCCATAAGGATTGGAACAGTCATCTCCCAGCATTTCCACTGATTACCACTGATCAGTTACTAGCCTTCCCCTTTAAAAGAAAACTGTACTGACATTTTCTAATTGTCTGATAATTCTAATCTACATTTTTTGATGCCTACTACTGGAAAGAGAGGATTGTAAAACCCAGGATAAGCCTGTAATGATTTTTTGAAAAAAAATGAAAACGAGCAAGCCATGGAACGATCCACGCAATTTGGCCTACGTCACAGGTGCTCTTTGTGCACAACTCTGACATTAGCAAGACGAACTACATAATGCCAATTTACTGATGAAATCTCACACGAAGCACTCCAAAAGCTGTTATTTAGTATAATTGCAATATGGAGCTATAATAAATATGTTAAACAATATCTATTAATCTTTAAAAGCAAGCTCTTCAACAGCTTTTTATTTAGATAAAACTTGTGGAGAAATTCCAGATATGCAAAATGAAATTGGCATCGTTATCCGAACGTGCTGCCCATAGAAGACCGTGTGTAAGTAACGTTACGCATTGATGATCATGATCGAGCGATGGTTCGCCAGTTCAAACTATCTAACGTAGATGAGGGCTGAGTGAATCTCGAAAATCCAAATGTAGATAGACTCTCTTCAACGGCACGCACGATTTACGCTTAGTGAGATGAAAACGGTACCCAGTACACATAGACTCTGAAATACTAGAACTAGGACTAGGACTACTGAGCAGTCATCAAGGAGTAGGTTCTAACATTACGTGGCAGTCCAAGTTTTGATGAGTAGGCCCTACACTCACTCACCGTCGACATTGCAGCTGTAGGCCCTATGTGCACAGCGCTAAGGCACAGCGTAACGTTACATACCCTGCTGCCAGAACTTGAAGAAAGTCCAGACGAAAGTCCAGACCCCAGATCTAGATCTGGACCCTTGTCCTGCAGGCACTGTTGTTCCTGTGCTGAATTTTTCAGGTAAGATATCTGCTTTATGGATTTCCGATGTTTTGTAGTTGAGTAAATCTCATAGTGGTGTTCTTTACACCAAGGACTAATGTTAGATCTAACAGTTTGTTTCAGTAGGCCTACTAGGATCCATATCTCGGAAGAGTGGCCTGACCACGTAGATTCTAACACAGTGTCGCCGCTTCGCGATCCCAGCGCTGGTGTAGGTATAGTGCTAGCGTACTTCCGTATCCATGTAGATATCTCAAAATTCACCTTGCCAAATGGCACCAAACTCACAGGAAGTACTTTATGATTCATATCCAACAGCTCACATTAATTGGAAACAAATCACATGTCGGGAAGCGTAAGTGTAGATGTTGACTTTCCTGTCGGCGTCGCTAAAAATAATCTGCTCTACGACTAACATGAGTGATTGCGGCCAGGCCCTACCTAGAGGGTCTATCTGCTGCGCACGCACAGACTGAAGTTAGCCATTTAATATCATGAGACAAATCTTTCAAGTAATCGGGGGCAATAAATAAATTTACAAATTATTTGTGGTAAGTTGAATGAAAAATGTAGTACCTATATCACACAAGTCGCAAAAATCATTACACTTTTGAGTTTAGTTCTCGCGTAAATTCCCCATTCGCACAGTACCAGTCGGCTAACTTCAGTTCTAGATTGTGCATCTTGCGTTCGCCAAGATCTCTCGCGAAGAGTGATTTTTTTTTTGAGTGACGACTTGAAAGTCGGCGTCAATATTGATACTTCTCGATTACTGATTTCGTTCAAATATAAGAGAATACTTTGAAATATGCTATGAAGTATATCCTGTGATTTTGGTGCGATTTGGTTTAGTGAAATTTGAGATATCTACATGGATAGAACAGTACACAAGCGCCGCCTGCTAGCTAAATTAGGCCTAAGCGTCGTCTGCTACTCGATACGAATTAACGCACGCGTATGCAAGCACTTGTAATCAGTAATAGTGAGAGCACCTGTGACATCATAACATCCGGGCTCGTCAGCTCATTAGCATAATACTCACCTAAAAAGTTCCATTTTTAACATTAAATTACGGACTTAATCGTTATGAAATTTTGATTCTGTTTGCACCGCTGGGTCTTTTAGAATTAAAAGAACAACATACAAAAAATAAAAAACCGGTAAAATGCCCTTTTAAGTGTAGTTTAGCAAAATGTCCTTTGTATTTGTATCGGACAATGCGTTGCCATGGTAACCGCATTTTTTAAAAAATCCTGTGTAGTGAACTTCTTCCACAGTTTTCAAGCAATTCAAACCAAATTTGGTAGGCATTATGGCCCTGAGGTATAGATGTGGAACACATGATTTTTGTGTTTGTCACACAAACTGTTGCCATGGTAACCACAATTTTCCCAAAACCTTGCAGATTGAATAACTTTTCCATCATTCAAGCAATTGATGTCAAATTTAGTACGTATCATGATCTAGAAGTATAGTTTTGCAAGACACCAATGTGTTAGTTAAAGGAAAATGTGTTGCCATGGTAACCACTCATTTTTGTATCAAAATAATCATTCAAGCTGTGAAGGTCAAATTTGGTGTGTATGATGGTCTTTAAGTGTAGTGATGCTGGGGGAAAGCATGTTTTCATTTGCCGTAAGTTTTATACTCGGTGTCAACTCTGTAATTGTACAGTAAACTAAAATTATTTTGTTTCCAATTCGACAAGTGCACAAACTATTAACGTCATTGCCCTCATGACATCACATACTATAAAGCAACACTAGGGGCGGGGGTATTAATCACCTTCAGTGATAATTCTAGTTTTTTAAAGAAAAGGCAGTGTGTGTCAGTAAAATGAATATCATGGAGCTAAGACTCTTTAAAACATTTTGGAACAAATGGAGGAGCAGTCGTGATACTCCAGTTTCCATGTCAATTCAATTTTTTTTTTTTTTAAAGGCAGCATTCCATTAACTACTCTTCATAAGGTTGCGTGATAATCCGTAGGTACTCTCACTCCAGGATAAAAGGTAAGAATGCATAGAATGCATTTTGCTGGTGCCCGTTTAGTAAGGTTACCTCAAGGTTTACCACACTTTCAATCACAATGTACATCAAGGAGTGTATCATGTATTTCGTGACACAAATTTGAAGGGGAAAAACAGAGACCAGTGAGAGATATCTGTCTGTAGTTTCAAGCACTTAGTGAGTTTTTATTTTGTTTTCTATCAGAGGCTAAATGGAAATATTGTTTGAAATAAGGGTGTTTAACATTATAACCAACTGTGGTGTAAAAGTTTAGGTTTAGGTCAAATTTCATTATGTCATGAGAGAAAGCCAAAAGAATTTTAATAAAAGAGCATAGCTAAGAATGAATATCTTAATCAAATACAGTTCGACCTCGATTATCCGGCCATGTCGGGACCGGCGCTCATCCGGATAAGCGAATTGGCCGGATATGGGAGACACAGTGTTAATGTATATAGCTGCCGTCCAAGCTGCCGTCCCATCAGTGCACTGGCAGCTAGGCAGGTAGCGTATCCCGCAACGGTGGTGTAATCTATGCTAGCCTGCGCAAAATTGTAGTCCCTTCTTCACAAAAATAAAGTATATCTTAATGTGAAAATCATACATGTTTTACCTCATTAGATATTGAGAAACCTATCATGCACATCTTATGAAATTAGTGAAATAGATCCATGAAAGTCATGGTTTTTTCTCAATTTTTGGATGAAAAAGAAGTCCTTACCCAGTGCGTGAACGCGTCCGGATAATAGAGATTTCCGGATAAAAGGAGGCCGGATAATCGAGGTCGAACTGTTTATCAACTGACTTTTTATATGGGGGCTGAAAGTAAGATGCATAGTGTGAAATGGAGGAAGCCGATTGATGAATACTTGCAGTGATCTCTCAAAGTCTGGAGTTATGCTGAAAAACAGATATCAAATTAATGGCAAGTCTATAATGTTTTTCCTTTGCAGCCCTAGTAGATTGATATCTTAGCTCAACATTTGCAAATCTTGTAATGTGCTGAATGCTGTCAGAATCATTGATAATTTTGATATTGAACACCAGTGTCATCTTTTTGGTAGTCTAATCCTGGAAGGAGTACATGTTTGAGTATGTTTCTTTTAGTGTACAAGTGTTCATTACATGATGCATGAGAGTAAAATCTAAAAATGCACAGCAAGGATTATGAAGCTATGTCATGGAGATTTACACTGTAACACCGATGGTATCAACTTGCAATGTGCACCCAAAGAAAGGCTCCATGAGTGTGTGGAGCAGTCTGCCATTTATAAGATGGAAAAGACTCGGACGACACCCTCTTTGCTGTGCTAACAATTCTCTGTGCATCCTTATTTGGTGTCAGTTACTGAAATGCAAAATCATTACTGCTGTTGCAACCAGGTAAGCTTTCTCAGCACTGGCAATTTCCCTTTTCCAGTTTTCCATGAACTAGGAAATACAAAATGCAAGTACTCTTTTGACATTGGTTTATGAATATGATGTCCTCAGTACGTCGGTTCCGAGAACCGATGTAAAAATGGTGTCTTGCATTCCAATGTTGCTTAGCTGTTTGATGTAGGGCCATAGTCCAAAGTCTATGAGCAGTTGCAATTCAACATTTCTATACAGCATATTTTTTAATTTGCACAGGAATAAATCCCTTGGGGAATAATGTGTAGATACATTTGCATTTAAAGGTTTCAGATCTATGTAGACTTGAGATTTTGAGAATACAAAGAGAGAAAAAGCTGCATACGTAGCATCACAAATATCCCTATAATTTTGTGTGAGAAAATCACAACCTAGTCAAATGCATCATCTGGGGAAGGTTTGGTGTCTCAGGACATTGTCTGTAGTTTCTGTTAACCCGTTGAGGACGGACTGATTTTGCTACAACACGCATTTCCCATAGACACCTGCCCAAGTATACTCGGGACTCTAATACTCGACTCGGAGCAAGCTATAAACCAGAAATGCAGTTTTCTATTTTTCACCCCATTTACATTTCCCTTGGCTCCAAGTCAACCTAACCTTCCTTATCTCATACCCCTCCCCCCTCCAAAAAAAGAAAAAGAAAAAGAAAAAGAAGATGGAATGGGAGGAGGTATGGAAACACATTTTAAAATTGTGACATACATCAATGTATGTTTACTGTTAGGGAGGTTGCATTATCATGAAAGAACTGCTGCATTTGTCGGCCGAGGGTGTGTTGATTTCAATTATAAAATGGGCTTGAGAATCTCTGCACTCTGATTGGTTAATTGGCATGCATTGATTTTTACTGATCCACACCGAGCCATGCGTCCGGTAAAATCAGAACGCATGACTCAAGTCTTGTATAATGTTCTAGGTATACCAGACGCATGATGGGGAAAACGGTTGTATTTCATTAATTTACGAGCCCATTTTATAACACTAATTATATACACAGGCCTATTTCGTGGATCAGTGAGAATTGGATGCTCTCGTTTAACTTTGGAACGCGAGTGGGTTTAAACAATTCCAAAGTTTAACTCACGCATCCAATTCTCACTGATCCACTCTGTCATGTGCATCATTTGTATACTGTACCATGGAGACAGTGGTAGATTGACCTTGACTTTTAATGGCTACCATCACATGGTGTGTCACCTAGATGAATGAAAAGTAAATTTTAGGGGCAAGTTTCACACAATGCTCTTTTTTTTTTCTTTTAGATGTTTGTATGTGTGTACACCTGTGTTGCTGACATGTGAAGATTTGATGTAAATAAATGTGCAATCTTTAACTCAGACCAAGTGTTCCGTTTTGTCCTTGTCAGGGTGTACGGTATAGTCTTCTGTTACAACTCCATTGTTTGTGTAGCAGTTGTGAGTGGATATGCCAGGGCACTATGTGCAGAAGCTTGTAGAGGTGCATTAAGAGTCTGCCATTAACCACATGAACAGGGCAATCATATATACATGTATTTAAATATATAATATGGACTGGCCTTGAGAGCGATATGACATTTATTGCCTAAACTAGAATTGTATTGCCCAGAGTCGAGGACAGGGGCAATACGATTCTAGTGAGGGCAATTAATTTTGTATCCCCTGAAAGTGACCAGTCCATATTACTATTATTAACAAAATCAGACATCTGCAGCAAACTTGAAAATATGAATGATGTACTAGTAATAACATAATAAATTGCATTTCAAAGGGGGGGGGGGATACAGAGATATTAGGGCAATTTTTATAACTAGATGCATGGCCATGCCATCTCTTGCCAAGTACATGAACAGAGTGCGAACTCTTGCTACAAAAAGTGCATGATCAGCATGTTTACAGCATCTATCCAACTTTTTACCCACTATTTAACATGCAAAGTCTCGTTGACTTTCCTGAGAGCGGGCAATAACAGAATTGACTGGTCAATAATGATGACGGTCAAAACTTGGGCAATGAAGAAATAAAGATACCCTGCTCAGATGTCTGACACAATTAATAATGAGATATATTGAGAAAGACTTTACAACTGCATTTATGTGTAACTGTTTTCCTTCCGTTCATCCAACATACATTGTATAAATGACTGTCCAAAATCCACCAACATGTGCTGGTAAAATCAAGAAGACCCATTCATTTTAAAACAGCTGATTCTTGGCAATGTCTTTATTGGTCATTCTTAATGGCTCAGTACTGAATCTGTATCAATAAATACAATGTAGTAGTAAGAATGAGATTTAACATCATTTTTCAAACATTATTGACCCACATGAATTTCACAAAGGAAGTTTAAACCAAATCTCATGGTTCAAATTTAGTCCATAGACCGTAACAAACTAGAAACAGTCACACGCAAACATCAGCACACATTCCTCATGGGAAGTCTGTTGGCTTGCACAGACAATGTGTTGAATGCATTTACTCAGTTGAAATTTCTATAATCCATGGACTCAAATCTAAACCACCTCTGTCAATTCTAGCCATCACCTTAAAAAAAAGCAATGTTCACAGAAACCAATACCTGTTCCACTTAGCTAGTCTCATACTTTTCTCAGGAAACAAAATAAGTGTCCTATTGGCAAAGCTCCCTTGTAAGGATAATGACCAACAAATAAAGATAATTAAAGTTGTAAAGCAATCATACATTACATTCAAGCTGAAGCTATTGTTTCATGTCACATGAAGTCACATGAAGTCAGTTTTTTTTTTTTTTTTTTTTAATGCTGTAATAAATATGCATTGTTCTGATCTTAGAAAGGAAATATGAGTCAAAGACACTTTTGGTACACCATACTGGAAATCAATTCTTAAAGGGTGCTAGAGCGGTTTAGTACAGTCTAGAGGAAACCCCATAGTTGGGACTAAATACTCACAAAGCGATCTGTGTCAGAGCAAACCATGCCAAGAAGCATACCACTATGGACCACCTTCAAATGTGGTCTAGAGCATGCCGTACCAAGCCATAAAATGGGATTTAATGCAACCATGCCAGAACAGTGCCCCACTGAGTTTGTATACTATTTACATGGATACATTGGTAAAGGGTGTGATGTAAGTGGGTAATGATCAACAATTTCACAAAAAGAATTATTACAAGCTCTGTCAGTATTAATTCATCTTGTTCTACATAAAAAACAATGTAATTTGTCACCAAATTTGTCACCAAACATTAAATCTGACCAAAATCTCAATCTGACAAACAAAATTTAAGTCCAACCGGTAAGTAACAGTCCAGTAAGAAGGATTCAATCATTCAAGCAGCCTATAATAATCTTGTATTAGTCAGATCAAAAAGAAAAGTAAATGGGAAAATAAATGAAGCAACAAAACAAACATGAGCTGGTATGCCATCTTTTCTTATAAACTCTGGATGAGCTTTCACAAAACTTTGCTTGAATGAGCGACGCGTGTATCGGTGGTCCCCTTACGGCAAACTTCACAAATGAGACTCGATGCTTTCTGAACCATGCCACTACGGTACAGTCTACATTGCTCTGGTTCATTGTGGCATGGTATGCTTTATTTGAGACTGAACGCACCCTACACGTAAATGATGAATAACATGAAAATTTGTGAGGTCATTAAGCTCATCAAAATCATACACATAATGGGAATATTTTGTTTTCCTTGAAGTAACTTTGACACTGGTGCTTGGCACATTTCTAATATGTTATATCTAATCACATGATTATATTCCTATACATATTAGAAAACCATCTCCATCTTGCAGAGGACTCAAAACAAATATCAGTAGAAGTCAATAATGCCACGGTATTATGAAAGTGAATAAATTGATAACACAATCATGCATACACTGGCATTGGTACATGACTGCAATACATAAATCTGACTTTTTTCCATATAAATGTAAAGGCATCTCTACAAAATATCAATAAAATACATAAATATAGCAATATACTCACTGTTACATCTCTGACCACAGACAACAGCATGAATACAACAAATTTCAATCTGCACGATTCAAGGAAAAACATATTTCACATGGTGTGGTGTAGGTGAGCAATGTAATCCAGCTTCCATTAGAGAATGCATTTCATACTCCAAACATGATTTACATCAAAGCCTCACAAGCCAAAGATAAATTATGACAGCCTCTTCAAATGACAGTGCACTGTAAACAAACTTCATGAATAAATACAGTCTGAACTTTTTTTTTTTCATGTGAACTGAAGTACTATGAAATTCTAAACCTTGCAACTTGTAGTACTTTTGAACTCATATCTCAAACTTATCTACCTACATATCTACCCTCTCCAGCTATTGCACAAGATGATGGGTGGGAAAGGACATTTTTGCACTTCCCATAAAGTGATTTTGATAGATGGTGAACATACTGGTTCTTCATCAAATAAATTAACAAAATGATGCCACTGGACAAAAATGTAAAGATACTCCCAAAAGAAATGTAGTAGGTAAACATGGCCAGGCAGTTTAGAATGTAATTCCACTTCATGTCCGAGTTGACTTTTATCACAAGAGTAAAATTCAGACATCCAGAATGGTTAGCGTTTCATTAAAAATCACAACTAAAATAAGAAAATGACTGCATTCTCAAAGAGTCACACATTTTCATCAGACAGTGATATTGGTCCAAATCACATATGCAAAGTAGTTTGAGGTGAGGATGTTATCCATTCTTTTCTAAAGTAGTTTGTGCACAAATACATCATAATATCATGTTTTTCATCAATAATTCTGCAACTACCATTGATAACATTGATGCATGTTGTAAGACTGATGTGTGTATAGACAGGGCTTGACACTAACTTTTTTTCTCAAGTGGTCTATTCGGAACCACTGAAATCTTTGAATATAAAATTTGTGGTGGCCCAAAATTATAAGAAATATAAAAACACATTTTAGAATTGTAGGCCTCTTATCACAACACCGAAAGATAGCCTTTTTTTTTTAAGTCTCTTAATGGTCCCTGGTCCTTGGGCCACTGCTAGTGTAGAACCCTGGTATATACATGTATGTGTGTGTATATATATTTATATATAAATATATATATATATATATATATATATATATATATATATATATATATATATATACACTCTTCTTCATCTCTATTTTTTTTTTTTTTTTTGTAGGGGGCAGCTAAACAATCAAGCTACAAATTATTGCAAAACTAAAACACAGCAGCACTTTTTATTATTGTTTGTTTCTTTTTGTCATAAGGTCAATTTTACAGAGATTGTAGCTCAGTGGGAGACTTGTTTAGGCAACACCATTGCCTCAACTAGTGTTGCATATGGCTGCTACTAATACCACAGGCTCATGACAAAATGTGCAACTTTGGAATTCCACGTTTTTCTTATTTTAAGTCTGATTTTGATGAAACCTATTTGATAAATTCTATATAGCAAAGCCAACTTGAGCATGGCAATGAATTGCACTTTTAAAGAATTTTCCTGAGTGAGGTACAATGTAGCGTCACATGTTTTCATTGAGTGTGACTGGGCAAGGCAAAGAATCCCAAATTGTACAGTCATGATATTCCAAATGAGACTGAGTGTCCAGTTTTGCCTGGATGACCATCAGTATGACATCAATAGCCAGGGGTCCATTTCATGAAGTCATCACATAAAAGTCTTTACGTAAATCTCAGAATGGCCAAAGTCGCTCATATGTAGCTACGAAAGACCTTCAAAGAGAAGTCAAATCCACTTTATAAAGTCTTTCATAAGTGTGTCTTATGAGCGAAAAGTCTCTCATAAGACTTTCATGAAGTGGAACCCAGGTCAACAGTGTCTTGCATCAGACTACATAATATACAATTGTATGTAATATAGGCTGCTGATACAAGGGTTACACCGCTCTACAAACACCCTTTACCAAATACTAATGAATTATTGATGGTAAAGCAAATGACTGGAATGTTTACTGATATTCATGGACAAGCCTTCTCCTTCATTTGTTTGTGGCTTAAAGGGAACGCAAACCAAAAGAGCAATGTGGACTGAGAAAAATCATTAACATTAGTAGAACACATCAGTGAAAGTTTGGGGGAAATCGGACAATCGATGCAAAAATTATGAATTTTTACAGTTTTGGTGTTGGAACTGCTGGATGAGGAGACTACTAGAGGTTATGACATATGAGTGGAAAACAATATAAAGAAAATATAAAAGGAATTCCACAAAAATTTACTTTTCTAGCAAAATGAAAGAGAATTTGACAAACCACTTTCAGAAAGCAGGGGGAATAATTGCTACCCCTAACATATGTCAGTATCAAGTTGATGGAATGTGCAATTTTCATGAAAAATGAATTTTTATTGAATTCCCTTTATATTTTCTTTATATTGTAGTCCACTCATACGTCATAACCTCTAGAAGTCTCCTTACCCAGCAGTTCCAACACCAAAACTTTAAAAATTCATAACTTTTGAATCGATTGCCCGATTTTCCTCAAACTTTCACTGATGTGTTTTACTAATGTTACTGCTTTCACTCAACCCACATTGCTCTTTGGGTTTACGTTCCCTTTAAGATTTCACTTGGAAAGAATAACGGGTAAAAACCAGTAATTCACATGGCTGTTCATATTGAGCATAAATGTAGTTACACAGAATCAAGGAGAACTATATATGTCTTCAAAAGGCTAAATAATTATAGCATTGAATGAAAGACTATAGATTTCAGGAAGAAAACAGATGCTGCACAGGGCATTATACTATAACATTTACTGAGTAACATGAATGATTTTTGACATAAGGCCTACTCTTAGTAAATACTCTTACCATGGGCAATAACATTACGCTTATATACAACCAATAAATGGAAGAACATTTCTGAATGCAGAATGGAAGAGATGAAAAAGACAACGCATGTTATGAGTTCCTTTTTTTCTGCTTTCAAGGTGCCTATTTGAACACATTGAGATCCTGTCCACCTTGGAATGCTACGTGCCAAGTTTGGTGAAAATCCCTCATGGGGTTCTCAAGAAGAAGCTGAAAAACATAAAAAGTTTATGGACGACCCATGATGCATGCTGGATAACATAAAATACACGACTGGAATAGCTCACTTTAAATAAGCCTTTGGCTCACTCGGATTAAAAAGGGTTGCAAGCAACAGACTGTGTCAGGCCATCCAAATTTAGCTGAAGAGATAACTCCCTTAATACAATTACACAATATCTGATGTCTTACGTCAATATTTTGTGTTGCAAAAGAAGAAAAAAAAAATGAAGTGACCATGAGATGATGCAATCTATAACTTTAATTTCTTCTGAGTTGGAATAATTCTGTTTCTCCTGTCATTAGATGACATGATGAAATAGCATTTGGCAATTTAACTGAATCTGCACTTGAAACAGTTAAAATGGAAGACAAGTATCCGTTAAGTGGAGGAAGCACAAAAACTTTGTTGAAATAGCCACCAAGCATGATTGTAATGGGTAAGAACTTGAGACAAATATCTGAGGAGGCATGACCTTGGAAGACTACAACAGATTCCTTGGCTCTGATAACTATCACAAAGGACTGTACCAGAAATTGTCTTTGCTCTTTGCAATGAAATAAGAATGTGTCTCATGCATTGTGTCAAGTGATAACTGATGTTCACCATGAGGTAGTCAAAGCTACGCCAAGTTTCCCATCCACTTTGTGGCAACTGGACTCCATGTCCTCATGGCTTCAACTGTTCATCCTAGCCTTCCCAACAAAGTGCTTCATACATCAATGCCCTCAAAGTACTGGAAAGTGTGGCTCCATGAACCTGTCTCTTTCTCATTTTGCTAGGAGCAATATGATTCTTCATTCCTATCTTGTCATCCCAATAGCCATTGCATCTGCTATCAAGTATTCTCAAGAACTGCTAAAAAAAAAAAAAAACTGTGCCGCATCTCCCGCCGTCATCATCTCCATCTCGTCGCCCCTAGCAACAGCTAACCCCCCCCCCCCCCCAAAAAAAAAAAAAAAAAAAAAAAAAAATCTTTCATGTGTTCCCATATTTCTTCATGGTAGCTTCCAGATCCTGGGTCTTCTTAGCCAGCATCTTGGTGACGAGTCTCTGGTGGGCCAGCGCCTCACTCCTGTCATTAAGCTGTCGTGTCAGGGGAAGAATCGGCAGACATTCAGCTTGTGACTATTTCCTCTCTTGCTAACAATACAACACAATATGAGTAGTAGTAAGTAATAGAAGTAGACCAGTGGATTATTAAAAGAAGAATTCGAGGCTTACAAAAGCAGACTGACTGATTATTTAGAATAATTTATGACCTATCAATGCCAGTAGTATTCACATTCAAACATTTTATGTTTGCAGAGCAAAACCAAATGTGATGTTAGGCAAGTATTGAGAAAAGATTTATGGAAAAAAGACCCAAACATGGACGTCATCTTTTCCTATTTTTTTTTTTTTTTTTTGTGTGTGGTACTGCTTTTGATTAAATATGTGATCGAAGTTGGTCAGCTAGCAAGGCAGAAACTTTGTCATCAAATCAGAAAGATGGTGTTATTTCTCTCACCAAATCAGCCATGTTCCTGATCAAATCTGGCATGGGCTGTGAGACCTGGATGCCCACACTCCTCGTGGAGCCGTGGAGGTCTTCATCCAGTTCGTCGACCACCAGTGCCTGGATACCAATCGTCTCCTTCAAGAGGCGGCCCAGGGCTTCGGGTCCAGTGTGACCTTGGTATCAAGAAATGGGGAAAGGGAAGAAATTTAGAAATGCACACACTCACAACAACATGACCTCCTTTCCAAAAGTCTAATAATACTAAACCAATGTACCAAGTTCAGAGACTCCAACCCCTAGCACCTTCTGATCTGGAGATTCTCCCACCTGAAACTCCTAGCAAACGGGAGACACTGTGCACGAAGCACACATCACTAGCGCGAAGTTCCTTGCAGCCGGGGTTCAGGGCCCGCTCAAGTGCCCTGGAAGCTAGGGTACTAACAGGATGCTCTCTCGTGCTATCTAAGGCCTTATATTTTCAACATACAATGACACTAAGTATAAGAAATCATTTCAAGGAAATCATTTCAAGCAGGAGACACAGAGCCAGGGCGGGAGAAATTAACGGGAGAACGGGAGATTTTGCAAAAGTGGGCTTTCGGCGGGAGAGTTGTAGTCTCTGCAAGTTGACAAATTTTCTGAATCTACAGCCACTCACATTTTTGCATGAAATTTATTAAAAACTAGAAATGTCGCTATGGCGACTGGTATGCCTCCGCCATAATGCATGGTTCTCCTAATTGGTCTACAGTACATGTGGACAATGTGTGATTACATTTTCACAAAATTGGCAAAATACTAAAATGACATGTTTGTCCCAAATGTGTTGAATGTTCACCTTCCTTGACCTACATTTAATTGGATGAATAGGAGAGCATGTATTTGGGGATTTAAGTACTTTAACTTGACTTTGACCCTTTCATAAATTTATGCATTGAGTAGTTTTCAAGGTATGGAGAAAAAGTGCAATTTCTGTATTGAATAGTAAATTGTTGCCATTTTCATCTGGGCTTTGACCCTTAAATTCATATTAAGATAGTCACTGTCAGGCAGAACATGCAAAAATATGTAGTAAGTTTCAAGATAACTTGAACCCTTTACTAGATATGGAGGAAACAATTAGTTCAGCACTTTCACTTCATCTTTGACCTTTTGACCTTTGAGGCAAAAAAAAAGAAAAAAAAAACTTAACAGAGAATCTCTATTGGGTTATACATGCATACACCAAGTGTAAAAAAAAAATAAACCTGCTGGCATTGCATAAATATAAGGGAAATAGTAAAATTTTGAAGTGTTGCCCTTGACCTTTGACCCCAGACCTTTGACCCCATGAACCCTAAATTCTCTAGATAATCACTGCCAGTCAGTACATGTATATATACTATGTTCCATGAAGATACCTTGAACAATTTCCAAGGTACAGAGAAAAAGTGAAATTTTAATATTTTTACTTTACCTTTTGACCTTTGACCTCATGACCCCAAACTTTCACCAGAGAATCTTAATTGGGTAATACATGCATACACTAAGTTTCAAGAAAATATCTTCAGCCAATGCATAGATATGGAGGAAATAGTGAAATTTTACATATTTGACCTTGACCTTTTGACCTTTGACCTTGAGCATGTACACCCAAAAGTTGATAGGCACAACTTCACCCCCTAATACACATACATGCCAAGTTTCATTAGGATACCTCAAAAGGTTTTTTAGTTACGCTTGCCACAAAATTCATTATGGACAGACAGAAGGGACGGACGGACGGACAGACAACCCGAAAACATAATGCCTCCGGCACCACTTCATGGCGGAGGCATAAAAATAACAGCAAACCCCAAACTTCTTGCCCCTTGACCCCAGTTGGAGCAGTGAGACAGCTCATTTAGTTTTATCCTTCCTTGTACTTCATACAACCACTAATCCTCCTGCCTGATTTATTGCTATAGAAAAGATATTTCTCTTGTTCAGTGATTTCTTGATGATTGACTTTAGGCATTTCTCCTAAATTGTCATCAACACATTGACATTTCAAGCAGGATTCCTGGGCCAAGTGTTGACAAAAATCCTATGCTATGCCAAGTGTGATAAAATCCTCAACCCACAAATACAATGATCCTGGCAATCTTCATGGGGTAGGGAGACATAACATTTTATTCCAAGCAGCTAAAAGACGCTGAGATTACAAAGCGCAAGATATCTAAACTGAAGAAAGAAAAGGTCAAGATATTTAAACTGAAGAAAGAAAAGGTCAATATATTTAAACTGAAGAAAGAAAAAAAAAAACCCATAACTGACAGTTTCAATGACTCTATCCATCAATACTTTTGACAAGTTGGTATTCTGTTCCTTCCTCAGAAAGGCAGCAGAGCCCTTCTTACCATTCTTTGGTTCAGCTTTTTTTATCCAGGACAGGAGCGGCTTCCGCCTCTTCCAGTTCCTGTCTGCCTCGGTGTTGGTGGCCGAGGAGTCTGCCAGCTGCTTGCCTATGGATGAATTCCTGTTGAGCTGCTCCTCGAAGGCTTTCCTGAATGCGTCGGCCACAAGGTATGCGTCCTGCAGCTCTTCCATCAACTTGAATTTCTGGAACAACAAGTAAACGTGAAGAAGATGGAGGGATGTGAATGGACAGATTCCCTTTTTGCACAGCATTACTTAGCATGGACATGCGGGCAGGTAAACATTCTTGTGGTCGAATTTAATGCCGACATGCCCCAAAAGGAGTGGAACGAGGGCAGTGTTTGCCTGCATTGGATTCTACTGAATGGAGGATATGATGTAAATTGCTTTCAGCAACACAACTTGGTGGATCAGTGCCATGTAAAAATCAAGCCATTAACAAAATACTTGTGATCTGACATCTAATAATGAAAAACAAAACAAATGAAACCAGAAACCAACTAAAACAAAACACAAGGCAAGTGCCATAATGTGTCTCGCCCATTCGCGTACAAGAAATTGTACGCGAATGGGATATAACAGCTAAAAAAAGAGAGATAAAACAGATAAAAAGAGATATAAAAGGGTAAAAATTTATGGCAAAAAGGAAACGTGCCATAAAAACTTAACATTGGGCCCCTAGAGTTCGCTAACCCCTGCCTATGACCTTTGAACTTGTGGTGACCATCCACTCCCCAAGGGACATCTACAATCCAAGTTTGGTCACAAACGGACCTATGGATCAAAAGTTATGACCCATAATAGAAACGCGCCATAAAAACTTAACAGTGGGCTCTTAAAGTTCGTTGACCCCTGCTTTGACCATTGACCTTGTGGTGACCATCCACTCCCCAAGGGACATCTACAATCCAAGTTAAGTAACAAACGGACCTATCGATCAAAAACTATGACCCATAATTGAAACGCGCCATAAAAACTTAACATTGGGCTCTAAAAGTTTGTTGACCCCTGCTTGTGACCTTTGACCTTGTGGTGACCATCCACTCCCTAAGGGACATCTACCATCCAAGTTTAGTCACAAACGGACCTATGGATCAAAAGTTATGACCCATAATAAAAACGCCCCATAAAAACTTAACATTGGGCTCTAAAAGTTCATTGACGCCTGCTTGTGACCATCGACCTTGCGGTGATCATCCACTCCCTAAGGGACATCTACCATCCAAGTCTGGTCACAAATGGAATTATGGATCAAAAGTTATGACCCATAATAGAAACGCGCCATAAAATCTTAACATTGGGCTCTAAAAGTTTGTTGACCCCTGCCTGTGACCTTTGACCTTGTAGTGACCATCCACTCCCCAAGGGATATCTACCATCTAAGTTTGGTCACAAACGGACCTATGGATCAAAAGTTATGACCCATAATAGAGACGCGCCATAAAAGCTTAACATTGGGCTCTAAAAGTTCGTTGACCCCTACCTGTGAGCTTTGACCTTGAGGTGACCCTCATATATGGAAAAATGTGAAACTGTGTATGACCCCTCATCCCTCGAAGTTTGATTGCAATTGAAGCCCAGAGTAAAGAGTTATTGAAGGCGATCCCTTAGTCTCCCCTCACCTCCGGTGGGCTCGACAAAAACCAATGACACGTGGTAAACAACACAAAGCATTACTTGTTGATCATAAATAAAATCAATATCGTTGGAGGCGATGTTTTCAGA